>NC_053390.1:44049738-44376940 GCF_905171765.1 Bufo bufo
ACCATCTAACCCCACTCCGATTTTTCTAGCTGAGCTTAAACACATTCTGCTTTTTGGCCTTGCGAACAAAGTTATTGGGACTTCGGAAGTTGAATTCCTCCTACCCACCAAACCCCTGATAGCGACCTTTTACGGGCTCCCGAAGATCCACAAAGGGACTAATCCGCTTAAGGGTCGCCCCATAGTATCAGGTGTCAATTCACTCACTCAGAACTGTGGGGTGTATTTGGATAAAGTGTTGAGGGAGTTCGTTGTGTCCCTCCCAGCATATACGAGGGACACAACGGACTTCCTCAACAAAATAGATGCTTTGACTCTTGATCCTGACTGCATCTTATGCAGTATTGATGTCGAGGCGCTTTATAGCTCCATTCCACATCAGCATGGCCTCAAAGCCATTGAGTATTTTCTTGGTGCTAGGGGCATTCAATATGACCTACATAACAAGTTTATCATCAGGCTCCTTGAGTATACCCTGACTCATAACTTTTTTCTATTCAATTGCAAATTCTACCACCAGCTCAGGGAGACGGCGATGGGGAGCCCTTGTGCCCCCACTTACGCCAACCTCTTCCTGGGCTGGTGGGAGGATACCCTCGTCTTCCCTGACCACGACGTATGGTGGTCCAGAAACATACAGTTCTGGACTCGCTATATAGACGACGTGTTCGTCGTCTGGAAAGGAGGCTCCATTGAGCTTGAAAGATTCATATCTGACCTCAATATGAATGAGATCGGAATCCACTTCACCTTTGAACAACATCCGTCTAGCATTACATTTCTTGACGTTAAGGTTACCATAGTGGGGGATCGGCTCTCCACGAATATCTACAGGAAAGCCACGGCCACGAATTCCCTCCTTCACTGGAGCAGTCACCACCCCACCTCCCTCAAACGCGGTATCCCTAGAGGACAATACCTTCGGGTGCGGAGGAACTGCTCCAGTGATGAGGCCTTCTTTCAAGAAGCGAGGGTCCTCCGCGATAGATTTGTAGCCAGGGGGTATCCCCAACCAATACTCAGGGAAGCTTTTAAGCATGCACAGATTAGAGAACGTAACGATCTTCTTATCCCTAAAACAAGGGGATTAGATAGCCCCCAACCCACGAGAATCATCTCTAATTTTGATACAGCCAATCAGAATGTCAAGAAAATCCTAAGCAAATATTGGCCCATTCTGAGAATGGATCCCGACCTCTCCGAGGTCGTGACTGAACGTCCGTCCGTCTCTTACCGACGGGGCAGAAGTCTTAGGGATCGTCTGGTGGCCAGCCATTTTATGCCTCCCGCTAAGACGGGGACTTGGCTTGATCGTAGGCCAGTAGGCCTCTTTAGATGTGGTGATTGCAAGGCTTGTGCATTCTTAAATACAGCGAGAACAATTACAGGATCAGTCTTGGGTCAGACCTTTCAGACACGTGATTTTATTAATTGCAAATCCAGGGGTCTCGTCTATCTGTGTCAATGCACTTGCCCCCTTGACTACGTCGGGAAAACCATTAGGGAATTCAGAAGACGAATCCTGGAACACGTGAATGATGTTAAAAATAAGGAAGTCACCCCGATTGCGACACATGTTAATGAGGTTCACGGGGGTGATCCTAGATGCCTTCGTTTTACTGCACTTGAATTGGTACATCCATCTCCACGTGGGGGTGATTGGGACAGGAGGATCCTACAAAAGGAAAGTGAATGGATCCACAGACTCCGGTCCCAATCCCCCCGCGGGTTAAATGAAAGATTGACTTTTTCATGTTATTTGTGACCTGTTTTGCTCCTCGGCCTTCTGGCCTGCTTCCGATATATCCGTATCGTTCCTCTATTCCTTCCCCCTCCCCTTTTCCTTCCCCCCCCCCCTCCCCTTACCTTGTCCCTGCAACTGATGGGCTCGGTCGTTATTCATGTCCCTTCACTGGGCCGGGTGCGTGAAGCACCGAAATTGTAATTATTTCTAACAGTGATGATAAATGGTTTCACTGTCTTCACCATATATTGTTCTATCATTCTTTATCGACTCATGCGACAATCCTCTGTCCTTTTCACATGTCCCCTTGATCACCTACTCTTTATGATTATACCCATTTGGTCCATGTATATTTATGGATGTATGGGGCTGGATGATACTGTCGCTTCTAATTGACAACTTTATCATTCACCTTTACCCTCACTATGTGCTGTCTCATTATGAGCCCTCACCTTCCTATCCTGTCCATAGAGATGTGTCTGATCCGGCTTTTTGCGCTCCATGTTGGAACGCAGGGGCCCGAGGAGATGACGTCATGTCTGCACGCCTTCCATGCGATTAGTCTGTTTTGGAGGAGCGCTCCAGGCTGGAGCGCATGTGCCGATGACGCCACTTCCGGGGGCTCATACCGGAAGCCGCGCGGCGTGCGTTCCACTGTGGAACGCACGCTGACTTCAATGGAATTAACATGCTCCCCAACACGTTACACGGATCGGACCAATGAGGGGTAGTGATCTGGGCCTCCGCCCAGACACAGGTATGCACAATCAGTGAACTTTAGGTGTTCACTATAAGAGGGGGCACTTTTGAGAGACTTATAGTTGGACCCTGGGAGGGGATGCACGTCTGTGGCTTCATGACCAACAGTAAGTAAACTGACCATATCACCCCTAGACATGAGCTGTCTTCAGTGGTGTTCTTGTAATACATGCTTTTCTGTTATATAGTGGACCTTTATCTAACAGGCTAACCTTCCCTAAGTGGTTGATGTATACGATCCAGCATATATTTGAAGGTATGCTTACTTCTCTAATTCATCTATATCATCTTACGAGGGTGGAGTGTAGTATAACTCTCTTTGGCTTGAATATTCCATTATGTTTCTAGCTCACCCTGTGATTGATACATGTGTTACGTCATATGAACATCACTAACACGATTGGCCTCTGCGTACTTCACTATCTACAAAGGAGTTATTTGCATTATCTATGAGTCTGATCGTGACTTTATCAATATATGGAATTTTCTCTGGACACTGTGAGTGATTCCTCTCAATATAACTTATGCCGGTGGTGGTCCCTCACACTTTTAATCTGGTGTTGGGGTGCAGACGTACGCATATTGATATATGGATATCCTCCTTTCTCTTTACAGATATCTACCTCTCTTGCGTATGATATACGCGTGTGATACATCAGGACTGTTGGTATATGTCTCTCTATCAGTCCCTCCCAGGACTATTATCTGGTCCAAATAATTTTTATCTTATTACTGAATGTCACAACTGACACTATATACTGAACGGTTATGTTACGGATGCGCCAGCTATATCTGGGCCTCCTTCCATTTATCTTGTATTCCGTTCGAATTTATTTGCTTATTTCTACTATTTCTACTTATTACCCCCTGATGATCCCACACCGTGGGGGAAACGCGTTGGGTTTTAGCACAGTTTAATTCTGTGGCATCTTTAGTCATCTTATTTTAGTGTTTTTTGCTATTCTGTAGTTGGATGCACCGTGTACCTGATGGTAGTTCTTATCATCAGGGCTGTATATACTGTGCTTTTGTAGCATCTTTGGATCCTCTCTGTCCACACCCATGCCAGCCCACCATTTTTTGTATAACTACCTATACTCATCCCCCTAGGGCCTAATAGGAGTTGTTAGCCAGGTTCGAGGACAGGGGGGCTCCACCTTCAGGGTCCGCCCCTGGGCTAAGGGCCAAGCTTTAGTATACGTAACTAGGGTCAATTACCCCACTCCCTGGCAGTATCCTTTGGGTGGCCTGGTATGGGCCTGGACACATAAGGACATGTTTGCTGTTTTGTTACATTAAAGTTTATATATATTATATTTTGTAAAGGGTTATGCTGTAGCTGGACCACAATTGTTTGACCTTTGACCCAATAGATACTTATTTTGATTTGCTGGATGTTGAGTATACTCAGATTCCCCTGATGCCAAATTCCTTCCTGAGACCTCTGACGAGTTCCACCTTGGATACTGCACATTCATCCGCTTCTGGATTCTACTGATCATCACTGACCAACAAAGAAAACCAAGAAGTGTCCTCTGGAAAGTCTTCTACTTAACACCATGGGCAGCATGGTGGCTCAGTGATTAGCACTGGTGCCTTGCAGTACTTCATTCCTGGATCACCAATCTAACCAAAGACTACGTCTGCATGGAGTTTGTATGTTCTCCCCGTGCTTGCATGGGTTTTCTCCAGGTACTCCGGTTTCCCCCCACACTCCCAAAATATACTGATAGGTTAATTTTTTTCTACCAAATTGACCAAATTTATTTCATATGTATTAAATAAACATGTCTAGCACATGTGTATTTTCTTTTTTATTTATTTTTTAAAGGCATTGTTTACACAGTGTGTTTTTACAGATATTTTGGTGTGTTTTCGACTCCAAGAACAGTGTAAAAACTGTCCTTGTAATCTACTGGTTTAAAGGGGTTATCCCACGAAAGTAATCAACAGGATGATATACTGTATATTCTTATTGGTACCATAAATTTGATTAGTTTAGGAGATGTCTAACTGGTACCTGATTGTCTATGCTTTAATTGGTACATGTGTCAAAGTTAATTCCTGTAGCTCTGATTTAGGATTTCGTATGTTATATGTATCGAATGTAAGATGAAATCAGACCTGGACATTTAACCCTTACTAGTGATGAGGCTAGTAGCTTATGCAATAGTACCACCTAGGTACGAATGAGTAACATTACACCAACAGCAGAAATGCATTCTGGGTAATACAGTGACATCATAGTCATTAACATATGTACACGCCTAACCGACAATGATTGAAAAACTCCAAGTTAGGAAGGTGTGTCTAACTCAGTGTTTCCCAACCAGTGTGCCTCCAGCTGTTGCAAAACTACAACTCCCAGCATGCCCGGACAGCCTTTGGCTGTGCGGGCATGCTGGGAGTTGTAGTTTTGCAACAGCTGAAGGCACACTGGTTGGGAAACACTGGTCTTACTGATAAGTTTGTGATCATAAACCACACACACATGAAGGAAGGGGGTACACAAAGAAACAGAGAAAGAAGGAAAGAGGACAAACAGAAGAAAGAGAAAGAAAGGAGGGACACCGCAGGAGGAAAATCCCAGTGATCAGAACAGACTTGAGAGCCGACTTCCCATACACTGTGCATATCATTTGCATTCTCGAGTAACATATATCTTTATTATGTGTAGTATTGATTGAATTATTTGGCTTGATATTTAGTAACTCCCCGCTGTAATACGGATGTATAATGTTAGAGATACTACATCAATATTATCACTATTCAGTAAAGATGCATATTACTGAATAAAAGATTTAATATTGATATCGGAGAAACTCTCTGATTGGGATATTCAAATTCCATAGTCAATATCTGGCCTGATAATTTATAAGTTGTGTAGCAATACTACCCGATATCCGGGATTGGTCAGTTTGAGCAGAGGAAGAGTTCGTATCTATCCTTATCACTATTGAGTTTTATATCTCATAATTGTGGTCGGGACATTGTATTACGTTCTTACGTTTGAGAAGTAATAAGGAACGCTGGTATTTGTGTTAGAGCCATCTAGTAGTGAATTTAGGGCACTGCATATAACTGTATATTATTGCATATTATTGAGTTTTTTCTATTGATTAAGCTTTGATTGTATTTTAAGTTATTGTATAATAAATCATTTATATTTTTGCATAGACGCTTGTACCATGTTTTACTGATTGCACAATATAATAAAATTAACGACGATCTCTTTTTGAGGTGTTTTATATGTCCACCTCCAGGATCAATTCCCTTTGAAATTTTTCTGTTGATCCTTTCTTTTATATAAAGCATTTGCTTCATATCCCCGACACGCCCTGTCTAAACCCAACCAGTGACCTTATCTTCACTACGGATGATCAATGATGATAAATTGTTACCTTCATTACCGTAAATGATCAAGAATGTTACCCTGACTATCCTAGAATACCAAGGATTATACCCTCACTACATTAAATGACCCTTCAAGTTCACCTAGTTACTAACTTTGTCTGGGCAGTTACTATGAAACTACCTTGCATTACATCTGGGTTAGGTTATCATCTAGCATTTCCTGGTTGATTAGTGCCAAATGCAGAGTCTATTTACACTTCTCAACATTGCAACACCAAGAAGGACAAGTCAGAAGTTTATTAAATCGATGAAGTAGCAAATGCTGCTAAAATCTGCAGATTATCAAGTTTTCAAGCACCTAGCTTCAATCTGTGGAATGTGGGAGGGGCATAAAAGCCAGATGGAAAGCAAAGTGTTCTAGCTACATGAAACGGCAAAAATCGGATCAAGTCACAAACTCAGAGAGACAGAATCCTTGAACTGAGAGACCTTGGTTTATCACTCTGGTAGATCACTACGCGCCAAGGCTGAAATGTCAGCACTGTTCAATGTTGTGTGCCCTGGTGGTTGGAAGCACAAAGACTAACTGGAATGATAGCAAAAGGTGCAAGAAAACCTATGAAAGGACGGATCGTCTGATTAGAAGAATGGTGCGTAGTGATCTATTCTGTACTGCAAGTGAAACTGGATATCACATACCTAGCCTAGGGCAGCAAACACTTTTTTGCGCCCATCCTGTTATTGTGCAGTCCAGCCCTACAGTAAGTCCTGGGGGTATCCGCTGAGTACCATGAGGCAACTGATATAGGTGAAGTTCAGTTCTATGGTCTTGTGCAACACAAGCTTTGTTATGAGGCATGTTATCCTACCTTATTTAGATAATCAATGATGTTAGATGACCAAGGATTTAGGCTACTTTCACACTGGCGTTTTGGTTTCCGTTTGTGAGATCCGTTTCAGGGCTCTCACAAGCGGTCCAAAACGGATCAGTTTTGCCCTAATGCATTCTGAATGGATAAGAATCCGTTCAGAATGCATCAGTTTGCCTCCGTTCCGCTCTGGAGGCGGACACCAAAAACCATGTCCGTTTGACGAAACTGAGCTAAACTGATCCGTTCTGACACCATAGGCGTGCGCATGGGGTGTGCCGGGTGTGCCTGGGCACACCCTAATCACACCCCTGTGCTCCTGCACTGCCGCAGCTGCCTAGCCTCTTGAGCCCCGGCTGCCGGCCCCAGCCGCACAGCTGCTCGACTGATGAGTACGGCTGCTCCTGTGCTCCGTGGCCCGGCGGCCGGTCGCGTAACGTCACTCACTCCGACGTCACGCGCCTGCTCCGCCTGCTTCATTAATAAAGTGGGAGGAGCAGGAGCGTGCGACGTGACGAAGTGGGTGACGTCACATTACGCTGCCGCCGGCCTGGTTTGAATGTTTGAGAGCCCGCCTGCCCGCCCGCCCAAGGTGCCCAGCGATTGTGTCTGTGAAAAAGAAAAAGTGTGAATACTAGCTGGAGTCCCAGTAAGTTAGTAATAGAGATAGTAGTACAACTTGGTAAAAGTTGTGGGTCACTCACTGTCAAGGACATTGTTATGGGGGGCTAGGGGGAATCTGTGGATGATGACACATATATAGCACAAGATGCTGCTATATATGTGTAATCCACAGATCCCCCCTAGCCCCCCATAACAGTGTCATCCACAGATCCCCCCGCATATGTGTTAGCTTCCACACAGATGCCCTTATAACAGTGCCATCCACAGATATCCCATTAATAGACTCTTAAGGGGATATCTGTGGATGACACTGTTATGGGGGGATCTGTGGATGACACTGTTATGGGGGGATCTGTGGATGACACTGTTATGGGGGGGTCTGTGGATGATACTGTTATGGGGGGGTCTGTGGATGATACTGTTATGGGGGGGTCTGTGGATGATACTGTTATGGGGGGGTCTGTGGATGATACTGTTATGGGGGGTCTGTGGATGACACTGTTATGGGGGGGTCTGTGGATGACACTGTTATGGGGGGTCTGTGAATGATACTGTTATGGGGGGGGATCTGTGGATAACGCACTGTTAATAACAGTGCGTCATCTACAGATGCCCCCATAACAGTATCATCCACAGACCTCCCCCCCCATAACAGTGTCATCCACAGATGCCCCTATAACAGTGTCATCCACTGATGCCCATAACAGTGCGTCATCCACAGATTCCCCCTTAACAGTGTCATCCACAGATCCCCCATAACAGTGCCACCCACAGATCCCCCATAACAGTGTCATCCACAGATCCCCCATAACAGTGCCACCCACAGATCCCCCATAACAGTGTCATCCACAGATCCCCCATAACAGTGTCATCCACAGATCCCCCATAACAGTGTCTGTCATCCACAGATCCCCCATAACAGTGTCTGTCATCCACAGATCCCCCATAACAGTGTCTGTCATCCACAGATCCCCCATAACAGTGTCTGTCATCCACAGATCCCCCATAACAGTGTGTCATCCCCAGATCCCCCATAACACTGTGTCATCCACAGATCCCCCATAACACTGTGTCATCCACAGATCCCCCATAACACTGTGTCATCCACAGATCTCCCATAACAGTGTGTCATCCACAGGTCCCCCATAACACTGTGTCATCCACAGATCTCCCATAACAGTGTGTCATCCACAGATCTCCCATAACAGTGTGTCATCCACAGATCTCCCATAACAGTGTGTCATCCACAGATCTCCCATAACAGTGTGTCATCCACAGATCTCCCATAACAGTGTGTCATCCACAGATCTCCCATAACAGTGTGTCATCCACAGATCTCCCATAACAGTGTGTCATCCACAGATGCCCCCATAACAATGTGTCATCCACAGATCCCCCATAACAGTGTGTCATCCACAGATCTCCCATAAGGCTGGGTTCAGACCTGAGCGTCTTTGATATGCGCGTTTAACGCGCGTTTTTGACGAGCGTTTTTTGCAATAGTAAACGCGCGTTTGACGCGCGTTTGCGTGATTGACTGCAATGTCCTATGGCCACAAACGCGCGTCAAAACGCCCCAAAGAAGCTCAAGTACTTGTTTGAGCGTAGGGCGTTTTACAGCGCGTTTTTCAGCGCTGTAAAACGCTCAAGTGAGAACCAGGGCCATAGGGAAGCATTGGTTTTCACGTGTTGAGCGTTTTACAGCGCGTTTGAACGCGCTGTAAAACGCTCAAGTGTGAACCCAGCCTAACAGTGTGTCATCCACAGATCTCCCATAACAGTGTGTCATCCACAGATCTCCCATAACAGTGTGTCCTCCACAGATCTCCCATAACAGTGTGTCATTCACAGATCTCCCATAACAGTGTGTCATCCACAGATCCCCCATAACAGTGTGTCATCCACAGATGCCCCCATAACAGTGTGTCATCCACAGATCCCCCATAACAGTGTGTCATCCACAGATCCCCCATAACACTGTCATCCACAGATCCCCCATAACAGTGTGTCATCCACAGATCTCCCATAACAGTGTGTCATCCACAGATCTCCCATAACAGTGTGTCATCCACAGATCTCCCATAACAGTGTGTCATCCACAGATCTCCCATAACAGTGTTTCATCCACAGATCCCCCATAACAGTGTGTCATCCACAGATCCCCCATAACAGTGTGTCATCCACAGATCTCCCATAACAGTGTGTCATTCACAGATCTCCCATAACAGTGTGTCATCCACAGATCCCCCATAACAGTGTGTCATCCACAGATCCCCCATAACAGTGTGTCATCCACAGATGCCCCCATAACAGTGTGTCATCCACAGATGCCCCCATAACAGTGTGTCATCCACAGATCCCCCATAACACTGTCATCCACAGATCCCCCATAACAGTGTGTCATCCACAGATCTCCCATAACAGTGTGTCATCCACAGATCTCCCATAACAGTGTGTCATCCACAGATCTCCCATAACAGCGAGTTATCCACAGATCCCCCATAACAGTGTGTCATCCACAGATCCCCCATAACACTGTGTCATCCACAGATCTCCCATAACAGTGTGTCATCCACAGATCCCCCATAACAGTGTGTCATCCACAGATCCCCCATAACAGTGTGTCATCCACAGATCCCCCATAACAGTGTGTCATCCACAGATCCCCCATAACACTGTGTCATCCACAGATCTCCCATAACAGTGTGTCATCCACAGATCTCCCATAACAGCGAGTTATCCACAGATCCCCCATAACAGTGTGTCATCCACAGATCCCCCATAACAGTGTGTCATCCACAGATCTCCCATAACAGTGTGTCATCCACAGATCTCCCATAACAGTGTGTCATCCACAGATCCCCCATAACAGTGTGTCATCCACAGATCCCCCATAACAGTGTGTCATCCACAGATCTCCCATAACAGTGTGTCATCCACAGATCCCCCATAACAGTGTGTCATCCACAGATCCCCCATAACAGTGTGTCATCCACAGATCCCCCATAACAGTGTGTCATCCACAGATCCCCCATAACACTGTGTCATCCACAGATCTCCCATAACAGTGCACCTGCGCACTATGGAGAGACTGAAAAGAGGGGAAGATCCGCGGAAGCAAGCAGAGGACAGCACAGCAGACGACTGAATAGCTTTTTTTGTAAGTAAATTATTTTATTATAGTGCTGAAACTGCTTTAAACTCTAAAGAAAAGTTTTGGAGAGTGTTTCTCTCTTTCTCAGGTCTAAAGCAATACCGAGGAAGAAAGGAAAACTCTTGAAAGCTTGTCTTTTAAGTATTAGGATAGTACAATAAAAAGGTATCCCTGCATACCGCAATACTCTCCTATTTTGTAATCTTCTTTATATATACTTATTTTGCTTTTTTCAGTGGTATAATTAAGTGGTGAAAATTATTAGTGCCCCCCATTTTCACTGTGATATCTTATGTGCCCCCTATATATTGTTCCTAGAGTCGCCACTGCGCAGAGTCACGGCAACACTAGGGTTAGGCCCGGCCTGTGTGTGTATGTATATAATATATACAGATATATATACATACATACACAAGTGCGCGGGGCGTGTGTGTTTGTACTTTAGGGTGCACACCCTAATGCAATAGGCTGCGCACGCCTATGTCTGACACACAATGTAAGTCAATGGGGACGGATCCGTTTTCTATGACATAATCTGGAACAATAGAAAACGGATCCGTCCTCCATTGACGGATCCGTCCTCCATTGGTGCGAATCCTATGACGGATTCGCACCAAACGCGAGTGTGAAAGTAGCCTTAATCTTCACTGCCCTAGATGACCAGGGATGTTGCCTGTACTAGCCTAAATGACCAGAGATGTTAATTCACTGCCCTAAATGAGCGGAGTGGCTTCCTTCACTACCCTAAATAGCCAGTAATGTTATCCTAACTACCAAGATTCTCAAGGATGTTACCTTCACTACCCTAGAGGTCCAGGGATGCTACCTTTACTATCCTAGATAGCAAGGAATGTTTCCGTCACTAGCTTGGATGACCAAAGATATTACCCTCACTGCCCTAGATGACCTGGGATGTTATCTTCACTATCCTAGATGACCAGAGAGCTTATCTTCACTACCCTAGAGGACTAGGGATGTTATCTTTACTACACTAGGTGAGAATGGATATTACCTTCACTACCCTAAAAGACCAGGGATGTAACTTTCACTACTCTAGGCCACCAACGATCTAACCATTAAGGCTACTTTCATATTAGCGTTTTCAATTCCGCTATTGAGATCCGTCATAGGATCTCAATAGCGGAAGAAAACGCTTCAGTTTTGTCCCCATTCATTGTCAATGGGGACAAAACTGAACTGAACGAAACGGAATACACCAAAATGCATTCCGTTCCGTTTGGTTGCGTCCCCATCGCGGACATAAAAACGCTGCAAGCGTTGTGGTGCGGAGCAAGACAGATCCGTCCTGACACACAATGTAAGTCAATGGGGACGGATCCGTTTTCTCTGACACAATAGAAAACGGATCTGTCTCCCACTGACTTTTAATGGTGTTCATGACAGATCCGTCATGGCTATAGAAGACATAATACAACCGGATCCGTTCATGATGGATGCATGCAGTTGTATTATTTTAACGGAAGCGTTTTTGCTGATCCATGACGGATCTGCAAAAAACGCTAATGTGAAAGTAGCCTAACCTAGTTTCCTCCTTAAACTACCACGGAAATAATCATTAATCTCTTCACCATCCTACCTGACCAGGGATGAATCCATTAGCCCAATTACGTCCTTAGATTAAAATGAATCCAAAAATGACTAAGCATTATGATAAGGTCTATGCCATTATTACTTGGGGCAGTGAATTTCCATAAAATGTGAGCACTATATGTCATTATTAAGAGGGCTTGTGTGGTAGCTGTTATTTGGGTATTGTACGTGATGTGGCTATTATACATGGTGGCATTATGTGGGTTTACGCCTGGCTGTATAATGTGTACATTCGGGCAACCAGCAGGGGTCCACAAAGGGAAAAATGGTACTCTGTACTAAAGATTAAAATGGGTCCTTCCTTCTAGTGCTGGTCGGGACAGGACAACTGTCAGAAAGCAGACAACCCCTTTAACATATTTTTGCAGATGTATGTGCCTATTTTCACACACGTGCTAAATTTGTCACCATTGTATAGTACATCCCTTCTTTTTAGGGCTATTTTTGCATCTTTTTGTCCATCATTTCAAGACAGTGCATTTGACATTTGATTGTAGATTGAGGTGTTTCCAAATAACAAAACAATAACAAAGACAGGTGCACTCTGCAGTCTCACTAAACCCTCAAACTGATTTTAAAATTGAGAGATTAGTCAACATGTCCTACGGTGTAGAACATGTCTAAGCCCGGGCACCACGCCAAGGTTTCTCAAGTAGCCCAACCTGTCTTCTTAGTTGGTATATATAGATTGAGGTGTTTCCCACTCGTTTGCTACTTGTACAATTTTCTTAATAAAAACTGATTTACCTTAAATTTGTACTGGCTGAAATCGGCCTCTATGACATTCAGATAGGATAGCTACCTGCCAACGGGTGGCATCAGAGGCACAGCTTTCTTTTTGCAAAGAGAACTAATATGTATATCTGTTTCGTAGTGGAGAAATGCACGGCCTATAAGACTCCTTGTACTAGTAGGTGTTCTCCACAAGGAGAAGTAGTACCTGTTACTGACAGACGGGCCCCTGCTGTATCCGTCAGCAATGGTGAAAACGCAGATGATGAAAGATTAGCCCCTTAAATGCCCTGGTCAATGCGGACCGCCGCACATAAGGGGTTTGCAGAGGGAGGGGGCTCCCTATCTGACCCCATTGGCTCCCCGTGATGCTAAGGCAGCCACAGGCTTTACCTAGGCCTCAAGGCCTGCCAACTACGGAAGCCTATTAGGCCCAGCCTCCAGGCTGGGTCTCTTAGGTGAACTGTCAGTGTAAGGCCTCATGCACACGGCCGTTGTTTTGGTCCGCATCCGAGCCGCAGTTTTTGTGGCTCGGATGCGGACCCATTGACTTCAATGGGGCCGCAAAAGATGCGGACAGCACTCCGTGTGCTGTCCGCAACCGTCGCTCCGTTCCGTGGCTCCGCCAAAAAAGTATAACCTGTCCTATTCTTGTCCGTTTTGTGGACATAAATATGCAGTTATATCAAAGGCTGTCTGTGCTGTTCCGCAAATTGCGGAACACACACGGACGCCATCCGTGTTTTGCGGACCGCAAAACACACAACGGTCGTGTGCATGTAGCCTAAAACTGATAGTTCAATGTAGTACAAGACAGCATGTTTTGTAATGCACTGAAAAATGCATCAGACCCTGAAAAACTGAAGTCCCATAGTTGGACAGCAATCACAAGTAAAAAAAAGGTTTTAAGTACAAAAAAAGTGCCCTTTAACCACCTCAGCCCCCAGTGCTTAAACACCCTGAAAGACCAGGCCACTTTTTACACTTCTGACCTACACTACTTTCACCGTTTATTGCTCGGTCATGCAACTTACCACCCAAATGAATTTTACCTCCTTTTCTTCTCACTAATAGAGCTTTCATTTGGTGGTATTTCATTGCTGCTGACATTTTTACTTTTTTTGTTATTAATCGAAATTTAACGATTTTTTTGCAAAAAAATGACATTTTTCACTTTCAGTTGTAAAATTTTGCAAAAAAAACGACATCCATATAGAAATTTTGCTCTAAATTTATAGTTCTACATGTCTTTGATAAAAAAAAAATGTTTGGGTAAAAAAAAAATGGTTTGGGTAAAAGTTATAGCGTTTACAAACTATGGTACAAAAATGTGAATTTCCGCTTTTTGAAGCAGCTCTGACTTTCTGAGCACCTGTCATGTTTCCTGAGGTTCTGCAATGCCCAGACAGTACAAACACCCCACAAATGACCCCATTTCGGAAAGTACACACCCTAAGGTATTCGCTGATGGGCATAGTGAGTTCATAGAACTTTTTATTTTTTGTCACAAGTTAGCGGAAAATGATGATTTTTTTTTTTTTTCTTACAAAGTCTCATATTCCACTAACTTGTGACAAAAAATAAAAACTTCTATGAACTCACTATGCCCATAACGAAATACCTTGGGGTCTCTTCTTTCCAAAATGGGGTCACTTGTGGGGTAGTTATACTGCCCTGGCATTCTAGGGGCCCAAATGTGTGGTAAGGAGTTTGAAATCAAATTCTGAAAAAAATGACCTGTCAAATCCGAAAGGTGCTCTTTGGAATATGGGCCCCTTTGCCCACCTAGGCTGCAAAAAAGTGTCACACATCTGGTATCTCCGTACTCAGGAGAAGGTGGGGAATGTGTTTTGGGGTGTCATTTTATATATACCCATGCTGGGTGAGAGAAATATCTTGGCAAAAGACAACTTTTCCCATTTTTTTATACAAAGTTGGCATTTCACCAAGATATTTATCTCACCCAGCATGGGTATATATAAAATGACACCCCAAAACACATTCCCCACCTTCTCCTGAGTACGGAGATACCAGATGTGTGACACTTTTTTGCAGCCTAGGTGGGCAAAGGGGCCCATCTTCCAAAGAGCACCTTTCGGATTTGACAGGTCATTTTTTTCAGAATTTGATTTCAAACTCCTTACCACACATTTGGGCCCCTAGAATGACAGGGCAGTATAACTACCCCACAAGTGACCCCATTTTGGAAAGAAGACACCCCAAGGTATTCCGTGAGGGGCATGGCGAGTTCCTAGAATTTTTTATTTTTTGTCACAAGTTAGTGGAAAATTATGATTTTTTTTTTTTTTTTTTTTTCATACAAAGTCTCATATTCCACTAACTTGTGACAAAAAATAAAAACTTCCATGAACTCACTATGCCCATCAGCGAATACCTTGGGGTCTCTTCTTTCCAAAATGGGGTCACTTGTGGGGTAGTTATACTGCCCTGGCATTCTAGGGGCCCAAATGTGTGGTAAGGAGTTTGAAATCAAATTCAGTAAAAAATGACCTATGAAATCCAAAAGGTGCTCTTTGGAATGTGGGCCCCTTTGCCCACCTAGGCTGCAAAAAAGTGTCACACATCTGGTATCCCCGTACTCAGGAGAAGTTGAGGAATGTGTTTTGGGGTGTCTTTTTACATATACCCATGCTGGGTGAGATAAATATCTTGGTCAAATGCCAACTTTGTATAAAAAAATGGGAAAAGTTGTCTTTTGCCAAGATATTTCTCTCACCCAGCATGGGTATATGTAAAATGACACCCCAAAACACATTCCCCACCTTCTCCTGAGTACGGAGATACCAGATGTGTGACACTTTTTTGCAGCCTAGGTGGGCAAAGGGGCCCATATTCCAAAGAGCACCTTTCGGATTTGACAGGTCATTTTTTTCAGAATTTGATTTCAAACTCCTTACCACACATTTGGGCCCCTAGAATGCCAGGGCAGTATAACTACCCCACAAGTGACCCCATTTTGGAAAGAAGACACCCCAAGGTATTCGCTGATGGGCATAGTGAGTTCATGGAAGTTTTTATTTTTTGTCACAAGTTAGTGGAATATGAGACTTTGTATGAAAAAAAAAAAAAAAAAAAAAAATCATCATTTTCCACTAACTTGTGACAAAAAATAAAAAATTCTAGGAACTTGCCATGCCCCTCACGGAATACCTTGGGGTGTCTTCTTTCCAAAATGGGGTCACTTGTGGGGTAGTTATACTGCCCTGGCATTCTAGGGGCCCAAATGTGTGGTAAGGAGTTTGAAATCAAATTCTGAAAAAAATGACCTGTCAAATCCGAAAGGTGCTCTTTGGAATATGGGCCCCTTTGCCCACCTAGGCTGCAAAAAAGTGTCACACATCTGGTATCTCCGTACTCAGGAGAAGGTGGGGAATGTGTTTTGGGGTGTCATTTTACATATACCCATGCTGGGTGAGAGAAATATCTTGGCAAAAGACAACTTTTCCCATTTTTTTTATACAAAGTTGGCATTTGACCAAGATATTTATCTCACCCAGCATGGGTATATGTAAAAAGACACCCCAAAACACATTCCTCAACTTCTCCTGAGTACGGGGATACCAGATGTGTGACACTTTTTTGCAGCCTAGGTGGGCAAAGGGGCCCACATTCCAAAGAGCACCTTTTGGATTTCATAGGTCATTTTTTACTGAATTTGATTTCAAACTCCTTACCACACATTTGGGCCCCTAGAATGCCAGGGCAGTATAACTACCCCACAAGTGACCCCATTTTGGAAAGAAGAGACCCCAAGGTATTCGCTGATAGGCATAGTGAGTTCATGGAAATTTTTATTTTTTGTCACAAGTTAGTGGAATATGAGACTTTGTATGAAAAAAAAATAAAAAATAAAAATCATCATTTTCCACTAACTTGTGACAAAAAATAAAAAATTCTAGGAACTTGCCATGCCCCTCACGGAATACCTTGGGGTGTCTTCTTTCCAAAATGGGGTCACTTGTGGGGTAGTTATACTGCCCTGGCATTTTCCAGGGGCCCTAATGTCTGGTAAGTAGGTAAATGACCTGTGAAATCCGAAAGGTGCTCTTTGGAATGTGGGCCCCTTTGCCCACCTAGGCTGCAAAAAAGTGTCACACATCTGGTATCTCCGTACTCAGGAGAAGGTGGGGAATGTGTTTTGGGGTGTCTTTTTACATATACCCATGCTGGGTGAGAGAAATATCTTGGCAAAAGACAACTTTTCCCATTTTTTTTATACAAAGTTGGCATTTGACCAAGATATTTATCTCACCCAGCATGGGTATATGTAAAATGACACCCCAAAACATATTCCCCAACTTCTGCTGAATACGGAGATACCACATGTGTGACACTTTTTTGCAGCCTAGGTGGGCAAAGGTGCCCAAATTCCTTTTAGGAGGGCATTTTTAGACATTTGGATACCAGACTTCTTCTCACGCTTTGGGGCCCCTAAAATGCCAGGGCAGTATAAATACCCCACATGTGACCCCATTTTGGAAAGAAGACACCCCAAGGTATTCAATGAGGGGCATGGCGAGTTCATTGAAAAAAAAAAAATTTGGCACAAGTTAGCGGAAATTGATTTTTTTGATTTTGTTCTCACAAAGTCTCCCTTTCCGCTAACTTGGGACAAAAATTTCAATCTTTCATGGACTCAATATGCCCCTCAGCGAATACCTTGGGGTGTCTTCTTTCCAAAATGGTGTTATTTGTGGGGTGTTTGTACTGCCCTGGCATTTGAGGGTCTCCGCAATCATTACATGTATGCCCAGCATTAGGAGTTTCTGCTATTCTCCTTATATTGAGCATACGGGTAATGAGATTTTTTTTTTCCGTTCAGCCTCTGGGCTGAAAGAAAAAAATGAACGGCACAGATTTCTTCATTCGCATCGATCAATGTGGATGAAAAAATCTCTGCCAAAAAAAGAAAAAGGAGGGGAAAGGCGTCTGCCAGGACATAGGAGCTCCGCCCAACATCCATACCCACTTCAGCTCGTATGCCCTGGCAAACCAGATTTCTCCATTCACATCAATCGATGTGGATGAATAAATCATTGCCGGGATTTTTTTTTTTATATATACAAAGTGTTTGCCAAAGTATATGAACACCGCCACCTCCTCAGCTCATATGCCTCGGCAAACGTATCTTTTACTGCAGAGGAGAAATCTCGTCTTGCAGCGCCGCATACACCGACTTGCGTGTAATCTGACAGCAGCGCAATGCTTCTGTCCGAATGCACATCAGTGCTGCAGCTAGTCGATCGGTTGGTCCACCTGAAAGGTAAAAAAAACAAAACAAAAAAGAAAAAACCAGGCCGCAAAGCAATAACTTTATTAACTGTTGAACAGAACATAGAAACTTTTTTTAAACTTTTTTAACTGAACATTTAACTTTTTTACTTACCGGTATTTTTTTTTTTGTTTAGTTTTTTTTACCTTTTATAGAACAAACCTCTCCTTCCCCATGGGACAATGTGCAAAGCGCAAATCGCCCAAAGATGTGGCGAAGTACATTATGCACTTTATCCCAGGTGAAAGGAGAGGTTTGCAGCAGCTGTGAGTGAATGGGCCCTAATAGCCCTGTGTGCCTGTCCTGGTGAGATGTGATCCCTATGCTAAGTGTACCTGTGTGTGGTACTTCCGGAAACACTCTCCATAGCATAGGGCAGGGTGGTCAGCACAGTCAGGACAGAAATAGCGGGTGTCACGCCTTATTCCACTCCTGCTACAGACACGACATCTTTTTCGGGGTGACGGTTGGGTTGAGGTACCAGGAACGACACTGGGGAAATGTCGCTCGTGTAGACGGCTAACTACACTGGTGGATGGGGCCACGGAACCTCCTGGGTAAAGGAGGTTCTCGATGATCTCTTCCTGGAATTTGAGGAAGGATCCTGTTCTCCCAGCCTTACTGTAGAGAACAAAACTATTGTAGAGCGCCAATTGAATTAAATATACAGACACCTTCTTATACCAGCGTCTGGTTCTGCGGGAAACTAAATACGGAGACAACATCTGGTCATTGAAGTCCACCCCTCCCATGAGCGCATTATAGTCGTGGACACAGAGGGGCTTTTCAATGACACGGGTTGCTCGCTCAATTTGGATTGTCGTGTCTGCGTGAATGGAGGAGAGCATGTAAACGTCACGCTTGTCTCTCCATTTCACCGCAAGCAGTTCTTCGTTACACAAGGCAGCCCTCTGCCCCCTTGCAAGACGGGTGGTTACAAGCCGTTGGGGGAAGCCCACGCGACTAGTTCGCATGGTGCCACAGGCGCAAATCCGTTCTAGAAACAAATGCCTAAAGAGGGCCACACTTGTGTAGAAATTGTCCACATAAAGATGGTACCCCTTGCCGAATAAGGGTGACACCAAGTCCCAGACTGTCTTCCCACTGCTCCCCAGGTAGTCAGGGCAACCGACCGGCTCCAGGGTCTGATCTTTTCCCTCATAGATCCGAAATTTGTGGGTATAGCCTGTGGCCCTTTCACAGAGCTTATACAATTTGACCCCATACCGGGCACGCTTGCTTGGGATGTATTGTTTGAAGCCAAGGCGCCCGGTAAAATGTATTAGGGACTCGTCTACGCAGATGTTTTGCTCAGGGGTATACAAATCTGCAAATTTCAGGTTGAAATGGTCTATGAGGGGCCGAATTTTGTGGAGCCGGTCAAAAGCAGGGTGGCCTCTGGGACGGGAGGTGGTATTGTCGCTAAAATGCAGAAAACGTAGGATGGTCTCAAATCGTGTCCTGGACATAGCAGCAGAGAACATGGGCATGTGATGAATTGGGTGCGTTGACCAATATGACCGCAATTCATGCTTTTTTGTCAGGCCCATGTTGAGGAGAAGGCCCAAAAAAATTTTAAGCTCGGAAACTTGGACTGGTTTCCACCGGAAAGGCTGGGCATAATAGCTTCCCGGGTTAGCGGTTATAAATTGTGTGGCATACTGGTTGGTCTCTGCCACGACTAAGTCCAAGAGCTCCGCAGTCAAGAACAGCTCAAAAAATCCCAGGGCCGAACCGATTTGAGCCGTCTCAACCCGAACTCCAGACTGGGCGGTGAAAGGGGGAACTACTGGTGCGGCTGAAGTTGGTGACTGCCAATCAGGATTTGCCAGCACCTCAGGGACTCTAGGGGCTCTACGGGCCCGTCTTTGCGGTGGCTGCGACGGGGTAACTATTGCACGTGCCACCGTACCAGCTTCAACTGCCCTTCTGGTGCTCGCTACTTCACCAGGTTGTACGGCAGTGCTGGTACTAGGTCCAGGAAGGGCTGCGCTGCTGGTGTATGCCTCACCACGTGATCCGGCAGCGACAGCCCCACTCTGCTGCTCTTGAAGCGGATCCTGCGTAACCTGTGGTCTAGCGACATGGGGCCGGGTACGCCTGGTGCTGCCAGGGACCTCCACCTCCTCGTCCGAACTTTGGGTCAGAGAGCCACTGCTTTCCACAGGTTCATATTCTGACCCGCTAGATTCGTCAGATGAGGGTTCCCACTCCTCATCCGACTGGGTCAGAATCCTGTAGGCCTCTTCAGAAGAATACCCCCTGTTTGACATTTTGGACTACTAAATTTAGGGGTATTCCCTGAGACTACCCAAGAAAAAAAGCAAACCTGTCTTACAAAGGGGAGGCTAGCGAAGTACCGGAGGCTGCTGCGGTTGATAAAAAATATCAAAACTGATTTTTTTATCGCCGCAGTGCGTGTAAAATGAATGTGCAGTGATCAAAAAATAATAATTTTTTGTCACTGCGGTGGGGCGGGCGTGGGTGAACGCACGTGTGGGCGACCGATCAGGCCTGATCGGGCAAACACTGCGTTTTGGGTGGAGGGCGAGCTAAGGTGACACTAATACTATTATAGATCTGACCGTGATCAGTTTTGATCACTTACAGATACTATAAAAGTACAAATGCTGATTAGCGATACGCTAAACAGCGAATAAAAGTGACTGCGGTGCGGTGGGGTGGGCGCTAACTGACGCTAACTACCTAACCAAGGGGCCTAAACTATCCCTAAAACCTAACAGCCAATACCAGTGAAAAAAAAAAAGTGACAGTTTACACTGATCACTTTTTTTCCTTTCACTAGTGATTGACAGGGGCGATCAAAGGGGTGATCAAAGGGTTAATTGGGGTGCAGGTGGGTGATCTGGGGCTAAGGTGTAGTGTTTGGTGTACTCACAGTTCAGTCTGCTCCTGTGCTGGATCCAACCGACGAAAAGGACCAGCACAGGAGCAGACAAGCCATATAACAGATCATATTTACTAATATGATCTGTTATATGACTTTGGATTGGATTTTTTGAAAATCGCCAGCCTGCCAGCCAATGATCGTTGCTGGCAGGCTGGTGACGAAATACTTCTTTTAATTTTGCCGGCCCGCGATGCGCATGCGCGGGCCGGCTTTGAGCGAAATCTCGCGTCTCGCGAGATGACGCGTATATGCGTGACTCTGCGCAGCGCTGCCACCTCCGGAACGCAATCCTGCGTTAGGCGGTCCGGAGGTGGTTAATCTCATCAAGCTATTTAAAATTAAAAAAATATGAAAAAAAAATATAAATAGACATATAAGGCATTGCCACATCCATAACAACCAACTCTATAAAAATATCACATGATTTACCCTATCAGATGGGCACCATAATTTTTTTATAAAAACAATGCTAAAACAGCCAATTTTAGTCACCTCGTAATATCCAGTGATCAAAAAGTACTATGTACACCAAAATGGTACCAATAAAATCATCACGTCATCCTGCAAAAAATGAGCCCACACCCAAGACCAGTGATGGGCAAACTGCGACTCTCCAGTTGTTGTAAAACTACAAATCCCATCATGCCCTGCTGTAGGCTGATAGCTGTAGGCAGACTGGGCATACTGGGAGTTGTAGTTTTACAACAGCTGGAGAGCCGCAGTTTGCCCATCCCTACCCAAGACGATTGTCAGAAAAATAAAAAAAAATAAGGCTTTCAAAAATGTGGTGACACAAAAGCAAAATAGACATATTAGTTATCGCCTTGTCCGTAATGACCGGCTATAGAAAAATATCTCATTATCTACCCCATCAGGTAAATGCCATACAAAATAACTAAAAAACGGTGCCTGAACAGCCATTTTTTAGTCACCTTGCCACACAAAAAGCATAATATCCAGTGATCAAAAAGTACTATGTACCCCAAAATGGTACCAATTAAACCGTAACCTCATCCTGTAAAAAAACGCACCCTACAAGACCATTGCCAGAAAAATAAAAAAAATGATGGCTCTCAGAAAGTGGTGATGCAAAAACATGATTTTTTTTTTCAAAAATGCTTTGTGTAAGGCCCCTTTCACACGGGCGTTGCGGGAAAATGTGCGGGTGCGTTGCGGGAACACCCGCGATTTTTCAGCGCGAGTGCAAAACATTGTAATGCGTTTTGCACTCGCGTGAGAAAAATCGCACATGTTTGGTACCCAAACCCGAACTTCTTCACAGAAGTTCGGGCTTGGGATCGGTGTTCTGTAGATTGAATTATTTTCCCTTATAACATGGTTATAAGGGAAAATAATAGCATTCTGAATACAGACTGCATAGTAAACTAGCGCTGGAGGGGTTAAAAAAAAATATAAAAAAATTTAACTCACCTTAATCCACTTGCTGGCGCTGCCGGCATCTCGTCTGTCTCCTTCTGTGCTGAACAGGACCTGTGCTGAGCATTCATACCAGGACCTTTGATGACGTCACTCCGGTCATCACATGATCCATCACCATGGTAAAAGATCATGTGACGTACCATGTGATGACCGGAGTGACGTCATCAAAGGTCCTGTAACTGTACTTAATGCTCACCACAGGTCCTATTCAACAAAGGAGACAGAAGGAGATGCCGGGCTACGCGATCAAGTGGACTAAGGTGAGTTAAATTATTATTATTATTTTTTTAACCCCTCCAGCGCTGTTTTACTATGCATTCTGTATTCAGAATGCTATTATTTTCCCTTATAACCATGTTATAAGGGAAAATAATAATGATCGGGGCTCCATCCCGATCGTCTCCTAGCAACCGTGCGTGAAAATCACACCGCATCTGCACTTGCTTGCGGATGCTTGCGATTTTCATGCAACCCCATTCACTTCTATGGGGCCTGCGTTGCGTGAAAAACGCACAAAGAGGAGCATGCTGCGATTTTCACGCAACGCACAAGTGATGCGTGAAAATCACCACTCATGTGCACAGCCCCATAGAAATGAATGGGTCAGTATTCAGTGCGGGTGCAATGCGTTCACCTCCCGCATCGCATCCGCGCGGAATACTCGCTCGTGTGAAAGGGGCCTAAAAGTGGTAAAACATAAAAGAAAAACTATTCAGAAAATAAATAGATAGAGTCTCTGTATATAAATACTTGTTCGCTCAAGCGCTGCAATTCTGAAGACAATGTGGGAAAAGTCTAAAACTTAGCGAAAATGTATAGAAAAAGATTGCGCAGCAAAAGAAAAATCTTCTTTGTGTATAAGAGTTCACTTGTGAAATCTTCAACTAGTGGGATCACATGCCAACCTCACAATCCAACTTTAGTATGGAAACCTGTGGGTAATGAGAAAACGCACTATGGTGTAGCAGGTTCCAAGCATCTAACGCACCATGTGAATAGGTTATACTCACAAGATTCCTGATTAGTGAAGGCGTGTAGAAATATAGATGGTGTCCAAGTCGAACTCTGCTGAAAAAAGAGGACTATATTGTAGTATGTCACAACACTTAATCTGCCTGCAGACAGATTATACTCACAGAGCTTCACTTGTCAGGTGCGTATATAAGATCTTAAAGAATTTTCATAGACGATTCAGAACCTGGGTAGCGGCCGACATTGATGTTAAAAAGCTCTCAAGGAAGAAGTCGCAAGAGAAGCAGGTGCGCACCAAAAGGTCAGGTAAGAACTGTTTAATACTGACAAAAGTACAACTATAAAACATATAAAATATCTAGAAAAATGCCCGACCCGGGTTTCGCGGTGATGCTTCGTCTGGGGCGTTAAGCATCACCGCGAAACCCGGGTCGGGCATTTTTCTATGCCCATCAGCGAATACCTTGGGGTATCTTCTTTCCAAAGTGGGGTCACATGTGGGGTATTTATACTGCCCTGGCTTTTTAGGGGCCCTAAAGCGTGAGAAGAAGTCTGGGATCCAAATGTCTAAAAATGCCCTAAAAGGAATTTGGGCACCTTTGCGCATCTAGGCTGCAAAAAAGTGTCACACATGTGGTATCGCCGTACTCAGGAAAAGTTGGGGAATGTGTTTTGGGGTGTCATTTTACATATACCCATGCTGGGTGAGATAAATATCTTGGTCAAATGCCAACTTTGTATAAAAAAATGGGAAAAGTTGTCTTTTGCCAAGATATTTCTCTCACCCAGCATAGGTATATGAAAAATGACACCCCAAAACACATTGCCCAACTTCTCCTGAGTACGGAGATACCAGATGTGTGACACTTTTTTGCAGCCTAGGTGGGCAAAGGGGCCCACATTCCAAAGAGCACCTTTCGGATTTCACCGGCCATTTTTTACAGATTTTGATTTCAAACTACTTACCACACATTAGGGCCCCTAGAATGCCAGGGCAGTATAACTACCCCACAAGTGACCCCATTTTGGAAAGAAGATACCCCAAGGTATTCGCTGATGGGCATAGAAAAATGCCCGACCCGGGTTTCGCGGTGATGCTTAACGCCCCAGACGAAGCATCACCGCGAAACCCGGGTCGGGCATTTTTCTAGATATTTTATATGTTTTATAGTTGTACTTTTGTCAGTATTAAACAGTTCTTACCTGACCTTTTGGTGCGCACCTGCTTCTCTTGCGACTTCTTCCTTGAGAGCTTTTTAACATCAATGTCGGCCGCTACCCAGGTTCTGAATCGTCTATGAAAATTCTTTAAGATCTTATATACGCACCTGACAAGTGAAGCTCTGTGAGTATAATCTGTCTGCAGGCAGATTAAGTGTTGTGACATACTACACTATAGTCCTCTTTTTTCAGCAGAGTTCGACTTGGACACCATCTATATTTCTACACGCCTTCACTAATCAGGAATCTTGTGAGTATAACCTATTCACATGGTGCGTTAGATGCTTGGAACCTGCTACACCATAGTGCGTTTTCTCATTACCCACAGGTTTCCATACTAAAGTTGGATTGTGAGGTTGGCATGTGATCCCACTAGTTGAAGATTTCACAAGTGAACTCTTATACACAAAGAAGATTTTTCTCTTGCTGCGCAATCTTTTTCTATACATTTTCATAAAAGAAAAACTACATAAAATTGGTAAATCTGTAATCGTACTGATAAGCAGAATAAGGCCTCATGCACACGGCCTTTGTTTTAGTCCGCATCCGAGCCGCAGTTTTCACTTCAATTGGGCCGCAAAAGATGCGGACAGCACTCCGTGTGCTGTCCGCATCCATTTCTCCGTTCCGTGGTCCGCCAAAAAAATATAACCTCCGTTCCGTGGTCCGTTTTGGGGACAAGAATAGGCAGTTATATTAACCACCTCAGCCCCCTTAGCTTAAACACCCTTAATGACCAGGCCACTTTTTACACTTCTGACCTACACTACTTTCACCGTTTATTGCTCGGTCATGCAACTTACCACTCAAATGAATTTTACCTCCTTTTCTTCTCACTAATAGAGCTTTCATTTGGTTGTATTTCATTGCTGCTGACATTTTTACTTTTTCTGTTATTAATCGAAATTTAACGATTTTTTTGCAAAA
This sequence comes from Bufo bufo, assembly GCF_905171765.1. NCBI lineage: Eukaryota > Metazoa > Chordata > Amphibia > Anura > Bufonidae > Bufo > Bufo bufo. The sequence continues at coordinate 44,075,350 of NC_053390.1, forward strand.
AAATGACATTTTTCACTTTCAGTTGTAAAATTTTGCAAAAAAAACGACATCCATATATAAATTTTTCTCTAAATTTATTGTTCTACATGTCTTTGATAAAAAAAAAAATGTTTGGGTAAAAAAAAAAATGGTTTGGGTAAAAGTTATAGCGTTTACAAACTATGGTACAAAAATGTGAATTTCCGCTTTTTGAAGCAGCTCTGACTTTCTGAGCACCTGTCATGTTTCCTGAGGTTCTACAATGCTCAGGCAGTACAAACACCCCACAAATGACCCCATTTCGGAAAGTAGACACCCTAAGGTATGCGCTGATGGGCATAGTGAGTTCATAGAACTTTTTATTTTTTGTCACAAGTTAGCGGAAAATGATGATTTTTTTTTTCTTACAAAGTCTCATATTCCACTAACTTGTGACAAAAAATTAAAACTTCTATGAACTCACTATGCCCATCAGCGAATACCTTGGGGTATCTTCTTTCCAAAATGGGGTCACTTGTGGGGTAGTTATACTGCCCTGGCATTCTAGGGGCCCTAATGTGTGGTAAGTAGTTTGAAATCAAAATCTGTAAAAAATGGTCAGTGAAATCTGAAAGGTGCTCTTTGGAATGTGGGCCCCTATGCAGCCTAGGTGGGCTGCCAAGATATTTCTCTCACCCAGCATAGGTATGAAAAATGACACCCCAAAACACATTGCCCAACTTCTCCTGAGTACGGAGATACCACATGTGTGACACTTTTTTGCAGCCTAGGTGGGCAAAGGGGCCCACATTCCAAAGAGCACCTTTCGGATTTCACCGGCCATTTTTTACAGATTTTGATTTCAAACTACTTACCACACATTCTGGCCCCTAAAATGCCAGGGCAGTATAACTACCCCACAAGTGACCCCATTTTGGAAAGAAGACACCCCAAGGTATTCGCTGATGGGCATAGTGAGTTCATGGAAGTTTTTATTTTTTGTCACAAGTTAGTGGAATATGAGACTTTGTAAGAAAAAAAAAGAAAAAAATCATCATTTTCCGCTAACTTGTGACAAAAAATAAAAAATTCTAGGAACTCGCCATGCCCCTCATGGAATACCTTGGGGTGTCTTCTTTCCAAAATTGGGTCACTTGTGGGGTAGTTATACTGCCCTGGCATTCTAGGGGCCCTAATGTGTGGTAAGTAGTTTGAAATCAAAATCTGTAAAAAATGGCCGGTGAAATCCGAAAGGTGCTCTTTGGAATGTGGGCCCCTTTGCCCACCTAGGCTTCAAAAAAGTGTCACACATGTGGTATCTCCGTACTCAGGAGAAGTTGGGCAATGTGTTTTGGGGTGTAATTTTTCATATACCTATGCTGGGTGAGAGAAATATCTTGGCAAAAGACAACTTTTCCCATTTTTTTTATACAAAGTTGGCATTTGACCAAGATATTTATCTCACCCAGCATGGGTATATGTAAAATGACACCCCAAAACACATTCCCCAACTTCTCCTGAGTACGGCGATACCACATGTGTGAGACTTTTTTGCAGCCTAGATGCGCAAAGGTGCCCAAATTCCTTTTAGGGCATTTTTAGACATTTGGATCCCAGACTTCTTCTCACGCTTTAGGGCCCCTAAAAAGCCAGGGCAGTATAAATACCCCACATGTGACCCCACTTTGGAAAGAAGACACCCCAAGGTATTCAATGAGGGGCCTGGCGAGTTCATAGAATTGATTTTTTTGGCATAAGTTAGCGGAAATTGATGTTTTTTTGTTTTTTTCTCACAAAGTCTCACTTTCCACTATCTTGGGACAAAAATTTAAATCTTTCATGGACTCAATATGCCCCTCAGCGAATACCTTGGGGTGTCTTCTTTCCAAAATGTGGGGTGTTTGTACTGCCCTGGCATTTGAGGGGCTCCGCAATCATTACATGTATGGCCAGCATTAGGAGTTTCTGCTATCCTCCTTATATTGAGCATACAGGTAATGAGATTTTTTTTTTCCGTTCAGCCTCTGGGCTGAAAGAAAAAAATGAACGGCACAGATTTCTTCATTCGCATCGATCAATGTGGATAAAAAAATCTCTGCCAAAAAAAAAAAGGAGGGGAAAGGCGTCTGCCAGGACATAGGAGCTCCGCCCAACATCCAAACCCACTTAGCTCGTATGCCCTGGCAAACCAGATTTCTCCATTCACATCAATCGATGTGGATGAATAAATCATTGCCGGGATTTTTTTATTTATTTTTTATATACAAAGTGTTTGCCAAAGCATAGGAACACCGCCTCCTCCTCAGCTCATATGCCTCGGCAAACGTATCTTTTACTGCAGAGGAGAAATCTCGTCTTGCAGCGCCGCATACACCGACTTGCGTGCAATCTGACAGCAGCGCAATGCTTCTGTCAGAATGCACATCAGTGCTGCAGCTAGTCGATCGGTTGGTCCACCTGGAAGGTAAAAAAAAAAAAAAAAAAAACAGGCCGCAACGCAATAATTTTATTAACTTTGGAACAGAACATATAAACATTAACTTTTTGAAATGAACATTAACCTTTTTGCTTACTGGTGTTTTTTTTTGTTGTTGTTTTTTTTTACCTTTATAGAACAAACCTCTCCTTCCCCATGGGTCAATGTGCAAAGCGCAAATCGCCCAAAGATGTGGCGAAGTGCGTTATGCACTTTGTCCCAGGTGAAAGGAGACGTTTGCAGCAGCTGTGAGTGAATGGGCCCTAATAGCCCTGTGTGCCTGTCCTGGTGAGATGTGATCCCTATGCTAGGTGTACCTGTGTGTGGTACTTCCGGAAACACTCCCCTAAGCATAGGGCAGGGTGGTCAGGACAGTCAGGACAGAAATAGCGGGTGTCACGCCTTATTCCACTCCTGCTACAGACACGACATCTTTTTCGGGGTGACGGTTGGGTTGAGGTACCAGGAACGACACTGGGGAAATGTCGCTCGTGTAGACGGCTAACTATACTGGTGGATGGGGCCACGGAACCTTCTGGATACAGGAGGTTCTCGATGATCTCTTCCTGAAATTTGAGGAAGGATCGTGTTCTCCCAGCCTTACTGTAGAGAACAAAACTATTATACAGAGCCAATTGAATCAAATATACAGACACCTTCTTATACCAGCGTCTGGTTCTGCGGGACACTAAATACGGAGACAACATCTGGTCATTGAAGTCCACCCCTCCCATGTGAAGGTTATAGTCGTGGACTGAGAGGGGCTTTTCAATGACAAGGGTTGCTCGCTCAATTTGGATTGTCGTGTCTGCGTGAATGGAGGAGAGCATGTAAACGTCACGCTTGTCTCTCCATTTCACTGCGAGCAGTTCTTCGTTACACAAGGCAGCCCTCTCCCCCCTTGCAAGACGGGTGGTAACGAGCCGTTGGGAGAAGCCCGCGCGACTAGTTCGCGTGGTGCCACAGGCGCCAATCTGTTCTAGAAACAAATGCCTAAAGAGGGCCACACTTGTGTAGAAATTGTCCACATAAAGATGGTACCCCTTGCCAAATAAGGGTGACACCAAGTCCCAGACTGTCTTCCCACTGCTCCCCAGGTAGTCAGGGCAACCGACCGGCTCCAGGGTCCGATCTTTTCCCTCATAGACACGAAATTTGTGGGTATAGCCTGTCGCCCTTTCACAGAGCTTATACAATTTGACCCCATACCGGGCGCGCTTGCTTGGGATGTATTGTTTGAAGCCAAGGCGCCCGGTAAAATGTATTAGGGACTCGTCTATGCAGATGTTTTGCTCTGGGGTATACAAATCTGCAAATTTCTGGTTGAAATGGTCTATGAGGGGCCGAATTTTGTGGAGCCGGTCAAAAGCTGGATGGCCTCTGGGACGGGAGGTGGTGTTGTCGCTAAAGTGCAGGAAACGCAGGATGGTCTCAAAACGCGCCCTGGACATAGCAGCAGAGAACATGGGCATGTGATGAATCGGGTTCGTGGACCAATATGACCGCAATTCATGCTTTTTAGTTAGACCCATGTTGAGGAGAAGGCCCAGAAAAATTTTAATTTCGGAAACTTGGACTGGTTTCCACAGGAAAGGCTGGGCATAAAAGCTTCCCGGGTTGGCGGATATAAATTGTGTGGCATACCGGTTTGTCTCTGCCACGACTAAGTCCAAGAGCTCCGCAGTCAAGAACAGCTCAAAAAATCCCAGGGCCGAACCGATCTGAGCTGTCTCAACCCGAACTCCAGACTGGGCGGTGAAAGGGGGAACTACAGGTGCGGCTGAAGTTGGGGACTGCCAATCAGGGTTTGCCAGCACCTCAGGGATTCTAGGGGCTCTACGGGCCTGTCTGTGCGGTGGCTGCGACGGGGTAACTACTGCACGTGCCACCGTACCAGCTTCAACTGCCCTTCTGGTGCTCGCTACTTCACCATGTTGTACGGCAGTGCTGGTACTAGGTCCAGGAAGGGCTGCGCTGCTGGTGTATGCCTCACCACGTAATCCGACAGCGCCAGCCCCACTCTGCTGCTCTTGAAGCGGATCCTGCGCAACCTGTGGTCTAGCGACACGGGGCCGGGTACGCCTGGTGCTGCCAGGGACCTCCACCTCCTCGTCCGAACTTTGGGTCAGAGAGCCACTGCTTTCTACAGGTTCATATTCTGACCCGCTAGATTCATCAGATGAGGGTTCCCATTCCTCATCCGACTGGGTCAGAATCCTGTAGGCCTCTTCAGAAGAATACCCCCTGTTTGACATTTGGGCAACTAAATTTAGGGGTATTCCCTGAGACTACCCAAGAAAAAAAGCAAACCTGTCTTACAAATGGGAGGCTAGCGAAGTACCGGAGGCCGCTGCGGTTGATAAAAAATATCAAAACTGATTTTTTTATCGCCGCAGTGCGTGTAAAGTGAATGTGCAGTGATCAAAAAATAATAATTTTTTGTCACTGCGGTGGGGCGGGCGTGGGTGAACGCACGTGTGGGCGACCGATCAGGCCTGATCGGGCAAACACTGCGTTTTGGGTGGAGGGCGAACTAAAGTGACACTAATACTATTATAGATCTGACCGTGATCAGTTTTGATCACTTACAGATACTATAAAAGTACAAATGCTGATTAGCGATACGCTAATCAGCGAATAAGGGACTGCGGTGCGGTGGGCTGGGCGCTAACTGATCCCTAAACTACCTAACCAAGGGGCCTAAACTATCCCTAAAACCTAACAGTCAATACCAGTGGGAAAAAAAAGTGACAGTTTACACTGATCACTTTTTTCCTTTCACTAGTGATTGACAGGGGCGATCAAAGGGTAAATTGGGGTGCAGGGGGTGATCTGGGGCTAAAGTGTAGTGTTGGTGCTACTCACTGTGAAGCCTGCTCCTCTGCTGGATCCAACCGACGAAAAGGACCAGCAGAGGAGCAGACAAGCCATATAACAGATCATATTTACTAATATGATCTGTTATCTGGCTTGTGATTAGATTTTTTAAAAATCAGCAACCTGCCAGCCACGATCATTGGCTGGCAGGTTGCTGACGAAATACTCCTTTAACTTTTGCCGGCCCGCGATGCGCATGCGCGGGCCGGCTCTGACCGAAACCTCGCGTCTCGCGAGATGACGCACGGATGCGTCCAGGAGGAATGAATCAACCACCTTCCGGACGCATCCGTGCGTTAGGCGGTCCAGAGGTGGTTAAAGGCAAATTGCGGAACGCACACAAACGCCATTCGTGTTTTGCGGACTGCAAAACACACAACGGTCGTGTGCATGAGGCCTAAAGATGACATGTAATTTTTCCTGCACGGTGTACGCCACAATAACAAACGCCAAAAAGCTGTGACAGAATTGCTGCAATTTCATTATCCTGCTTCCCAAAAAGCTAAATAAAAAGTGATCAAAAAGTCGTATGTATCCCAAAATAGAACCAATGTTAATGCCAACATATGCCAAAAAATAAGCCCTCACACAAAATAAATGTATGGTTCTCAGAAAATGGCTGTACTGGTCCCCAAAAGGCTGTCCAAAATGCAACATGGTGCCCATAACCGAATCCTTTAAAATCTGCGCTGCAAAAGCCAAAAGGTGGTCCTTCCCCTCTAACCCCTGCAGCCTACCTCAACAGCAGTTTAAGGGGCATTGTGTGTCTCAGATGGCATACAGTGGGCACAGCATATTGGGCATTAAGATGTGATATCTGTGGAAAACTTGCAATTTTCATTTTGCATCGTCCTTTGCTCATTAAAATGTTCACTGCACCCCATAATAAATACTTTGAGGGGTGTAGTTTCCGACACAGGGTCACTTCTCGGGGGTTCTATTTATTTCACAAAGTAGTATACTATAGACAAACCGCTCACTCTCTTTACAATTCTGGATTGGGTGCTCTAGTCTCAAATTGATTCACTCAAATCAACAAAGGCGTAATAAAAAGTATATATTATGTAGTTTGAGACTGGCACTCCCTCGCATAGAAATAGGGCAATAGTAATAGTGTTGTTACACAATATTTAATTGGCAAAATATATTAAAATACAACATCACGATACAATATTAAAATAACAATCGCTCCAGCCAGACAAAATCAGTCCCTAAAAATACCTAAAATCTAAAACTTCAATAAAAACTCAAAAAAAGTCCAAAAAAGAAGGGGACCATACGTCCTGAATGTGCAAAAAATATCGCAAGCCAAAAGTGTCAGTCTATTCCTTATAATAGTACTGGCATTCCTTTCTTGTATGCAATATAACATGCAAAATCCATGCAAGGCACCTTTTCAAATATTCGGAATTGTCCGATATAAATATTCAATAAAGTATCCAATCGGACACCAAGTTGTTACTCACAGGTGAATGTCGATTATCCTGCAGTCCCAATATTCAATCCTTTTGATTTTTACTCACGGTATTTATTCACGTGGTTCTCAGTGTTTAGCGCCCCACCTGGTTCGTTCGTCACTGGTCTCTCTCGAACGTTATCCACCAATCTCAGATCCGGTTATACGATCAGGGTGTAATATCGCGAGAGGTGAACTTAAACTTGTACTGACCAGTTTGAATGGCTGAAAATCCGGGTCTTTATCTTTGGAGCGCTCCAATTTCTTTGTGTATCTCCGGATATTAGTAGACGAACTTCCAGTGGGGGTCACTTGTTGGGGATGTCTTTGAAAAGCACCAAACGCGTTTCGGGGATCTCCTTTCCCCTTCCCGAAGGGGAAAGGAGATCCCCGAAACGTGTTTGGTGCTTTGAGGGACTGATTTTGTCTCCGCTGCAGCGATCTGTTGAAAAATTGCAATTTTCATTTTTCACCATCTGCTGAGTATTGATAATTGCTAAACACATGTTGGGTCAAAATGTTCACTAGACCAATTGATAAATTCTGTGAGGATGTGGTTTCTAAAATGGGGGTCACTTCTTGGGGGTTTCTTTTTTTTTCTTTGACCTCATGGCCTCTGCAGTTGTCGGCCAGTGCTGTATAAATCACCAAACTAGGCCTCAAATGCACATGGCGCTCTTTCAATTCTGAGCCCTGTGCTGTGCCCATACATCAGTTCACGGCCACATATGGTGTGTTGCTGTATTCAGGAGAAAATGAGTAATGAATAGTGGGGTGATTTTCTCCTGTTACTCCTTGTGAAAACAAAAAACTTGGGCCTAAAGCAACATTTTCTTGTAAAATGTATAATTTTTCATTTTCACAGCCAAGTGTTTCTAAGTTCTATGAAACACCTATAGGGCCAAAGTGCTCACTTTGCCCCTTTAAAAATTCCCTTGAGGGTGTAGTTTCGAAAATGGGGTCACTTTTTGGGCCTTTTTTTGTTGTATAATTTTTATTTAACAAGATAGATAATACAGACAAGTACAAAGTTGAGACCACAATGCGGCTCAAATACAGACAGTAAAACAGTAGTCTTGACATATTTTGAATTAGGGCACTTTCACACTAGTGAAGGGCATATATAAATAAAGAGTGACTTTTAAAATTACCTTTATTAAATATTTAAGTGGGTATAGGTATGTATATACCGACAGTGAAGAGACTACATTTACTGAGGTTACTCAGTGGGGGAGTAGTAACCCCCAAAACGAAAAACACACATAATGACAGGGTAAACACTTAATTAGATGGGTACGGGGAGATGATTCTAACCCGATATTTACAGGGTTAGAAACAGGAACCAGCTACCCCTAGAAGCCCTAGAGGTCTGCTGTGCCCAGGGCGGCCCCCTAATGGTGGAGGTTCCCTGTCCCCGAACCTAGTGCTATCCGGTCCCTAAAAATCCCTACATACAAAATGCTCCAGGATGATATGGTAAAGAATAAATGGTGCTCTTTATGAATGAATGTCACCCTTATTCTCTTAAACCAAAACAGATAATCACAAATCCCCGACGCGTTTCGCCTAATATTTATCGGGTTCATCAGGGGGTAACATAATAGATGGATACTGTGTGATACAATTTGTGGTACTTAGCTTTGCGACCAGATATCAAAACCACGATACGTTTTTTAGCCGGTCCCCAAGAGGAAGGGAAAGATCTCTTTTGTCCCGCTCAAAGCGCAGGCGAGGGGGATGGGGGTTTGTCCAGACAAAAAATCCGGCGTTTTTCTTTTCCAGCGCTGAGTTCCGTCCTAGGGGCTCTATACCGGAAGAATCCTGATCAGTTTTATCCCCATGCATTCTGAATGGAGAGCAATCCGTTCAGGATGTCTTCAGTTCAGTCTTTTTGACTTTTCAAGATGGAGATAAAACCGCAGCATGCTGCAGTTTTATCTCCGGCCAGAAAAACTGCCTGAATGCCGAATTTCCATGCCGGATCCGGCATTCAAATTGCCGCATTGACGGATCTGGGATTCCGGTCTGCGCATGCGCAGACTTTTAAAAATGTGATGAAAATAAATACCGGATCCGTTTTGCCTGATGACACCAAAAAACGGATCCGGTATTGCAATGCATTTTTCTGACTGATCAGGATCCTGATCAGTCTGAAAAATTACTGATCAGTCATAAAAAATTACATGCGTTTGCATACAGTTTGCCTGTAGACAACAGAACTGCCTGCCGGAATCAAACAACGCAAGTGTGAAAGTACCCTAAGGCTAGAGTGATCCGGCAAGCAGTTCCGTCGCCGGAACTGCCTGCCGTATCCGTCAAAACGTATGCAAATTGATGGCATTTGTTAGACGGATCAGGATCCTGATCCGTCTTACAAATGCATTGAAATGCCGGATCCCTCTTTCTGGTGTCATCCAGACAAACGGATCTGGCATTTATTTAGTTCACTTTTTTTGCGGTCTGTGCATGCACAGACCGGAAGGACAGATACGGCATTCCAGCATTCAGGCAAATGTTCAGTTTTTTGGGCCGGAGATAAAACCGTAGCATTCTGAATGGAGAGTAATCCGTTCAGGATGCATCACGATGTCTTCAGTTCAGTCATTTTGACTGATCAGGCAAAAGATATCTTTATATCTGATCAGGCAAAAGATATAATTATCTCCGGCGAAAAAAACTGAAGACTTGCCTGAATGCCGGATCCGGCGTTTTTCCCCATAGGAATGTATTAGTGCCGGATCCGGCATTCAAAATACCGGAATGCCGGATCCGTCCTTCCGGCCTGCGCAGACTGGTAAAAATTAAAAAAAATATACATGACGGATCCGTCTGTCCGCATGACAAGCGGAGAGACGGATCTGTTCTTGCAATGCATTTGTGAGACGGATCCGCATCCGGACGCATCTCACAAATGCTTTCAGTCACATCCAGATCGGTGGATCCGGCGGGCAGTTTCGACGACGGAACTGCCCGCCGGATCACACTGCCGCAAGTGTGAAAGTAGCCTAACGTCCTAAAAAAATAGAATGATATTCACAATATGATGCCAACATAAAGAAAACATATTGGGAATGTTAAAGGGGTTGTCCGGGTTCAGAGCTGAGGCCGGACATACCCTTATTTTCACCCAGGCAGCCCCCCCTGAGGCTAGCATCGAAGCATCTCATGCTCCGATACGGTCCTTTGCCCTGCGCTAGATCGCGCAGGGCACGGGCTCTTTTGTTTTCAATAACACACTGACGGGCAGAAACTTTTGCCCAGCAGTGTGTTCGGTGACGTCACCGGCTCTGATGGGCGGGCTTTAGCGCTGCCCTAGCAGTTTTACTGGCTAGGGCAGCGCTAAATCCCGCCCATCAGTGCTGGTGACGTCACTGGGGTTCCTGTCAGCCCCATGGAGAGCCCCGGATCTCCAAAAAATGCCTTTGCCCTGTGCGATTTAGCAAAGGAGAGCATCGGAGCATAAACTGCTCCGATGCTCCTGTCAGGGGGGCTGCCTGGGGGAAAATGGAGGGATGTCCGGGTTCAGCTCTGAACCCAGACAACCCCTTTAAGTAACAACTATTTTGAGGTGTCACTATCTGTCTTAGAAGCAGAGAAATTCAAATTTCAAAAATTGAGAATTTTTACAAATTTTCAGATTTATTTTTTATAAATAAAATTAAGATATAGTGACTGACAATTACCACTAACATGAAGTACGATGTAGTGGTAGGTTGTGGTGGCTAACTAGCAAGTAGTTAAGGTATGGTGCTGCAAGCTCATATAGAGGGAATCACCCCACCCTCTCTTAAAAGGCAAATGTAGTACCGTATTTATCGGCGTATAACACGCACTTTTTCCCCCTGAAAATAGGGGGCAAATGATGTATGCGTGTTATACGCCGATATTCATTGCGGCCCGGCAAAGATGCAGCATCACAGACTGCTATGTATGAGCCGGGAGAGAGGAGGGGCTGGAGTCCGTAACTAGGGGCGGGGCCCGGTGCAGTCACTGTACTCTTACACCGGGCCCCGCCGCTCACCAAAGTATTTATAAACGTGAATCCTTATCCTGTTATTAAGTTGAACTAACGTTGCGCTCTCCCATGTTCCCCTGTATCCCCATAGCGCTTACTTAAGCTTTAATAGCAGGCAGAGCGGACGGCAGCAGTAACGTCACTCACTGACGTCGAGCGCCTGCTCCGTCCACTTTATGAATGAAGCAGGCGGAGCAGACGCGCGACGTCAGTGAGTGACGTTACTGGTGCCGTCCGCTCTGCCTGCTATGGGAGCGTGTGAATCGTAAGTGCTGTGGGGATACAGGGGAACATGGGAACATGGGAGAGCGCAGCGTTAGTTCAACTTAATAACAGGATAAGGATTCACGTTTATAAATACTTCGGTGAGCGGCGGGGCCCGGTGTATTGGGGGACACTGTTATGAGGGGGATCTGTGGATGACATATAGCAGTGTCATCCACAGATCCCCCCCATAACAGTTCCATCCACAGATCCCCCCACCTCATAACAATGCCATCCACAGATATCCCACCCCATAACAGTTCCATCCACAGATCCCCCCACCCCATAGCAGTACCATCCACAGATCTCCCACCCCATAACAATGCCATCCACAGATCTCCCACCCCATAACAATGCCATCCACAGATCCCCCATAACAGTGCCATCCACAGATCCCCCATAACAGTGCCATCCACAGATCAACAGTTGCTTTTACTGTCCTTTTACATTATTTACCTTATAAGTGGTAATAATATTAATAAAAAAAAGTTCTGAGCTACCCTTATTTTGCTTCAAAGTTCTTTATTTGAAATTTATATTTTTTTCCTGAAATTTCCCTTAAAATGAAGGTGCGTGTTATACGCCGATAAATACGGTAATAGGAAAATGAGCGAGCACTCATACACTTGGCAACCAGATTGACATATGCAGAAAATATTTATTAAATCCCCATAAAATACAAGTAATAACATTTATAAGAACAATGTAGCAATAATTTACAACATTACAGTCACATATTGTGGTAGATATGGTCGATACTATATTCAATAAAAATATATTCGATAGAAATATTCGATAAATTGAATGGTAGAAAATTCAATGTTGAAATATTCGATAGAATATTCGATACCACTCAATAGTGTCGATAAATTCAATATTATATATCACACCAAAAAACTTCAAGTATATGCTGTTATTTGGGAAAGAGGGGGCGCTATCTTCTAGCGCTCTATCCCAATTTGGGAAACTGAATGTCACTGAAAATGTTGTAGGTGTATTCACTGGGAGCGCAATATGTTCATAAAGTGTCCGCAGGAATCCTGATAATGTGAAAAGTCTCTTATAGCATATCCTTTTAAGGTCGATATGAGCTTTGAATCGAAGAAAACTTTAAATCGATATTTGGCTTACCGTCTAGCGTCTGCTGTCTCCCTATTGCTTCAATGGAGCTTTAAATATTTGCCGGCTTATTCAGTCGCTCCATACAGCAAGCTGGTTTGAATTTCGCGGGAGTTCCAAAGATCGCAGGAGTTGCCACTCTGTTCCGCAATTTCCTTTGGTGCAGCTTTCAACGATAAGAATAGTTAATCCTTCACTGTAGAAATTGTCCTCTGTATGGCCATACAGTATTATCGGAGGCTTTTCAATGCAGGTAACATCACTTGTTTCACCACCAAGCTGGTGAAACAAGTGATGTTACCTGCATTGAAAAGCCTCCGATAATACTGTATGGCCATACAGAGGACAATTTCTACAGTGAAGGATTAACTATTCTTATCGTTGAAAGCTGCACCAAAGGAAATTGCGGAACAGAGTGGCAACTCCTGCGATCTTTGGAACTCCCGCGAAATTCAAACCAGCTTGCTGTATGGAGCGACTGAATAAGCCGGCAAATATTTAAAGCTCCATTGAAGCAATAGGGAGACAGCAGACGCTAGACAGTAAGCCAAATATCGATTTAAAGTTTTCTTCAATTCAAAGCTCATATCGACCTTAAAAGGATATGCTATAAGAGACTTTTCACATTATCAGGATTCCTGCGGACACTTTATGAACATATTGCGCTCCCAGTGAATACACCTACAACATTTTCAGTGACATTCAGTTTCCCAAATTGGGATAGAGCGCTAGAAGATAGCGCCCCCTCTTCCCAAATAACAGCATATACTTGAAGTTTTTTGGTGCGATATATAATATTGAATTTATCGACACTATTGAGTGGTATCGAATATTCTATCGAATATTTCAACATTTAATTTTCTACCATTCAATTTATCGAATATTTCTATCGAATATATTTTTATTGAATATAGTGTTGATCATATCTACCACAATATGTGACTGTAATGTTGTATATTATTGCTACATTGTTCTTATAAATGTTATTACTTGTATTTTATGGGGATTTAATAAATATTTTCTGCATATGTCAATCTGGTTGCCAAGTGTATGAGTGCTCGCTCATTTTCCTATTACATGAAGTACGATGTGTCACGCAGAAAAATATAAAAATCCAATCTCAGAATGGCTTGGGTAAGTAAAAAAAACCGCTCATGTGCACAGACCCATTGAAATGAATGGGTCAGGATTCAGTGCGGGTGCTGTGCGTTCACGTCACGCATTGCGCCCGCGCGGAAAACTTGCTCATGTGAAAGGGGCCTAAGGGGATTGTTCAGTTTCAGGGGGAAATGAGACAAACCTCAGGATCCACCTGTGGTAAAAAATAAAAAAAAACTAACCTGGCAGATCCTGTGCCACCACTCTGGGATCTATTTACCCGGCTGAGGCGATAACATCACATCAACAACATGTGACCACTGCAGCCAACCATTTTCACTTCTGAGGCCAGTGACTGGCTGCAGTGGTCACGTGTTGTCAACATGATGTCACATCTGCAACCAGAGCCCAACCTGGCGGGGCAGGACCTGCCAGGTAAGTACCAGCTCTTTATTGCAGGTGGATCCCAAGGTGTGGCCGAACCAACAACCCCTTTATTTATGAGGAACAAAAAAATACACACAGAATACAAAAATTGGAAAATTAGTTGCCTAATAGAAAAAAAAACTGCATATAAAAAGTTCTGGCGCTTAGAACCAGGAGGTAAAAACGGAGAAATGCGCGCCCTCTGACGACAAGGCCGAAACGTTTTCTCCATGAGGCCGTCAGAACCTCCTTCCAGAATATTCCCAGCAGTCGCCCCACGTGATCCCGCGACGCGCTGACGTCACTGGTTGGCAAGTCCCAGAGCCACAGACGCGCGTATTCGCCGCTTTCACCTAGCGACTTCTACTATGGCCGCCAGCCACAACATGGCCGCCGTAACCGTCGCTCGACGTTACGCCCTAGCGCATTGCCTTCGTCACGCCGGTCCCTCCCCTTTCAGATTATTGTGCGACGACTCCGGCGGACGTCAGTTCCTGTTGGAGATAAGGCCGGAGACGGACGGAGGCTGGCGAGAGCGGACAGGTGTGTAATAACGTGTGCGGGCGGCTATGGGGAAGGCCGCGTTGTAGTGTGGGGTCGGGTAGGTAATGAGGTCGATTTTGGCTGGAAGATGCGGCCTACCGGCTGTGGTGAGGTCAACGTGCTCCTCCATAGGGGGGAGTGGTAAATCCGCGGCAGAGGCCTAGGAAGGGGAAGGTAAAATGGCGCAGGGTGACCGGTGTTGTCAGGCCCTATAACCCCCATCCTCCTCCTTCCTGCTGGCTATGGTCCCGTCTATTGTGTCTCTCACATGTGCAGGCCGCATCTCCCCTGTCTCCTCAGGTTACATGTCCTGACAACCATACTTCTTCTCAGCCTTACCAGCTGCCCCTATGATGGGCTCTATTAGGCGCTGGGCACATTAGCCTAGGTCAGGGGTCCGCAACCTTCTTGCACTCCAGCTGTTGTGAGACTACAACTCCCAGCATGCACATTCCTAGCGTTGAGCGATACAGCAGGGATGCTCAACCTGCGCCCCCCAGCTTGTTGTAACACTACACCTTCCACCATGCCCTTCTGTAGGATGTCCGGGGACGATGGGAGTTGTAGTTTTGCAACAACAAAAGGGCCGCCGGTTGAGCATGCCTGGGATATAGCGATCCAAACTTTGTGGATCCAGCTCGTGTTTTTTTTTTTGCCTATATCTGAAGGTAAAAGCAATGGAGACGTGAACCCAGGCCGGGGGTTCGGCAACCTACGACACTCCAGCTGTTGTGAAACTACAACTCCCAGCGTGCACGCTTGTAATGTTGAGCAAATTGGGTTTCGGATACAGCAATCCGAACTTCGTTAACAATGTAGCCTCGGATTTTGACAGTAATTTATGCCAATAAACGAAAAGTCACCTCATAGACGCGAGAGGAAGCCAGCCTTGCGTTATTTGACGCAAGTTCGCAAAGACATCCGCGGAGCCCATACATTGTTAACTAAGTTTACAAACGAATCGGCTTCCTGATTTGCTGAACACTACACACTTGCGCTGTTCTCAGAAATCCTATAGAAGAGAATGCAGCATGCTGGGAGTTGTAGTTTCACAACACCCGGAGTGTTGTAGGTTGCTGATCCCCCGGCCTGGGTTCACGTCGCCATTGCTTTTTGTCTTTGGGTATAGGTGCAGAAAAACGAGCTGGATCCACATGACGGAGACCAACGGTGCCCGAGGGGTCTATTGCAAGGATAGACCATCAGTGCTATACATGTGGGTCCCACCTCTGAGACCCCCACCTATCTCCAAAACGGGCTGCCCGAAGTGAAGGGAGAGCGACCGAGCATGTGCGTCCACCCTGAGTTCACCGCTATGGGAGTTCCAAAAATAGCTGATAGTGGTGAATGGAGGGGGGGGGGACTTAGCAGTGAATGGAGAGCACACCGCGTACTTCCATTTTGGAGATAGTAGCAGGTCCCAGAGGTGAGACCCGCACCTTTCTGACATTGATGGAGTATCCTAGCAATATGCCACCAATGTGTTAGAAATACCCTTTTAAGGCCCTTGCGGCTTTAATTTGGGATGGACACTCATATGAAAGTTTATTCCTGATTAGGGTTGCACTGGGTATCGAATTATCGATACTTTTGTACCGGTATTGATTCAATACTGGGATTTGACACTTGCCAATACTAGGCTGCGCTACTGTGCAGCCTAGTATCAGAGAACGTGGCGCGTGCCGCTCTCAGCGCACTCCATGTTCTCCTCAGCAGCACAGGGGAGGAGGAGGTTCTAGCCCCTAAGGGGGAAATAGTTATTAAATATAAAGTACAAATCACCCCCTTTCCCAATTTTATATATAAACAATAAATAAACATATTACATATAGCCACGCCCAAAGTTTTTTTTAACTATTAAAATATAATTTGCCATTTTTTTTAGTCCCCTTGTCCCCCCCCAAAAATAAGATTAGACTGTTCGATTATGGGCCGGATGTTCCATAAAATGCGGAATGCACGCTGCTTTTTTTGGTTTTATTTTTATGGTATCAGAATCTAATCCAAATTTTGGTATGGTGAAAACCCTATTCCTGACCATTGCAGAAGTGTCGGCGATTGCCCCATTTGTCGGGCGGTCGCGTCCTTTTATGCGCTTTGTAAGTTTTTGGCTCGGTGGCAGCACATTGTCCTGTGTGAATGGGATGAGCTGCCAACAAACAAGGGACCTGTATGGGGTAAAGTTATATTCCCCGTTCTAAATCCCCTGCACTGCGGTGTGAACGTGTCTTTAAAGCAGGGATCTCAAACTGCGGCCCTCCAGCTGTTGCAAAACTACAACTCCCACAATGCCCGGACAGCCTACAGGTATCAGCCTACAGCAGGGCATTGTGGGAGTTGTAGTTTTGCAACAGCTGGAGGGCCGGAGTTTGAGATGCCTGCTTTAAAGGGAGTCTGTCACCACAATTTGCCCTTATAGACCACTTACATAGCGCTGTAGGGCGGGCGGGATATCGACCAGTACACTGGATGACGTAAGACGCATACAGGGCGGGCCAAGCAAACAGTCTGGGGAGGGGGTTATGTGAGAAGAAGGAAGAGCGGCCTGGGCACTTACAGCCCGAACGCCGCCCCTGGGCACTTGCGAGCCCTCATTTACATATGAATACAACTCCGTTTTTGCCCCTGGTGAACATCCAAACAAAAAGACAAAGGTACCGTTTGACTGATCTACAGTTATGCTACAGCGCTATGTAAGTGGTCTATAAGGGCAAATTGTGATGACAGACTCCCTTTAAAGGGGTATTTTGGCCATCACAGGGTATGTATCCACCGGATGGGTGCTAACTGCTAAATCGTTGGCCTCGGACTGCTTGGAATGGGACCTCTTGTAGTCAGAGGTTTGCATGATGCTGAGCATGCACATTGACACTTCATTTACATCTGTGGGGATAAGATAGCCAAATGCAGTGCAAAATCCACAGCTTAATTTTCCCCTACGCCCATGACAGCACTATTGGGAGACCGCCTAAATCCAGGACAGGAAACAGGAACTTTCGTGGAGAGCTCTTAAAGGGGTTGTCTAGGTTCAGTGCTGAACCCGGACATACCCATAATTTCACCCAGGTAGCCGCCCCCCCCTGATGTTAGTCACCCAATTGTTACCGGACAGAGATAATATCGAATAAAAATCGACCCGCACGGAGTCATAAATGTCGCCAAAAAATGAACCAAAATCGAAAAGCTTTATTGATGATATATAATAAATACATACATGGTAATAAAAGGCAGCACAAAGGTGGAACACAAAGATGAGGAACAGGACCCAAGGAGGGGCCGAGAGGTCAGCACACCAAGAAGCAGGGAAAAGAATATAAGATGAAAAAAAACACCAAGGCATCTCTAGACAATAGGCTCCAAACAGGCTGCAATGGAGGCAAATGTGAGGATAACAAGACTTGGTGAATGAACAGAATAAGCATACCCCGAGTGGTGTGTCGATCTCTCAGCCGCCTCCTGACCCAACGCCGTTTCTCCAGTAACCTGGCTTCTTCCGGGCATATGGAACGTAGGAAAAAAACTCCCCTATTATAGTCCCCACACAGGTGTGTAGGGAAATAATTAAAAGCCAAGTGGCACCTGCACCAATGGCAATGGAGCTCCAAGTGCTGTGGACCAATCGGCGGTGTCGCATAAGCATGGTGGGGTCGGGCTGGGCTGACGCGGTGGTCACGTGACCTCAACGTCAGAGACACATCATAACCAACGCCCATGCCGGGGAGGAATAGCCAATCCATGGCCTGTGAGGTCATGTTGGGGGAGTGGCAAGTGTGGCACAGCTGTCATGCGGCAAAGCACATGACCGCGGCGCCACAGAACCAACAAGGCCTCGTCAGCACCAAGGCGGAGCAAGTGTGACGCGACAGTCATGTGATCAGACGCATGACCGCAGCGCTAAAGGCACATAGCGGCCTCCACCGGAAACCAGCGATCAGTTGAAAGCGGAGCAAGTATGACAGGGCGGTCACGTGATACAACACATGACCGTAGCGCCACAGACACGTCGGAAACACACACACACACCACCCTCCGACCATTCACAGGTAATGTGTATAATATAATGAGGATGGAATAAGATATAGCCCACCAAGGGATAAGGGACCGCAAACCATGGATACAGGTCATGATTTTCCACAAATTAAGCTAATAAGCAACAGACAGCAGGATGGCAACGTGGTCATGTGAACAACCACATGACCGAATTGCGGTGTCACATCACATGATCAAAAAAGACCTTATTGTATACAGGTACAATTATGCAATCAGTGCAAACATAAATATGAGGGAGCAGCAGCAATAAGGTGCAAATGCACTGAAACCAACGCACTATTGGCATAAAGTGCAATGTGCAGTCACAGTTCTATAGGACTATTATGTATTGTCCATATCACGGAAACCCAAGTCAAAGGACTTAACATTGTGTATATAAGGCTACAAAGCATAAACCATTAGTAGTTATGTGCATGATAATGTATCAATATCCTTAAACCATAAAAGGTGGTGATTGTAGTTAGAGAAAAGGAACCGTGAAGAAGGGTGAAAAGAGTGCACCGTGCAGTGATAGGAAAAGAAAAGAAATGAGAACAGGTGATGATTGCATATAATCAATCATATCAGAGGGTCATGTGCACCAGAAAAATTCATGAGCTGTCAAAATTATTTTATGGTCGTATAGCCAGAGAGGGTCATGATATTATTGAATCCAGGGCAGGTTTGAGTAGAATACTTTCCAAGGGAGGCTATATACAACCACGCTTCCACTGATATAGTCCACCGCTCCAACAGGTGTCATAGGTAGTACTAGATATGAATAAAGAAAACGCAACAGGTTAAAAACAGGGGAATAAAAGAAAATAGAGTTAAAAACAAGGGACCCAGGATGCGCAAAGGTTCCCCAAGAGAACTCAAAATCTATGTGGAATCATCTATTACAGAAAGGGGGCAAAGGACACGTCCTCATTCAATCCCCTGGGTGTCATGCAATCTATCTCATGAATCCAACGCACTTCTTTTTGTGCCAAGGTCTTTTTCCAGTTACCACCACGTAATGTAATATACACCCTATCAATACCACGGATTCTGAATTGGGTGCTATCACAGTCGTGGAACAATTTAAAATGTTTGGGAATAGTTTTTAACAGGGTGATGTCATTTTCATCCTTGGCAGCTTCGATACCCAGAATGTGTTCGCGTGTCCTCCTCTTTAGTTCTCTAGATGTCAGCCCAACATGGATACGTTGACATGGGCACATCCCCAGATATATCACACCCGGTGTATTACAGGTGATGATATGTGTACTGTTTACTATTCGTGAATGGATTACTGAAGGAGGAGGCCCTATCAATGTTGGTTGGAGCATGCAACGCACTTCCCACATGGGGAGCACCCCCATTTGGGACCTTTTGAGTCAGGGTTCAACTTTATCTGGTGGCCTGGATGGTAGCTGTTCACCAAAAGATCTTTTACATTTTTAGTGCGTCTATATGTGATGGACGGACGAGTAGGTACTATTTTTGCCAGGGTAGGATCTAGTTTTAAAATCTCCCAATATTTTGCTAATGTATTCCGAATTGATTTCCACTGTGGGTTATAGGAAGTAATAAACCATACCTTGTTGGCTTGGTTATGTCGTTTGCGATTATATACCAGTAGTGGATCTCTTTGTGCCTGTTAAGCCTTCTGATGACATTGTACAATGTTCGCCTCTGAATATCCACGATCAGAAAACCTTTGGTGCAGGTCCCGGGATTGTCTGTTGAATGCCTCGTCCGTTGAACAGATTCTCCTGGCCCTCAGGAACTGGCCATATATAAAGCTACGGATAAGGTTGTGTGGATGACAGGAGTGCGCATGTAGGACTGAATTGGTAGATGTTGCCTTGCGCAACAAGTCGGTAGATATCTTCCCAGACTCCTCTACTTGAATCTGTACATCAAGAAAATCAAGATGCGTTTTGTTAATCCTAGACGTCAATGTGATGTTCCGATTATTGCGGCTTAGTAGTCCCACCACCTGGGTGAATCCAGACTGTGGGCCCTGCCACACGACGAAGATATCGTCAATGTAGCGGGCCCACATCTGGACCCCACCAACATCGCCATATACATCCGCGAGGAACACTTCCCTCTCCCACAGCCCCAGGAACAGGTTGACGTAGGACGGTGCGCAGGCCGCCCCCATGGCTGTTCCCTGGAGCTGTAGGTAAAAGGCGTCCCCGAAGCGGAAAAAATTGTGAGTTAGAACGAACTCCAAAAGTTCCACAATAAACTCTCCTAAATCGTCCTCAATGCTGGTCATGGATAAAAAGAACCGGACCGCCTCCAAGCCATCCTTGTGGCGAATGCTGGTGTACAGCGATTCAACATCGCACGAGGCGATCCACATATCCGATTCAAGGTGCAGATCATTAAGACGGTGTAGAAAGTCAGTCGTATCTTTCACGAACGATGGAAGTTCCACAAGGGGGCTGTAATATAAAGTCAATGAATTTGCAAGCTGTTTCGCACAAATTCCCCTTCCCTGATACAATGGGACGTCCAGGAGGATATATAGATAAACCAACACTGTTTCCCTATTTAAACAAGTATGTGATCCATTATCACTCATAGCATAACCAATAAAAGATATATATATCTATGTAAATTCCAAATCACAACTCAAGCAACAAAATTTTATACAAAATCACAGATGTTTTTATTAGTACGAAATAGGGATCGACCGGTTTGGCCGATATTGAGGATTTTGAACGTTATCGGATCGGCATCTATTTTGCCGATATACCGATAACGTATGGGGAACACAGAACGCGCTGCTCTCAGCGCGTTCTGTGTTCCCTCCGCAGCACAGGGGAGAAGGAAGCAGTGTCTCCTCCCCCTGTGCTGCCGCTGCCGCCAATGACAGAAGAGAAGACAAGAGGAGGGGAGGGGCTGTGGCCGCTGCGCCACCAATGAAGATAAGCCTTTCATTCATTCATATACAGGAGGCGGGAGCTGGCTGCAGAATCACATAGCCGGCTCCCGATCTCTATGAGCAATAGCTGCGATCCGCGGTAGTTAACTCCTCAGGTGCCGCGGATCGCAGCTACCGCTCATAGAGGTCGGGAGCCGGCTATGTGATTCTGCAGCAAGCTCCCGCCTCCTGTATATGAATGATTGAGAGACTTATCTTCATTGGTGGCGCAGTGCGTCCCCCCCCCCCAAGCCCCCCAGTATTAATCATTGGTTGCGCAGTGCGCCCCCACCCCAATCACGGCCAATAGTAAAAACATTGGTGGCGCAGTGCGCCCCCCCCCCACCCCACCCAGTATAATTACTCATTGGTGGCAGTGGCCACAGGATCCCCTCTCCCCTGCTCCTCCGATCGGAGCCCCAGCTGTGTAAGCCTGGGGCTCCGATCGGTTATCATGGCAGCCAGGACACTATTGAAGCCCTGGCTGCCATGGTAAGCTCCATGCTGCTGTGTGCACTATGCACAGAGCAGCAGGGACAGTGTGAGCTCCTATTCACCCTGATAGAGATCTATCAGGGGGAATAGGACAAGGGTTCTAGTCCCTAAGGGGGCTAAAAGTTAGTAAAAAAAAAACCACAAAAATATTAAGTATAAATGAAAAAGACTTATAAAAAAAAAAATACACATTAACAATAAACATATTAATTTTCAGCAGATTTGTGTAGGAATTTTTTTTTTTTCTCGAAAATGAAAATTCCCAGAATATCGGTATAAATTATCGGCTATCTGCCTGAAAGTTCACAAATTATCGGTATCGGCCCTAAAAAATCAATATCGGTCGATCCCTAGTACAAAATAAAGTTGTGACCACTGGCCACACAGACATTTAAAGGGGTTATCCCATCATAATGATCACTGTTAAATCTGTTAATGATTTGACAGTGATCATTTTTGTAAATATACTTTATTAACAAATTCCCACCGATTAGGAGAAAATTCATCCCCACTTACCTCATTGTTGTGACTCGGTCTCCCCTGGTTACGACCACCGCTCTTCCGCAAAATCCCGATGGTCGCGCTTGCCCAGAAGACTTCTTCTTTTCTCCCGGCCGGGCCACTCGCTGTCCTGAACGCGCACGCTGCCGCGCATGCGCGACGGTGACTTCTTCCCGGCCAGAATAGTACAGAGATGCGAACGCGCACGCCGGCTCTGTACTATACTGGCCAGAAATAAGTCACATTGCGCATGCGCGGCAGCGTGCGCGTTCAGTCCAGCGCGCGGCCCGGCCGGGAGAGGACTTCAATCAAGATGAAGCCCGCCCCCAGCCAGAATCCAGGAAGTGAACGCGCGGTGGCAGCAGGTAAGTATAAAAACGCAGATGTGTGGTAGTTACAATAATTATGCGTAAAGTGCAAGTGCTAAAATACTTTACAGCAATGAGATATAGTCAGTGCCTAACACAGAGTATAATCCTGTCTATGATAAATTACCAAAAGGTCAACAGTGGACCCTAGACTAAACGGACCTAAACTCACACCATATTATCTGAACAATAGTATAATGAATAATGAGGCATACTGACCAAAATCTCTACCACAGCACTGGCAGTCCGTGCCCCGACGCGCGTTTCGCCGTCAGCTTTTTCAAGGGGTAATGACAAACAACTTCCTAGCCGGGTATATATAGTCCCTATGATGAGCGAACACATATCCCCCTAACCAATAGATGAAGGGCACACTGATGAGGAGGTAGGATCCCCCAGGTTCCTCACCTGTATGGTACAACCTCACTCGCCTCGTGTATTATGGCGCACGAACCGCCGCACACCGCCGATGCCCGCGTACCCGGCCGTAGCAATGACGCAGGACGGCTATGCTCAGCAGAGCACAGAACGTCCTACGTCAGAGCCAGGACCGCGTGAGCGCGCCCGCGCAGAGGGACGTGCGCACTACGAGCTCCATATAGGGTGAGGGCAGAACAATGTCATAGATCCCCACTCCATTAATGCGCTCTCCATCCTAAAACATACATACAGTGGGGGAAATAATTATTTGACCCCTCACTGATTTTGTAAGTTTGTCCAATGACAAAGAAATGAAAAGTCTCAGAACAGTATCATTTCAATGGTAGGTTTATTGTAACAGTGGCAGATAGCACATCAAAAGGAAAATCGAAAAAAAAACTTTAAATAAAAGATAGCAACTGATTTGCATTTCATTGAGTGAAATAAGTATTTGAACCCCTACCAACCATTAAGAGTTCTGGCTCCCACAGAGTGGTTAGACACTTCTACTCAATTAGTCACCCTCATTAAGGACACCTGTCTTAACTAGTCACCTGTATAAAAGACACCTGTCCACAGAATCAATCAATCAAGCAGACTCCAAACTCTCCAACATTGGAAAGACCAAAGAGCTGTCCAAGGATGTCAGAGACAAAATTGTAGACCTGCACAAGGCTGGAATGGGCTACAAAACCATTAGCAAGAAGCTGGGAGAGAAGGTGACAACTGTTGGTGCGATTGTTCGAAAATGGAAGGAGCACAAAATGACCATCAATCGACCTCGCTCTGGGGCTCCACGCAAGATCTCACCTCGTGGGGTGTCAATGGTTCTGAGAAAGGTGAAAAAGCATCCTAGAACTACACGGGAGGAGTTAGTTAATGACCTCAAATTAGCAGGGACCACAGTCACCAAGAAAACCATTGGAAACACATTACACCGCAATGGATTAAAATCCTGCAGGGCTCGCAAGGTCCCCCTGCTCAGGAAGGCACATGTGCAGGCCCGTCTGAAGTTTGCCAATGAACACCTGAATGATTCAGAGTGTGACTGGGAGAAGGTGCTGTGGTCTGATGAGACCAAAATAGAGCTCTTTGGCATTAACTCAACTCGCTGTGTTTGGAGGAAGAAAAATGCTGCCTATGACCCCCAAAACACCGTCCCCACCGTCAAGCATGGGGGTGGAAACATTTTGCTTTGGGGGTGTTTTTCTGCTAAGGGCACAGGACAACTTATTCGCATAAACGGGAAAATGGACGGAGCCTTGTATCGTTAAATCCTGAGCGACAACCTCCTTCCCTCTGCCAGGAAACTGAAAATGGGTCGTGGATGGGTGTTCCAGCACGACAATGACCCAAAACATACAGCAAAGGCAACAAAGGAGTGGCTCAAGAAGAAGCACATTAAGGTCATGGAGTGGCCTAGTCAGTCTCCGGACCTTAATCCAATCGAAAACCTATGGAGGGAGCTCAAGCTCAGAGTTGCACAGAGACAGCCTCGAAACCTTAGGGATTTAGAGATGATCTGCAAAGAGGAGTGGACCAACATTCCTCCTAAAATGTGCGCAAACTTGGTCATCAATTACAAGAAACGTTTGACCTCTGTGCTTGCAAACAAGGGTTTTTCCACCAAGTATTAAGTCTTTTTTTGTTAGAGGGTTCAAATACTTATTTCACTCAATGAAATGCAAATCAGTTGCTATCTTTTATTTAAAGTTATTTTTTCGATTTTCCTTTTGATGTGCTATCTGCCACTGTTACAATAAACCTACCATTGAAATGATACTGTTCTGAGACTTTTCATTTCTTTGTCATTGGACAAACTTACAAAATCAGTGAGGGGTCAAATAATTATTTCCCCCACTGTACATACACATGTGGTCATATTGTTTCCCTCCCTAAATATTGTTTATTTGATCATGTATCTCTAAAACTATACATCGGCATAAATATGCATAATTACCACGCATTATGAAGTGAGTCCAAAATAAATAAAGAACCACACAAATTAAAAGTGTAAAAACCCTAAGCAACAATGGCTTGTGCCACTAGTGATAGTGCTATAAAGAAATATATAACACATATATATTATTGAACAATTCATTATTAATAGATAAATATACAAATCAATAACCTACATGATTCCCATTATATATGACAAAAATACAAATTGACATGATCATTGTATGAATAAATATAATCGTGCAAAAATACATATAATCAAAAAGTAGAGATATTGTCCTTCATGCCTAATCAAGGTACGACAGCACCGGCATGAACGAACAATATATGTGTATATAAAAGTGTTCGTTCATGCCGGTGCTGTCGTACCTTGATTAGGCATGAAGGACAATATCTCTACTTTTTGATTATATGTATTTTTGCACGATTATATTTATTCATACAATGATCATGTCAATTTGTATTTTTGTCATATATAATGGGAATCATGTAGGTTATTGATTTGTATATTTATCTATTAATAATGAATTGTTCAATAATATATATGTGTTATATATTTCTTTATAGCACTATCACTAGTGGCACAAGCCATTGTTGATTAGGGTTTTTACACTTTTAATTTGTGTGGTTCTTTATTTATTTTGGTCTCACTTCATAATGCGTGGTAATTATGCATATTTATGCCGATGTATAGTTTTAGAGATACATGATCAAATAAACAATATTTAGGGAGGGAAACAATATGACCACATGTGTATGTATGTATGTATGTTTTAGGATGGAGAGCGCATTGATGGAGTGGGGATCTATGACATTGTTCTGCCCTCACCCTATATGGAGCTCGTAGTGCGCACGTCCCTCTGCGCGGGCGCGCTGACGCGGTCCTGGCTCTGACGTAGGACGTTCTGTGCTCTGCTGAGCGTAGCCGTCCTGCGTCATTGCTACGGCCGGGTACGCGGGCATCGGCGGTGTGCGGCGGTTCGTGCGCCATAATACACGAGGCGAGTGAGGTTGTACCATACAGCAGGGCTCGACAAATCCCGGGCGCCAGGTCGCCATGGCGACCAGGAATTTGGTCCTGGCGCTTGGGTATTTGTCAGCCCGTTTTCAAAGATGCGCTCTCGGCGCGCACCATGGTTTCCCGAGCGGCACAGTGGAGGAGAGGAGTCCCTCCCTCCCCACTGTGCGCGGCTGCCGCTGGCCACTAAGAACAGGGTAGGAGGGGAGGGACTGTGGCCACTGCGCCACCAATGAATGTGCCGGCCATATCCCGGCCCCTATGACTGCACGCTGTGATCCGCGCGATTAACCCCTCAGTTGAGGGGTTATTCGCGCGGATCACAGCGTCCTGTCAGAGGTCGGGGGCCGGGTTCTTCAGTCTCGACTCTCTGCATTGGTGGCAGTGGGCAGTTCCAATCGGAGTCCCAGCAGTGTAATGCTGGGGCTCCGATCGGTTACCATGGCAGCCAGGAGTCACGCTACTGAAGTCCTGGCTGCGATGGTATGTTAGTGAGCAGCATTATACTCACGTGCGCCGTGGCCGCCGGGCGCTCCTTCTTCTGTCTGTGCGGCTCATTGCTATGCTTATAGCATTAGCAATGCGCCGCACAGACCTATGAGAAGAAGGAGCTCCCGGCGATCACGGCGCACGTGAGTATAATGCTGCTCACTAACATACCATCGCAGCCAGGACTTCAGTAGCGTGACTCCTGGCTGCCATGGTAACCGATCGGAGCCCCAGCATTACACTGCTGGGACTCCGATCGGAACTGCCCACTGCCAGTGCCACCAATGATGGGGGGAGGAGGAGGAGGGGGACCCTGTGGCCACTGCCACCAATGATTAATACTGGGGAGGGAGGCAGGGTGGGTTTGTTACCAGAAGGGGCTGATAAGAGGGAGGCTGGAGGGGCTGATAAGAGGGAGGCTGGAGGGGCTGATAAGAGGGAGGCTGGAGGGGCTGATAAGAGGGAGGCTGGAGGGGCTGATAAGAGGGAGGCTGGAGGGGCTGATAAGAGGGAGGCTGGAGGGGCTGATAAGAGGGAGGCTGGAGGGGCTGATAAGAGGGAGGCTGGAGGGGCTGATCAGAGGGAGGCTGGAGGGGCTGATCAGAGGCTGGAGGGGCTGATCAGAGGCTGGGGGGGGCTGATCAGAGGCTGGCTGCCATGGTCAGCTCCCTGCTGTTGTGTGCACAAAGCACAGGACAGCAGGGAGAGTGTAAAGTCCTATTCACCCTAATAGAGCTCTATTAGGGTGAATATGACAAGGGTTCTAGCCCTTAAGGAGGCTAATAGTTATTAAATAAAGTAAAAAAAAAAAAAAAGTTTGAACACCCCCCCCCCCCCCCCAAATATAGAAAACGATATATTGCGATATACATGCTTAAAATTATATCGCAATATAGATTTTATGACGCGGCTCCGCCTGGCTCCTAACTTTTTTAGCTGGCTCCTAGATTCCAAGGAAATTTGTCAAGCCCTGCCATACAGGTGAGGAACCTGGGGGATCCTACCTCCTCATCAGTGTGCCCTTCATCTATTGGTTAGGGGGATATGTGTTCGCTCATCATAGGGACTATATATACCCGGCTAGGAAGTTGTTTGTCATTACCCCTTGAAAAAGCTGACGGCGAAACGCGCGTCGGGGCACGGACTGCCAGTGCTGTGGTAGAGATTTTGGTCAGTATGCCTCATTATTCATTATACTATTGTTCAGATAATATGGTGTGAGTTTAGGTCCGTTTAGTCTAGGGTCCACTGTTGACCTTTTGGTAATTTATCATAGACAGGATTATACTCTGTGTTAGGCACTGACTATATCTCATTGCTGTAAAGTATTTTAGCACTTGCACTTTACGCATAATTATTGTAACTACCACACACCTGCGATCTGTATGACATTTTAAGTGTTCTTAAATGTCTGTGTGGCCAGTGGTCACAACTTTATTTTGTACTAATAAAAACATCTGTGATTTTGTATAAAATTTTGTTGCTTGAGTTGTGATTTGGAATTTACATAGATATATATATCTTTTATTGGTTATGTCCAGGAGGATATGTCCCATTTTTGTGGATTTTAGGGAGTAAATACAGGCACGCCACTTTTAGGATATTCGGGGACAAGGCTTTGGGCTTGTTTTTTAGTGATAGTGCCGTTGGTGCCCAGTTCTCGTTTGTACTGTTCGCTGGGGTTGAATGTCAGTCGCTTATAACAAGTGGAGTCCCTGAGTTGCCTATATGCTTCCTTTTCGTATGCATCTCTAGGCCAAACTACCACATTGCCGCCTTTATCGGCGGGTTTAAACACCAAATCTTTCATTTTTTGTAATTCTTTGACAGCTTTTCTCTGTCTAAAAGTCAGATTGTTCGATCTAGCTGGATAAGTAGCTTGACATCTTGTGAAGATCTCGAGTAGCAAGCTGTACAAAGGCATGGACAATAGGATACATGTTTAGTGCAGGAAACCTCGTTGACTTTGGTCCCTTATCCCCTGGTGGGCTATATCTTATTCCATCCTCATTACATTATATTATACACATTACCTGTGAATGGTCCGAGGGAGGTGTGTTTTTGTGTTTCTGATGTGTCTGTGGCACTGCGGTCATGTGTTGTATCACGTGACCGCCCCGTCATACTTGCTCCGCCCCTGGTGCTCTGTTTTCAACTGATCGCTGGTTTCCGGTGGAGGCGGCGGCCACTATGTGCCTTTAGCGCTGCGGTCATGCGTCTGATCGCATGACTGTCGCGTCACACTTGCTCCACCTTGGTGCTGACGAGGCCTTGTTGGTTCTGCGGCGCCGCGGTCATGTGCTTTGCCGCATGACAGCTGTGCCACACTTGCCACTCCCCCAACATGACCTCACAGGCCATGGATTGGCTATTCCTCCCCGGCATGGGCGTTGGTTATGATGTGTCTCTGACGTTGAGGTCACGTGACCACCGCGTCAGCCCAGCCCGACCACACCATGCTTATGCGACACCGCCGATTGGTCCACAGCACTTGGAGCTCCATTGCCATTGGTGCAGGTGCCACTTGGCTTTTAATTATTTCCCTACACACCTGTGTGGGCACTATAATAGGGGAGTTTTTTTCCTACGTTCCATATCCCCGGAAGAAGCCAGGTTACTGGCAAAACGGCGTTGGGTCAGGAGGCGGCTGAGAGATCGACACACCACTCGGGGTATGCTTATTCTGTTCATTCACCAAGTCTTGTTATCCTCACATTTGCCTCCATTGCAGCCTGTTTGGGGCCTATTGTCTAGAGATGCCTTGGTGTTTTTTTTTCATCTTATATTCTTTTCTCTGCTTCTTGGTGTGCTGACCTCTCGGCCCCTCCTTGGGTCCTGTTCCTCATCTTTGTGTTCCACCTTTGTGCTGCCTTTTATTATCATGTATGTATTATATATTATCAATAAAGCTTTTCGATTTTCACTTTGTGAAGATTATGGTTCATTTTCTGGCGACACCCCCCTGATGTTAGCTTCGGAGCAGTTCATGCTCCGATGCTCTCCCTTGCCCTGGGCTGGATCACGTAGGGCAAGGGCTCTTTAATTTACAATAACACACTGCTGGGCAGAGGCTTCCGCCCGCCAGTGTGTTCGGTGATGTCACCGGCTCTGATGGGTGGGCTTTAGCGCTGCCCTAGTTGTTTTACAGACTGGGGCAGCTCTAAAGCCCTCCCATCAGTGCCGGGGACGTCACCGAGCTCACTGCTGGGCGGAAGCCTCTGCCTGGCAGCCCTTTGGAGAGCCCAGTTCGTCACCGGAACTCCAGAAAATGCCTTTGCCCTGCACGATTTAGCGCAGGGCAAAGGAGAGCATCGGAGCATGAAGTGCTCCGATGCTCAAGTCAGGGGTGGGCTGCCCCTGTAGCACCAGTTCCTGTTTCCTATCCTATGGATATAGGACCAGGTCTCTGCTCGGAGTGCCTTTTTTGATTTCCCCATTGCACAGATTTTTTGGTGGCTATCACCTCAGCTAGGAGAGTGGATAAGATCTCTGCCTTTTCAACCTCTCCTCTCTATACTAACATCCTGGAGGACAGGGTGCTCATTAAACCGGACCCATCTTTTTTGGCCAAAGTGGTCTCTCTTGTGCATAGGTCCCAAGATATTGTTCTCCCATCTGTTTTAATCCCTTAAGGATGCACACGACTGTATGGCTTTTTCAGTGTTTTGCAGGCCGTTTTTTAACTGATCCATTTTTCAGTTTTTTGTTTCAGTAGTGTTTCCGGTTCCGTTTTTCCGTATGGCATGTACAGTAATTACATGGAAAAAATTGGGCTGGGCATAAAATTTCCAAGACATACAGGTGTACATTCCGTATGTGTTTTTTTTTTTTTTTTTTTTTTTTTTTTTTTTGCCGACCCGTTGACTTGAATAGAGCCACGGAACGTGATTTGCGGGCCATAATAGGACATGCTCTATCTTTGAATGGAACGAAAATACGGAATGCACACGGATACACTTACGTTTTTTTTGTTTTTTTTTTGCTGACCCATTGAAATTATTAGTTCAGTATAAGTAACGCATACTGAACAAAAAAAACGACCAGTATACTGAATGCAAGAGGCCTAAGAATGAGAAGGAGTGGAGGCTCCATTGTCTAGATGTTAAAAGATGCCCGTCTCATTATCTGAATGTCACCAGTCAGCGGAGGAAATCCTCTAGGCTTATTGTGCAGTTTGGGGGGAAAAACGGGGGTAATAAGGTTTCATCTAGAACCCTAGCCAGATGGGTAGTGGGGGCTATCGTTTTGACCTATTCCTCAGCTGGCAAACCTCCCCCCCTTGGGTTTCGGTGCTCATTCAACCAGATCCATTTCTACTTCATGAGCAGAAAGGGCCAATGCATCTTTAGAGCAAATTTGTATGGCAAAAGTCTCCATGTACTCCTTTTTTTTTTTTTTTTCTTCGTCACTACCAGTTAGATTTAGACTCTAATGATCATCTGTCCTTCGGGAGGATAGTGTTACAAGCGGTAGTCCCCCTAGTTCTATTTTAGTCGTCTCTCAAGGGTGCTGTCATGGACGTAGGGGAAATTAAGGATTACTTACCGGTAATCATTTTTCCACGAGCCCATGACAGCATCCGGGATTTATTCCCACCCTATGTTTTCAGTTTCATATGCATGAAATACTTATGTAAATAAATATTAAAAAAATAAATAAAAGTGGTGCAAAGTCCAAAAAAAAACGGTGTTTAGGACAAGTTCCCGCAATTAACTGGTGCTACAGGGGCAGAGCCCCTCCTTAAGAGCTCTCCACAAAAGTTCCTGTTTCCTGTCCTGGATGGATGGAGACGGTCTCTCTCAAGGGTGCTGTCATGGGCTCATGGAAAAATGATTACCGGTAAGTAATCCTGAATATTTTGCAGCATCTAGAGTTGCTGTGGTACAAACCTTTCCTGATTCAAGAGTAATGTATGTTTACAGGAAACTCCTGGTTAGGCTCTGTTCACATTGAGGCAGATTTCCAAATAAATAAAAAAATACATCAGAATTTGGAGCACCTGCCGTGTGTCTTTTTGGTTTATTGTAATGAAATGGGACTCATTGAGGTTCTTTAAAGGCTATGGGCACCTTTGGGGGCAGCTTTTTTTATTTATTTTTATTATTGCGTTCTACTCCTTTTAGACCAAAACGTCATTATTTCTGTTCTTTATTAAAGGTTTGAGCCGTTTTTCTGGTGTAGGTATTTGCAGAGTAACAGGCTTTGGGTGCGTTCGCATGACGGCCATTTTCAGAGCTATAGAAGTCTATAGGGCTATTCACATTGACATTTTAACCCTTTCCTGATGCGGCCATTTTCCGTTTAAATTTTTCATCACTGCTTTAACTTTTTTTTTTTTTTTCTGTTCACTTAGCCGTACAAGGACTAGTTTTTAGTGGGAAAAGTTGTGCTTTCTCCTAGAGAGATGGTCACAGCATCTGAGGGGTTAAATGTCCACGATTGGCATTACCACCGATAGCGGACATTAGCTGCAGGTGCCTGCTGTATGAAACAGCAGGCACCTAGTGGCTATGGCGCTCGTTCCACTCCAGACCTAACACCTGCCGTACATGTATGGCGGATGTCGGGAATGGGGTTAAAGATGGCAGTCAGAAAATAGGACATGTCCTATTTTGGCTGTTTTTACGGAATTGGGGCCATTTCTTAAAAAGCATCAGTAAAAAAATAAAATAGGCGGGCAGTTTTGGCATTTATTTTTTTTTACAGCTTTTTTCCCCCGCTATAACCGGTTGTGTGAATGTACCCTTTCTGTATAATGCTCATGCACACAAGCGGACTGCATATGGCGGTCCGCAATGCACTGGCGCCGGCCGTCTGCACTCGGCTTGCTGATGCGACCCATGACCTTGAATGGATCCGCGATCTGCAACATACAGCTGTTTGCAGTGGGCAGCACAGGACCCCGTTTGTTGTGAATGGCAGATTAAAGAGGACCTTTCACTAGAATAAAACATCTAAACTAACTATACAGACATGTAGAGCGGCGCCCAGGGATCCCCCTGCACTTACTGTTATACCTGGGTGCCGCTCCGTTCTCCCCACCGCTCCGTTCCCTCTCCCCGTTTATGGAGGCTTTTTTTTTCTCTCAGGCTATGAGCTGAGCGCTGCGATTGGCCAGCGCTACAGCCTGGGAGAATGAGACGCCTGGAGGTTCCCCTGGGTGGAGCCCAACTATGAAGATACCGGAGCCTATAACGGGAGAACGGAGCGGAGCCCAGGTATAACAGTAAGAGCAGGGAGATCCGGGCGCCGCTCTACATGTCTGTATAGTTAGTTTAGATGTTTTATTCTAATGAAAGGTCCTCTTTAAGTTGTCTTAGTGGTACAACTCCTTTAAAAAATAAAAATCGGCTTTTTTTCTGGTGTACCCATATTTGAAGTGTAATAGTTTTTTCTTTTTTTTTTTTCTTCATGTATTGCTTGTTTGCACATGTATGTAGCAGCCCAAGTGATACATGTCAGCCGTACCCGTCAAACTCTTTGTAACCCCCTTTTGCCAAGTTTTTGGCATCTTCTGAACCTCATTTAGCAAGTAGATGTGGCTTAGCAGAGATGGACTGCCCGCCAGATCAGTGCTAACGCTAGCCCACTATGCCGCCAGAAGTCCGCTCCGGCCCCATGCACTATAATGGGGTCCGGCCGCAGCACAGCAAACATGCCGATAGGCGGCCGGATAAAAAGTACAGAACACCGCCTCTCGGCTAGTCTGCCGTGCTGCGGCTGGACTCCTCCCCCCCCCCCCCCCCCTCATTATAGTGAATGGGGCCGGAGCAGACTTCTGGCGGCATGGTGGGCTAGCGTTGGCGCGGTTCCCGCAGGTCAGCTTTATTGTCCGGCTTCAGCCACTGTCTATCTAACGGACCTATTAGGCGCAGCGATTATCGTTTTCCTATGGTCATTCAAATCTGAGATTATAATCGTATTTAATGGCGAGCAGCGATCAAATGCATATCGTTTGTTTTCCATGGATCGGGAAGATCCCTCGTCTAATCTGAAATTGTCCAGTGTTCAGCGGTGTAAAGGCTCTAGGGACTAACGAGCAACGATCGCAAAAATGACTAACAGCGTAAATTATTTAGTGGTGAATGTTTGTGTAATCGAGCGTCTTGAAAAGAAAATGACTCGCTAGATCATTGCTTCCGATTGTCAATAAAATAATATCTGCCCGTTTAATAGGACCCTCAAGTTTACCTGTCTGTATTGTACACTGGACTAGGGTATTGTACACGGGCTAGTAATCTGGCCCGTTGACTTTTTTTATTTTATTTAATCCCCCCCCCCCCCCCCCCCCGGGTTTGGTCATTGTTATGTTACAACAGAGCAGCCTTTGTGTTAGCGGCTCCGTTAATTTGAATAGGATTTTTCCACTGACTTCCATTGTCTTTGGTTGGCTGAGTAATGTACTCTGCTATACTGTAAAAAAAGAAATCTGGGCCTGTACTAATAAATCCTGGGGGGGTCCTGTTAGGCACTTTTTTTTATATTTTTTTTAATTCTTTTTAGCCTATTAAAGGTTTTTTATTTTATTTTTTTACTTGAATGGGTGCTGAGCTGCAGTACACCGCCACCACACAATGGAGGGCGTTTTCCCGCGTCCGGCTCTGTCACAGGAGGTGCGTTTTTCTGTGCACAGTGTTTGGCATACCTGGAATTTATTCTATTTTTTTCAGTAAAGGATTCCATTGTTTTTATCCGGAGGCTGGAATGAACTTTCTTTTCAAGTTTGCATTTGTTGGAGTGCCCTGGACCTCTGCATTGTAGCTGGCCGTGATTATCTTTTGCTTGGTGTTGAACCTCCACCAATCTGATATTGATGTCCACTGTGGATAGGTCAGCAGTATCTGATCAGTGAGGGTCCGACACCTGGGACCCCCGCCAATCAGCTGTTTGAGAAGGCACATGGCAGATGTGCTTTATATCGTAGCTCAGAGATATTCACAGTGCCAAGGCCAAGTGACTGATGAACATGACCTCACGTGGCCTAAGCTAAGAGAAGGCCACGGTGCTACTGCGAGCCCCACTGCTTTCTCAAACAGCTGATCGGGTGTCTGACCCCCAATGATCTGTGATGTAAGAAGTCCCAGAGAACCCCTTTAACTGCAGAGTTTTTGCTTTTATCTTTGCTCGTCTGATTGCCACGTCTGTGCCTCCTTGGTCCTGCCATCGTCCATTTCTTTGGTCCTCGTTCTGCCGTGAGCATTGTTGACCTTGTGTGACACGTGTGGGGGGCAGTAATGAAGCTCGTGCTCCTGACTGCATCATTAGCGATGTGACTGGCTTGTTTGTGCCATGCTCGGTTTGTCATTTGTTTTCACGCCGAGCATTTGGTTTCTTGATTGAAACAGAGTTATGTGACCTTCTCGTTGTGATGAGGGAAATCTGCGTCTCCAGATTTCTCATCCTCCTCATCAGCTCTGAGCAGGCAGTAATAAGACGACAGATTTAGATATAAGCGGCTTGCAGCCCTCAGTTCTCGAATTGAATGTGTTTCTCTCCTTCCTTGCAGGTTTCTGAACATCATCCGTGACTTCTCGCTCCTGTCTGTGAGAGTTATGACCAGGCTTTGAAGTTTTTTTTTTTTTTTAGCTTGATACCAGAAAGAAGAACCCATGATTCCTATCTGCCCTGTAGTTTCATTCACCTATGGTAAGTACATCTTTTATGCCACACTTCTAGTGTTTGCTCGGCTGCGTGCTAGATCTGTGCCCTGAACTGAATGTACATCGATGGTTCAGCTTTGGCAATGTAGTAAATTGTAGCTTCTTAACGTCGCCTTATCTTTGGAATCGCTTGTTTCACACTGCAGTCACACGAAATAGAGGAGCAAATAACATTTGATAGAAGCAAAAAGCCAACGTTTTGGTAGGAAATTGTTTTCCTGAGTTCATATTTTAGTGTATGCTCCTTTTTGGCAAGAACTATATATACCATAACCACACAGCCTTGTGAATGAGTCCTTACTGGAATTCAGCGGGGATAGACATGCACACGATCGTGCTGTTTTTTGCGGTCCTCAAAAAAACGGAAGCCGCCCGTGTGCCTTCCGCAATTTACAGAACGGGCGGCCCATTGTAGAAATGCCTATTCTTGTTCGCCAAACGGACAAGAATAGGACATGTTCTATTTTTATTTTATTTTTTTATTTTTTTTGCAGGGCCACGCAACAGAGCAACGGATGCAGACAGCACACGGAGTGCTGTCCGCATCTTTTGCGGACCCATTGAAGTGAATGGGTCCGCACCCGAGCCGCCAAAACGGCGGTTCGGATGCGGACCCAAACAACGGCCGTGTGCATGAGGCCATAAACTGATAATACGGTGCAATGTCTAGTGTAACGCCTGGGAACACATTCAGTAAAGTCATGCTCCACATCCTCAGGCCCTGTAGTAGGCATAACGCAGGTTATTCTGTCTGATGTGTAACTTTTTTGTAGGCCATATATATTGATGACCTATCCTCAGGCTAGGTCATCAATATCTGATAGGCGGTGGTCTGACACCCCCACCGATCAGCTGTTTAAAGAGAAGGTTGCACCCCATGCGAGCGGTGCTTTCTGTTAATTACATTGCCCGTTGTCTTGGAAGTGCAGTGTAATGACAGATACTTGCCCCTTTCACTTGAATGGAGCGAGTACTTGTAATTACACAATGCCTCCGCTCCACAGAAGACGACACGTAGTGTAATGAAAAGGTAGTTGCGCTTGCATGGAGCCCTGCCTCCTCTTCAAGCAGCGGGTTGGTGGGGGTTCCAGGTATCCGGTTTCCTATTTGGCTCTTTATAGAGCAGTGCATCTATGGGTGGAGATATCCACAGCATGGCGCCATCTGGTGGCACAGTGGCAGCAGCCCTGTGTGCCTCTGAATTTTATGTACCCTGCTGGTTCAGTGTCTATTAAAGAATTCACCTAAACTAGTAGGTTCATGCAGTGAATGTATTAACCAGGCTTGCCCATCTTTGACCTATGTGGCATATCGCTACAATATGCCACCTATGTCAGTTAAGGTGCAGGTCCAACCTCTGTGCCCTTCAAGTGAAGGAGAGAACACTGTGCATGTGCACCATGTTCTCCATTCATCTCTATGGGAGGTCCAAAAATAGCAGAGCATGCATTCTCGGCTGTTCTCTGAAGTCACTTAGTGGTGAATGGAGTTTGAACCGCCTAAGTGCAGCAACCTCTCCATTCACCTTCATGGGACTGCCGGGAATAGCCAAGTCCAGCATTAGCTTATTTTCGGACCTTCCATAACCGTTGAAAAGAGGCTGCACATGTGCAGATGCTCTCCCTTCTCTTCTCTGGAGGTAGGTGTGGGACCGTTCCTATCTGACATTAGTGGCATGTCCTAGTGGTAAGCCGTCAATGTCCCAGATGGGGGCAACCCCTTTAAATTGTAGGCAGTCTCCTAAGTAGTCACAGACTTCAACGCACACCAAGCAGAAATTTGATTGCAGCTCGTCTGAGCCAATGATGCATTAAAATATGCATGCGAGACAAAATATTGGGTCTGTCCAAACGAGTCCTTTTGCAACTCGATGGTGTTTATCCTGGTATTTTACAAATCGCTGCCCATCAGGCTTTGCCTGGACCTTTGTGTCAGAATAAAATCTGCGTCCTTCCATCGTTAATATTGATCGCTGATCGGGTTCCTGCTTTGGCAGAGCCTCAACTCGAGTAGCTGTAAAGCAGCGTTGAGGCCTTGGGTTTGCTGCTTGTGTCACTTATCAAATATAATAATAGAATAACCGGCAGGACGCTGCAGGTTCTCAATGTAAGGTTTAATGAGCCTGAATCTTGCTCTTTCCTCAGTCACGGTCCTGAGCGAATGTGTTAGCCCTATATCTGTTGTCATAATGTATTTTGTTGTTTGGTCACATAAATAATGTAATTATTTTTTTTTTCAATCAGTGCCCAGCCGGCTGGGTGAAGAAGCCAAAATGGCTACTGCAAACTTACTTGGATTTACCCACGGTGGTGCAGCTCAGTACAGGTAAGAATGTGGAATCATCTTCTTAATGTTAATAGTACTGACGAAAGATGCTTTGTAATACTTTGTACGTGGACATTTTTTCCTTGCAAACAAGATCACTAGCCCAGCATGCTGTTGCTGAAGCAAGGGGAACATGTTTGCTATAATAAATTTGGTTCTAGAAGCGCCTGGCCCTTAGAAATGTGGCAGCGGTCCTAGCTTCTGTGCCAGTACATTCTCAGACAATTCCCTTAATGTTTATACACTGCAACTACATGCAGGTCTGCAGTGTAAAGCATGGTGGGACAACTGCAGACTGAGCATCTTATGGTACAAAGGTTTATTTCATACTACTATTAGACAGTACAGTCGAGATGTAGTCACTGATCATAAATGCACCCTAAAGGGAGCAAATAACTAGCAGCATGGCACTTAGCCATGCTGGAAGAATCAGTACTCATCGCCTTTCTCCCCAGTCCTAAGGGCTCCGGTCATCTTCCTGGCTGCAGCTGTGATGTTCCATGCACATAGGTCACCACTGCAGCCAGCCACTGGCCTCAGCAATACATGGCTGCAGTGGTGACCTGTATGCACCGAACATCACCGCTGTGGCCATGAAGACAAACAGCAGTAGGAAAGACCAGAGCTCACCACTGGAAGCAGCAAGGAGAAATGGATAGTTATCAAGTATTGTTATTTTACTACATGTAAAGGGGTTGCCTGCGTTTTCATTTAACTAGGACAGTCCTTTCAAACATGGCACCGGCTCAGAATTTTATCAGGAGCATCGCACATTGCTGCTCCTGTCTGTGCCTGCTCTGCTAAAGCCTTGGCCAGCATATATATGCCAGGCTTTGAGCAGGCCTTTACAGGCAGGAGCAGTGATGCTCTGTGTGACAGTATAGCAATGTGTGTACCTGAACTTCATGACGTGTCACTGATGTACAGACACTACCGGCCAGTCCGCAGTCGCAGAACCACTACTTTAATAAAGAATGCTCATGAAATGCCTCCTCCTAGCCATGTCCCCAGTTCCAGTGAAATAAAATACTTACCTCTCCTGTAGGGGCGCCGCTCCACAGCTCGTCCATCATTTTCTCCACGCACTTGCACGATGTCCTGAGGATACAGTGCAGAGCGGTGCGGGCCGGCAGGTGACCACGGAGCGGTGAGAAATGGCAAGCGCCTCACTCATGCTCCGTGGTCACATGACACACACGAATCTGCATCGAGGATTTTTATTTTCTTTGTCGAGTTACTCGATTCAATCGAGTAATCGTTTCAGCCCTATCCGAAATGTATATAGCTTCAGCAGATACAGTCTTAAATGGGACTATATTGGTTTAAGAGTTTAAACACTGAAAATAAAAATGTAATTTTTAATTTATCCACAGCCAACAGCCAGCAATCAGGAGTTGCCTATTCCCATCCAACGACTGTGGGCAGTTACACTGTGCACCAGGCCCAGTAGCTGCTCACACTGTGACAGCAGCATATGCCCCTGCAGCAGCCACCGTGGCTGTAGCCCGACCTGCGCCAGTCGCTGTGGCCGCCGCTGCTTCCGCTGCAGCTTATGGTGGTTACCCCACAGGTCATACAGCGACAGATTACGGCTATGCTCAGCGGCAACAAGAGGCTCCGCCGCCGCCCACCGTCCTGTCACAACGCAGAACTACCAGGTACTATAATATTTGGCAGAAGAATTTTTACTCAATGGTTGTATGGTTTATTGATTTTTGTGATGGCTCACACTGGATAGATTAACTTTTAGAGGTTGATTTTAATAAAGTACTGCAAATTCCCTTTATGGGTTCATCTGGACCAGTCACCCCCACCAAATTCCAGAAGTTATTAGTTTATGGGCACTGGTTTTTAAAGAGATATCCGGTTATAGCAAGTTATCACCTATCCACAGGCTAGTGAATAACTAATAGACCGGTGGGGGTCCTACGCCTGGGGCCCTTATGGAACAGAGCAGCAGGGTTCCTCACCAATCATGAAAACGGGGACTCTGTGCCCTGCAGGACCCCTGAAAACGAATGGAGCGTCAGGTCAAACATGCAGCACTGCTCTTCCTTATATCTGTGTGGGAATTCCAGAAATTGTTGATTGATGTAAAACCTTGTCTCCGGAAACTCCCATAGAGATGAATGGAATGGCAGTGTGCATGTATGACCTGCCACTCCATTCATTTCAGGGGTCCTGTAGGGTTTGGGGTCCCTGTTTTTGTAATTGGTGAGGGTCCCAGCAGTAGGACCCTCGCAGAGCTAATAGTTATCATCTGTCCTGTAGATGGGGAATAACTCGCTACAACCAAAATACCGCTTTAATGGTGAGCTTAAAAGGGTTTTCTGAGATTTATTTTTACTGCTGACCTATCTTCTTGATGGGTCATGAGTATCTAATCTTGGGGGTCAAACACCTGAGACCCCGCTGATCGGCTGTTAGCCGCCTCCTGTGAGCGCCGTTGCCTTCTCGAGGCTTAACAAACTCTGCACCGTTCCTAGTATAGCGGCCATGATAGTTATTACTAGGGATCGCACTGCTCCACCAATGTTTTCAATGGGGGGGGGGGTGCACTGTGCCACCAATGATAATTGACATTTAATACAGGAGGCGGATGTGTCGGCGCAGAATCACATAGCTGGCACCCTGCCTCTGACAGGGAGCTGCGTTCAGTGGCTGCAGTTAACCCCTCAGGTCGCAGCTTCCTGTCATATAGGCTGGGCACCGCCTCCTGTATTTGTATTAGACGTTAATCATCATTGGAGGCGCAGTGCGCCCGCCCCTCCTCCTCCCCCAGTCTCTCCTCATTGGCAGCACGGCACAGGAGTACAGAGAGTGACTCCTCCCCTGTGCTGCTGAAGGAACATGGCGCGCTGACAGCAGCTCATGTTCTGTGATAGCGCGCTGGACGCGTCATCTGCATGGTTACATGCCGATAACTTTAAAAATCATGAATATCGGCAACTCTGATAATCTGTCGATCCCTAGTTATTACAGCTCAGCCCCATTCACTTAAACGTCTCATCAGTCAGCCTAGGAAAAGCAGAGAGAAGGCCGCAGCGCTACTGCGAGCGCCACTGCCTTCTCAAACAGCTGATCGTCGGGGGTCCCAGGTAATGGACCCCCACCGATCAGACGGTAGGTCATCAGTTAAAGAAAAAAAAACACTGAAAACCCCTTTAATTTTCATGGGAAATTAGTGAAAGTTGCGGTTATCAATATTTTGCCTTCATATCAGTCAGATGTATTTATTATGGTTTCTACACTAGATGTTGTTAGCAGTCCATAATAGGTATAATGTATAGGTTTCCGGACAATATCTTTTACTGGATGTCTGCGTTCTCCACACTTAGATTTATAATAAATATTTCCGCAGTTGGACCTTTTCGGTACCTTTTACATAAATTACTCAAAAGCGTCATTTCAATTTTTCCTTCAGGATTCATATTCTTACGTGAGGTCTACGGCGCCAGCTGTAGCCTATGACAGCAAGCAGTACTACCAGCAGCCGACTGCAACTGTAGCCACTGCTGCCCAGCCCCAGCAATCTGTGGCTGAGTCCTACTACCAGACAAGTAGGTCATTTTGTCATTTCTTTCGGGGAGGGGGAAGGGGGGGGGGGGGGGGGGGGAATATCAATGACATGTTAAACAATAATAATAGACTTTACTCATCTAAAACTTACGGGTTTAAGTGAAGTCAGTGCCACAAAAGGGATGAACGAGGAAAGAAGATTTAGACTAATACCTTGTTCAGTCTGCATTTTCTTTCTGCCCAATGACATGAGGACACCAGTAGCATCTGTATTAGCTGTCCAGCTTGTAGTATATGCTCAGAGATGGTCCTCTGTGACGATATTTTGGCCACTAGTGTTCTGGGTGTAAAATATTATTCTAATTTTATTGTCTGCCTTGTACAAATATTTACTTATAAATTACTAAACCACATTGTTTTCTGCAATACATCTTTTCTTCCTCTTGTGTACCAGCTCCTTTCGCCTTGTCTCTTCCAGTTGCTCCCAAGGCTGGCTACAGCCAGGGTGCTGCACAGTACACTCAAGCGCAACAGACTCGTCAAGTAACAGCAATCAAACCTGCCAACCCTAGTCCGGCTACAACTACCTTCTCTATTTACCCTGTATCCTCCACTGTGCAACCTGTTGCTGCTGCAGCGACTGTGGTGCCCTCCTACTCTCAGAGCGCCACCTACAGCACCACTGCTGTTACTTACTCTGGTAAGGACTCTTCTTACTCTTAGCATGTAGTGGTAGGTTCACACCTCGGCGCAACAGAGAACAGCCTGCCAGAGTTCACCGGATCCGGCCTCGCCAGATACTGGCGTTCACCACCAGACCCCTTTGACTGTAATGGAATCTGGTGGGTGTTGGGCTGCTTTCTGATAAAAGTGCTGTTTTTGTTCGGCCAAAATCTGGCATGTCGCCAGAAAGACGCCGGGTCCAGTGGTAAACGGCAATATCTGGCTAGGCTGGATCCGATGAACTCCAAATGAGTTGAACAGAAGTGTGACCCTACCCATAATGCACGTTTTTGCCTTGGAGTAGGCAGTAGGGGTCAGCAACCTTTGGCACTCTAAAGCTACAATACCCAGCATGCACTGTGTTTTCAGCTGTATCTCCCAAAGAAGTGAAAGGAGGATTCTGGGAGTTGTAGTTTCAGAACCGCTGGAATACTGGAGGTTGCTGACCCCTCGCCTTAGAGAGTTATAATGCATTTTTCTAAATTATCCAACAGGTTCAACCTACTCTGGTTATGAAGCTGCAGTGTATTCGGCTGCATCTTCCTACTATCAACAGCAGCAGCAACAGCAGAAACAAGCCGCAGCAGCTGCAGCTGCCGCCGCCACAGCAGCCTGGAGCGGGAGCAACTTTACTAAAAAGCCTCCGTTTCAGACTAAGCAACTTAAGCCTAAGCAGCCACCCAAACCACCTCAGATCCATTACTGTGATGTCTGCAAGATTAGCTGTGCTGGACCTCAGGTGAAGCTAATATCATTTCCCCCTCTCTCTAAGTGACCCATTTTATTTTATTTTTTTAAATCTGTTTACTTTTTATTGAATAAGTGACCCATTTGTTATACATAGTCTCTATCAGTCAGTGTCCAGCGTTGTCATTGCACCACACACTTTATTAACTTAAACACACTCATACGTACATGATTTTTATGTTTGTCTGTCTTAGGTGCAAACTAGATCACTAGCCCTGCAGCCAGTTGCAGAAGCAAGGGGAACACGTTTGCTAGAGTAACCGATGTAGAAACTGAAAAGCTATAGAATTGATTCTGTGGCTTTATAGTTCTGCACAACAAGCTTGCATTATAAGAGAATGCAGTATATTTTAGGACTGTAGTGGCTTGCATTGATTTAATACATTTGTCTTCATATTTTATTTTTTTATTTTATACACAACAGACCTATAAGGAGCATTTAGAAGGACAA
The DNA here is from genome assembly GCF_905171765.1 of Bufo bufo. Taxonomy (NCBI): domain Eukaryota; kingdom Metazoa; phylum Chordata; class Amphibia; order Anura; family Bufonidae; genus Bufo; species Bufo bufo. The sequence goes on from NC_053390.1 coordinate 44,118,206, forward strand.
AAGCACAAGAAAAAAGAAGCTGCCTTAAAAGCCTCCCAAAACACAACCAGCAGCAGCACAGCTGTCCGTGGGACCCCGAACCAGCTCCGCTGTGAGCTTTGTGATGTCTCTTGCACAGGGGCAGATGCATATGCTGCCCACATCAGAGGTGCTAAACACCAGAAGGTACATCTATGTTTCCTAATTCTGTAATGTCTGACTTCTGTATGCACTCTAGTGTTCTCTTCTTCTTTTTCTAAGTAAAAATCCATTAAAATTCCCCGTATTGCATTAAGCTTCTTAATATCTAAGGATGTGTACTCCTTATGCCAGGCCTGGACAAATCTTTTGTCTAGCATTCATCTCTAAAAGTCAGGAGCCAACACTTTAGAGTCCACACAAACCAGTTAAGGAGTGATTACAAATGTGTAAACCTAACCCCCCCATATATGAATGCTCATTAGCGATTTATTGCAATGTAATAATGCCACCGATTGTACGATGTTGATTGCTCGTTCATCGGTCAATACAGATCTTTCAGCATGCTGAAAGATTAGGATTTGCCCGCAGCAGATAGCAGGGCTCCAGATGCGATGCGACTTAAAATTGCTAAATGGCAACAGCACAGGGCAAAGGAGGCAGTCCCTCCCCCCCCCCCCCCCCGGGCTACTGCCACCAATGGGCTGATAGCAGGGAGGAGGGGGGGGGGGGGGGGGGCTGTGGCCACTGCACCACCAATGAATATAGTTTTATGCCTGAATACAAATGCAGGCTGCGCTGCGGGTGCCGGCCATATCCCATACCCGCACCCAGCCTTTGACTGCGCACTGCGATCCGCTGCTATTAACCCCTCAGGTGCGCACCTGAGGGGTTAATAGCGGCGGTTCTGATCGGAGCCCCAGCAGTGTAGTCTGTCTGTATTTTTCCAATCACAATTTCTCACTATGCAGTTTTTAAATTGCCACATGTAACTCATGCAGGCTTTGCAGAAGATTTTAAACAAATCCGTTTGCAGAAAGTCTTGAGACATTTACCCTAACATATTAAGAGGGACCTGTATATAAAGCCATGGTGAAGATGTTTGCTTTATTTTCTTTCATCTATAAACCTATTTGCCTCAATGTTAAAATTTAGACTTGCTGAGCTTTTCTAATGTATTTGCCGATTTCCCCTTAGGTTGTAAAGCTGCACACCAAGCTTGGCAAACCCATTCCGTCAACTGAACCAAATGTTGTGAACCAATCTGTCACTTCAGCAGCTGTCTCCAAGCCGGCTTCCTCATCCAACAGTACATCCAGCACGAACGGGAGCTCCACTGTTGGCAATCCTGCTGTGAAACTGCTTACGTCAACTTCTAGCTCCTCTCTTGGCTCTTCAAGTGCAAGCAAAATGTCTGCCATCACCTCTAACAGCCTCGTTAAGAAGATAACCACACCAAAAATAACCTTTGTAGGCAAGTGCAAATCTGACTATTGTTGGGAAGGTGTTAGAACTACCCGAGGAGGACTGCACTGTACTATTATAGTGGCGGTCCTAATGCAACCGCAACCTTTGCTCTCTGTAGAGCTTCTTGTATGCCGCAATCAAAGCAGATTGTGGCATATAAAGAAAAAGATGGATCCCTGTGTTTTCGTGTCATAGGATTTACCTTCCAAGGGTAGACAGTCTGGGTCCGTTAAAGAAACCTAGAACTCTGTTTATAATTACTTAGGTATGCTCTAAAAAAAGATATTGGCTTTGTGAAAACATTCATGTGTCAGTGATCTGTCAAGGGTCTTGATCAGTTGGGGTCCAAACACTGAGAGAACATACAAGTTTGTTCCCGTAATGCTGAGTGGCAAGATCATATGATGTCATCAGATTTCATTTTATTGGCCTGATATGAAAGTGTAACGGTCGTTTCAGTTTTTTATTTTTAATACCATGTTGGGGCAGTGGTATTAAGTGTTTTTGTAATATACTTTATTTGGGTCCATTCACACGTCCACAGGAATGGGTCCGCATCCGTTCCCGCAATTTTGCGGAACAGGTGTGGACCCATTCATTTCAATGAGACTGCAAAAGATGCGGACAGCACACGGTGTGCTGTCTGCATCTGCACTTCCGTTCCGCGGCCCCGCAAAAAAGAGAGCATGGGCAAGAATAGGCATTTCTCTCATAGTGCCGACCATGTGCGGTCTGCAAAATGCGGAACGCACATTGCCGGTGTCCGTGTTTTGCGGACGTGTGGATGGACCCTTAGGGTATAACGTTTTTAGTACTAGAAAACAGGGTTTATAGAGCAGTCTTGGCAAAGCTCTGAGTGTTTCTAATGAGAATCTGTCTTCAGCGCCTGTGTAGTAACGGATGGAGACCCATAAATATGGTTGTGTGAATGGGCTCTTAATCTGGAGTCGGCAAGAGACAGAGGTAACATTGTCTAATTAACAGATGAGAACCCTTTATGTTTATTGATCATTCATTTTTGTCTGGCTAGGTGGGAATAAGTTGCAGTCGACTGGAAATAAGGCAGAAGAAAGTAAAATGGCAGACAGTGTTAAAGTCGCATCAAATTCCAGCACACAGTCACAAGAAGTCAAAATGGATCCAATGTCAGAAGCTGCTCAGACCCTGGCCGCCCTTCAGAGTGATGTCCAGCCTGTTGGCCATGATTATGTTGAAGAGGTACATTGTCCTTTCTATGCTTTACCTTTTCTTCTTTCCCCTTCTGTCCAATTCACATTTTTGCCTTCCAAATGTCATTTTCAGTGATGTGAATGGATATCCCCTAGAGATGCAGTATGTATTTTAGCGCTAATATAACAAGACATCAAAATTATTTATTATGCCTGAGTTATTATTTCTCACCCAGGTTACCAATAAAGAGTAAGTAGACTCTGCTGGGTCTTGATAAAATGTCATTCGACGCTTTCAAAACACCATATTGCATTGCTTCTTCCTGCTTCCCACACACATAGCTGCTCTGCTTCTTGGCAGCTGTGTCTTAGCTCCTCCGCTCTTCTCTAATTTCCTACCGAAACCAGTTCAGAGTAAGCTAATAAGAGAAAATGTCAAAAATATTAGTTCACAACCTGACGCTGCAGCAATAATTTCTGTAGTATTTGCTGAGCAGCAGAGTGTAGTTTATAAGTGACATATGCATTTACATGTTACATTATTTAAGTGCCGTATTTTTTGCTTTATAAGACGCACCCTCCCCCCCCCCCCCCAATAGTGGGGGGGGAAATGGATGTGCGTCTTATAAAGGTAACACTAGTATGCATTAGGTGCCGGGAGTTGGGAGTGGAGCGCCGCAAGGGCTTGTAGTACTCGCCCTCCCTGTTCTTCCTTTCTGGGGCCAGTGCCTCACTGTCCTGACTGTGTACAGCGTCAGAACGTAGTGCGCGCACTATGACCTGACGGTGCATGCAGTCAGGTGACAGAGCAGCTCAAACCAGGAAGACAGGGGAGCGCAACTTCTGCTGGAGGTGAAGAGGTGCTGCGGCGCAGGATAGGTAAGAGGAGGTTTTTATTTTAATCTGATCTGAGGTCTGATGGGGGTCTAACATTGAAGGCTGATTTGAGGTCTGATGGGAGTCTGACAATGTGGGCTGATCTGAGGTCTGACAATGTGGGCTGATCTTAGGTATTATGAAAAATATTTTTTTCTCTCTCCCGTATCATTGGGGGACACAGGACCGTGGGTATAGCTTGCTGCTGACACTAGGCTAAAAAGTGTTAGCTCCTCCACCGACTATACCCCCTCCAGCCAGGAGAGAGCATATCAGTTTTTAGCTTAGTGTCTTAGGAGGCAGACCTCCCTGCTTGCAGGGTGGCTTCCCTTTTGTTTTTTTATTTTTTCTCTTTCCCTTTTAGGTAGGGGAAATGGAGGCGCCTAGCCCCTCTGTCTACCCCGGGAGCAAGTCCGGTGTCGAAATCCCTCACCGCCCAACCTCCCCAAGAAGAAAAGTTGGACCAGGGCAGCCCAGCTCCCTTGCTTCCCGCCAGCCTAAGGGTCACCTGGATCCGGCAAGACCTCCCGCCATTCCAGTCTCCTGCCACTTAAGGTGCCAGCTGCTAAAGAGGTGACCCTGCTGGAACTCGGAGGAGGGGTAAAGAGAAGAGGATGAAGATGGGGTGAGTACTCGGGATTAGGTGAGTATTATCTGCACCCTCCATTCCTGCATCCCCCTCCCTTCCCTTCGGTCACAGCTTAGGATGGAAACAGTCTATCCTTTTTTATTTTCACTGGGAGATACTGAGGATCCCCTCTATTCCTAGGGTCGTCCCCCCTTCCTCTCCTCACCCTTTGGCAGAGATTAGGATACTTCCAGACCCTTTTTTGGTGTTCTATGGGGGACATGGGTAATACTGATCCCCTGGTAGGACACCCTCCTGGCTTCCTTGGGCCCGCCTTACCGTTCCAGCCGGCGCCCCCAACTTTACCCCCCGATCCAGTTTCGGGCCTACACGGTCCCGGGCTCCAGCCCGTGCTTCCCGCCCCATTCAGAGCCCTCTCTGGCCGTCCGGTAGTGACTGCCAGCAGCATGTCCCAAATTTAGGCCCCGGCTTCCAGGGTAGGTAGGCTGCAACTTGCACCTCCCACTCTGATGTGAAGGGACAGAGCTCAAATTCCCGCCACGGCTTGGAGCATACTGCAGGACCGCAGCTTCACAGCGGAATCCAGCTTCAGCCGACAGCACCTCCTATCGGGGAACACAGGACTTGGGTCCCCTGCATATCTGGTAGAACTGTCGTCGTCGTCCCCTCCCCAGCAGTGAGCTCAGCGGTAGTAACAATGTCCAAACCTACTAGGGACCCCCGTATGCCATGGGCCACCACTTACTATGCACATGTCAAATGCAATATTAAGTTCCCGCATGGCCATCCGGACTCTGTTTGCTCCGTATGCTGTGCGCCCGCACAAGATCATCAAACCACGCAGCTGCATTACCACCCTGACCGGGCGGAACTGGACTGGGCCCGTGCCTTATCCCAGGCAGTGGAGGACCTCTCTCTAAGATATCCCAATCCACCCTCGCTCTCCGGTAGCACGCCTGGCCAAGCACGCCGCCATACCAGTGGCTGATGGCTCAGCCCTTCAGGATCCTGTTGATCGCCGCATGGAATCTTGGGCGAAGTCCATCTTCGCGGCAAGTGGCTCAGCGCTCCGGCCAATTTTCGCCTCCACTTGGGTGGCTAAGGCGGTCTCTAAGTGGGCACTCCGGCTAGACCAGGACATGGCAGCGGATGTTCCACTCCCTGAACTCCAGTCCTTGGCTCTACAGATCTCACAGGTGTGGAAGTACCTCTGTAAAGTGTCCTTAGACGCAGGCTCTCTGGTTGCCCGCTCATCGGCTCTCGCGGTTACCTTGAGACTCGAGCTCTGGCTGAAAGTTTGGGCAGCGGACGTCTCGTCAAAGCGGTCCCTTACAAGCCTTCCTTTTGCTGGCTCCTGGTTGTTTGGGGCCCGGTTGGATGAAATAATCTCCGAGGCCACGGGTGGTAAGAGTACCCACCTCCCACAGGGCAAATCCAGACTGATGTTTCGTGTTAGGCAGACTAATGCCCGGACTCAGTCCTTTTTGTCGCTTCACCGGCATGCAGAAGCTCCTCCCAGATCCTCCACGCAGGACCAGCGCAAAAAGCTATTCAGGCCTCAACCATCCTGGCGCCCATGGACGCAGCCCGCCCGTCCTTCGTCCGGTAAGCAGCCCTTTGCATGAAGAGGCGCCCCCACCCTCCCGTGCGGGGGGGGTCGCTTACTCCTTTTTCAGGAAGTGTGGCAGGCCCACATCTCTGACGTATGGGCGCTCGAGATCGTAACCTCGGGTTACACAATAGAGTTCGCATCCCCTCCTCCACATCGTTTATTCCCCTCCCAGGGATCCAGGTCGGCGGCAGCCTTTTTCGAGCAACACTTCAGAATGGATTCCCTTCGCTCCGTCATTGTTTCTCTGGAACGGGGCGAATTCCTCTCTTCCATAGACATTCGGGACGCGTACTTACAAGTCCCAATTGCTTCGGCACATCAGCGGTTCCTCCGCTTTTCAGTGGGCCCCCACCACTATCAGTTCGTCGCCCTTCCCTTTGGCCTGGCGATGGCGCTGCAAGTATTTACAAAGGTTCTCGCTCCTCTCCTGGCACTTCTTCAGACCAGGTGCATCGCTCTGATCCTATATCTGGACGACATCCTGGTCAAAGCGGCATCCTTTAGGCAGAACGAGGACAGCCTGCGTTTCACCCTGGATACCATGGTGCAGTTCGGGTGGTTGGTGAACTTCCAAAAGTCTTCACTGCGTCCTGCCAGACGGATCACCTTTTTAGGTATGGTCCTCGACGTGGCAGTGGTGCGCCTGCCTCGGGACAAGAGGCTGGTCCTTTGTCGGTCTATCCGTCCTCTACTTCAGCGCAGGACCCTGTCAATTCGGTTCTGCATGAAGGTCCTGGCGGCAATGGTCGCTTCTTTCGAAGCTTTTCAGTTTGCCCAATTTCACACTTGGTCACTTCAGCGGGCAATCTTGTGTCGCCGGAGTCCCTGGACCGTCATAGTCTTACCCCCAAAGGTGGTGGCTTTCGACCCCTAACCCTGGAGTCGGGAAAATCCTTTCTTCCGATCTCATGGACGATCAGACCCGATCTTCTCTCTCAGGGTCCTGTCTTCCACCAGCATTTAGAGTCGCTACGTTCGGCCGCGTGGCTTGAAACCGCCATTCTGAAGCAACGTGGTTTCTCTGACAGTCATCCGCACCATGATTAAGGCCAGGAAGCCGGTGTCGTCCAGGATCTACTACCGAACCTGGAAGTCCTTTTTGCGCTTCTGTGAAGAACTTAGCCTCCTCCGCTCTTCCTGTATTCCTCTCCTTTCTGCAATCGGGTCTGGATTGGGCCTTGCCCTCACTTCCTTGAAGTGTCGGGTTTCAGCGCTTTAAATTTTTATTCCAGCGCCCGCTGGCGCTACATGCTCCGGTTAAGACATTCCTACAGGGGGTGGCCCACACCGTCCCTCCTTATTGTCCCCCCATCCCCCTTGCCCGCGTGGGACTTGAACTTGGTGCTGGGCTCTCTCCAGTCGGCTCCGTTTGAGCTTTTGGACACAGTGCCCCTCCGTATTCTCTCCTGGAAGGTGACATTCCTGGTGACCATCACTTCCATCAGGCGTGTTTCAGAGTTGGCAGCACTGTCCTGTTAAGAACCCTTCCTTATTCTGCATCAAGACAAAGCAGTACTCCGTCCCATGTCCACTTTTCAACCGAAGGTATTCTCTGCCTTCCACGACAACGAAGACATCGTTCTTCCGTCATTCTGTCCATCTCCTTCGCATCCGAGGGAGTGGGCTCTCCACCAGCTGGAAGTGGTTAGAGCCCTAAGGATTTACTTATCTGTCTCGAGGACTTTCCGCCGAACGGACTCTGTTCGTTATTCCGGAAGTTCCTCGTCAAGGTCTGGCGGCCTCCAAGGTGACTATCAGGTGGATCCGGTTGGCAATTGCTGAGGCTTACCGTGGCAAGGCTCCGCCCCTCGTGTCATGGCCCCTCGACCAGGGCGATGGGCGAGTCTTGGGCTCGCTTCCACCAAGCTTCTGCCTCACAGCTGTGCAGGGCAGCGACGTGGTCATCCCTGCACCCGTTAACCAGGTTTTACCAGGTGCATACGTTGGCATCGGCAGACGCTGCGCTGGGTCGCAAAGTCTTGCAGGCAGTGGTCTCCTCAGCTACCGCGAGGCAGTTTCCGTGGTGGTGTGTTTAGATCCCGCCCCGTGGACTGCTTTGGAACGTCCCACCGTCCTGTGTCCCTCAATGATACGAGTGAGAAAACGAGATTTTTGTGAACTCACCTGTAAAATCTTTCTCGCTGAGTTCATTGGGGGGCACAGCACCCACCCATTATTCTGTTATAGCCGCAAGTGATAGCGGTTGGTTTGCCGGGGGGTGTTCCTCAGCTTGGTTCACCCGTCCGGCATTAATTGTTTTTAGTAGTTTTTCTGTATGTTTCTTTCTCCTCTCCTACTGCTTGGGCACAAACTGATAGCTCCTCCTTCACCGGCTATACCCCCCTCCAGCCAGGAGAGAGCATAACATTTTTTAGCCTAGTGTCTCCTCCTAGTGGCAGCAGCAAGCTATACCCACGGTCCTGTGTCCCCCAATGAACTCGGCGAGAAAGAGATTTTACAGGTGAGTTCACAAAAAACGAGATTTTTGTATAACTTACCAGTAAAATCTCTTTCTCGCTCTTTCCTTGGGGGACACAGCAGACCTTGGGGTATAGCTCATCTCCATAGGAGGCGTGACACTAAGTGAAAACTGTTAAGCCGCTCCTCCACAGCTATACCCTCAGCCTGGAGAGAGAGACTGCCAGTTGCGTGTCCAAGTAGTGAGAAAAGGCAAAGTCCAACAAGGAACCAACAAGCCAACTACCCAACGGGTAAAACAAACTCTGAAACCGTGCAGAGAAAACAATGAATGGGTGGTTGCTGTGTCCCCCAAGGAAAGAGCGAGAAAGAGATTTTACTGGTAAGTTATACAAAAATCTCGTTTTCTCGCCCAGTTTCCTTGGGGGACACAGAAGACCTTGGGACGTTCAAAAGCAGTCCAAAAGGGGAGGGACCACAGCTCCAAGGTGAAGCACCCGAAAGGCATCAATGAACCGCCGCCTGCAGACCCAGGCGGGCCAAGGCAGCATCTGCCAAAGCCAGAGTATGCACCCTGTAGAACTCGGTAAGGCGTGCAAGGTAGACCTGTGGCCGCCTTGCCCAAATGCATGGCCGAAGCCCAATGCCTCCGGCCCAGGAGGCACCGACCGCTCTGGTGAAATGAACGGTGACACCAAAGGCAGAATCCTGCCCTTGGTGCGGTAACCTCAGCAATAGCCAATCTGATAAAGTGGAGGAAAACCACCCTGGAGTCCGTCAACCCTATGCACGGACCTTCTGGAAACCCAAGAGGCCGAACGTCGACAAGAGTCGGAGATCTCCAAGTAAAAACGGCAAGGCCCAAACAACGTCCAAATCGGTGAAGTGTTGAAGCGAAAGGCAAACACCTTCAGAAGGAAGGAAGAAACGGGATGTAGAACAGCCCTGTCCTGGGAAAAGACAGAAGGCTCGGAACAAAAAGGGGCCATTCAGGCACCCGTCAGAGACACGACTGATACGGAAACACAACCGTACAGGACAGAAGGGGTAGAGAGAACTTCTGTAACGGCTCCAAGGACAAGATTGGAGCGCCGAGAGCTCAGTATGTAGTCCCCAGGGCGGTACCGAAGGACAGTACAGAGGAACCAAAGAGCCACTCCGAGGAAGAAGGTCTTGACAGGCCCAGAGGGCAGGGGAACGCTGGAAGAGGAAAAACAGCGCCGACACTTGACACCTCAAGTAAAGGAGTCCCAGTCCCAGGTCCAGGCCGGACTGGAAAAAAAAAAAAAACAGAACCATGGGGAGAGAAATTCAGAGTGGGGAATGCACAGCTTCCCACAGAACCCCAGACAAAAACCCTAAGTCTTACGACAGATCCTGGACGAAACACAGCCAGGAGCGGACAGTAGCGAACCCGCTGGAGTCGCCTGGCAAGCGGGCGAAAACCCAATGTGATCAGGCGCAGACCAGTAACACGGGCAGAAGGGTCGACAAAAACTGGTCCCGTCGGCCCTCGCGCAACGTTGTCCCGTATCCACCCGAGTGGGGGAGCAGAAGGACAGACGGAAAGGAACCAAAGGATCCGCCAGATGCCAGGACAAGACAGGCTAAAGTCCATGCTGATGTAGCCACGTTGTACAGTCCCGGTGTGGGAGATCAAAGGACAATCTGGACCGAAAGGTAGTCCCCCCCCAAGTTACCGAGAAGGTAAGTCTACAGCAGGACTATTGTCTTAGAATGGACCACGTAATCTGCACTCAGCGGGAGGACAGAACGCGGTAGACTCGGTAAACAGGCACACAGCTAATACAGCCAGTGTGAACAAGGGAGACAGTACGAGGCCAAAAGGAACACCGGAACCATCCACATGAACAACCATGCTCTCCCCAGAGGGGAGGACAGTGAAAGAACAGCCTCTGAAGTCTGGCGGGGCAGAAGCCACATCGGAGTGATCTGTACCGAGCGGGAGCCAAACAGAGTCGGCGAGATAAGGTAGTCGATACAGAGGCCGGCATAACACCCTCCAACCGAAAGGAGGAGGAGTGGGCAACAGGGAAGCCATAGGACAGCTCAAAAGCAGAACCCCGCTACACTGTGAGACGCCCGGTTCACCGCATCGCAGAAGGCGAATACCCTGAAGAACCCAAGGCGGAGGTCCTCCGGACCTGGATAATCGAGCACCCAAGAGAAGTTGGGTGACCTTCCCGAGAAGAGCGGCCCGAACCTGGTAGCAGATCAGACTGAAGCGTAGAGGCGCCAAGGGGAAGGACTCGTACCACACTGCATCCGAAGAGGAGGAAATTGCAGCAGGCAAGGGAACCGCAGTCATGCCAGAGCCAACGAAGAATTCGAGGGGCGCTGCAGACAACAGCACTCTCGACCATGTGACCACTAGCGCAGGGAAGCAATGCCGCGGAAGGACGAATGGGCACGCATCTAGGACCCACGAACACTCCCTGGGATGAAAGGCCAACTAAATGAATGAGTACCACCCAGCTCGGTGCAGCAGAGAGCAATAGAGCCTGTCCGGGTCAGGTGGACAGAATGAACTCCTTAGAGTGCAAGGCTTGCGGCAAGCATCGAATCCCAAGAAAACAAAAGTATGCCGCAGGAAGCAGGTGAGCAGCCCCGTAAGCAGTGAGAAGGCCAACCCACCTACAGGAGGAGAAGGTATACACGGCCCAAACAACGCACAAGAACGTCCGCTCACTGCAAAAAGGTTACTCAGCGAAAAAGGGGGCTCGCCACAGAGTGCCACAGCATGTACGGAATTGCAAAGTGCAACTTGAAAGGGAGTTATGCACAAGCCTAGTATAGCATGCGATGGAATGCAATCAGTCCGCCCCGAAAGGGGGGAAATTGTACCTGGCAAACTGCAGTCGACAAGAGTGCAAAGGCCCGTCCAAAAAGGGAGTGATGCCTAAGGCCGTACCTACTTCAGATAAGCAGGACATACCCTATAATCCAGCAGGAACGCAGGAGGTCCACCTAGTGAAAGGGGAACATGCACAGGGTTATCCTAGCATTAAGTGAGTGTGCAATAATACACCCAACACTGAACTCAGCGAGAGTGCAACTACTCTGCCAATGAAGGGGGACATGTACAAGTCCAGCACAGCCATACAAGGACAGCCGTGAATCTCATGAGCGTGCCAAATTCTGCCCATGGAATGAGGGGTGGTCACGCACAAGACCAGCACCGTATCCAATGGAAGTGCAAGCGTTCCACCCATGTTAGAGGGCCATTCTCATGGCCAGCAATGTATCCGGTGAGAGTGTAGCATGCCGCCCAGGGGGGTAATGCACATAACCAGCATCTCATCCAGGGAGAGTGCGAGCACCCCGCCATGTATGGGAGTCATACACATGGCCAGCAACGTACCGGCGAGAGACAAACAGTCAGTGAGAATGTGTGTATGTCGCCTGAGGAAGGAAGGCATGCCCCTGGCTGGCAGCGAATCCAGCGAGAGTGCGTACACCGCCCACGGAAGAGGGGTCATGCATATGGCCGACAGCGGATCTAGCGAGAGTGCAAGCACCCTGCCATGTATGGGGTACATGCACATGGCCAGCAACGTACCTGCGAGAAAACAACCACAGACAGAGGGATGTATGTATGCTGCCTGAGGGAAGGAGGCATATCCAAGGCCGGCAGCGAATCCAATGAGAGTGCAGCATACCGCCTATGAAAGGGGGTCATGCCTATGGCCGGCAGCGAAACCAGTGAGAGTGCAGCATAGTAACATAGTACATAACATAGTACAAAAGTACATCATAGCACATCAGTGAGAGTGCAGCATTCCGCCTATGGAAGGGGGTCGTGCACATAGCCAGCACCGTATCCGGTGAGAGTGCAGTATTCCGCCTAAAAAGGGGGTCATGCACATGATCGGCAACAGATCCAGTAAGAGTGCAGCGTTCCGCCTAGAGAAGTGGGTCACGCACATGGCCGGCAGCGAATCCAGTGAGTGCTGCGTTCCTCCCATGGAAGGGGGGTCACGCACATGGCCGGCAGCAAATCCAGAGAGAATGCAGCGTTCCGCCTATGGAAGGGGGTCGTGCACATGGCCAGCACCGCAAGAAAACCGCTTAAAAAGGGGAAATGCCCTAGCAGCGACGCAGGCTGGGAGCGCAACACCATGCCGCCTGTGGAAAGAGGTCATGCAGACATGCAGCACTACTGATGAGGCTGCAGCGTCCTGCGCAGTCCAATAGAAATCAGTTATCTATTATTTTTCATTATTCTTTTTTTTTTATTATTTATGTTAAACACAGCCTCTCTGAGGCTAAAGGGGAGCCACCATATAGGGGCACAGATCGTCTGCGAGTCAGGAAAAAGGGGGCCAACCATACAGGCCCATTGAGAGCCGGCCTGTACCCAAAGGGTTAACAGGGATCCGGCCAGGAGGGCGGCGCTGCGATCCCCTGGGGGCGGAGGAACCCCCCGGCGGGAAGAATTCGCGCCTGTAGAAGTTCCCGCCCCCTCCACCAGAGGCCGGAAATTTTGCGGCCTATTAGGCCGCGAAGCCGGGATCTAAATTTGCGGCGCCCGGCCCGTTATGTACCGCCGGGACCTGAGGTGGAGTGGCGCTTCAAACCGGCCGCAGGTGCCCACCCCGCGGGCCGGTCGGAATTGCGGCCCAGCAGGCCGCGAAGCCTGGGATAAAATTTGCGGAGCCCCGGCGACCGGCACCGACGGTCGGACGGGGCCTGCTGGGGCCTAGTCAAGCCCAATGCCGGCCGCGGGAGCCCACCCCGCCGGCCGGAAGAGACAGGGGCCCGGAATGGTGGCTCGCCGGCCGCGGGAGCCCACCCCGCCGGCCGGAAGAGACAGGGGCCCGGAATGGCGGCCCGCCGGCCGCGGGAGCCCACCCCGCCGGCAGGAAGAATCAGGGGGCGCGGAATGGCGGCTTGCCGGCCGCGGGAGCCCACCCCGCCAGCCGGAAGAGTCAGGGGCCCGGAATGGCGGCCTAGCAGGCCGCGGAGCCTGGGCGAAAATTTTTGCGGCGCCTGGCCGCACAGGAATATTAATGCCGGCCGGAGGCGAGGTCTTACTCCACAGCCTGAGGCCTGAGCAACACTCCGGTAAGGAGATGGGGGGACCCAGAGATGGGGTTCCCGTGCGGATGGAGGAGCAGCTTCTGCAGCTAGCTGTGGGGGACAGCCACTAGCTGCATGTCCTATGAAGGGAAAGGGGGGGGGGGAGCAGATTGTCGCTCTGCGGCACCCCAGGGGCCAGCCTAGGTCCAGCAGGGGAAGGGTCCAGAGGCCCAGTATGGGGGTCAGGCACGCAGGAGACCAGGGTGGGGGACGTAGGGCTGGAGAAGCCTCTCTCTTACCACAGCCGTCTTCACCCTCGGTCCATTCCAGCAGGGTCGCCCCTTCAGCTACTGGCACCGTAGTGGCAGGACGCTGGAAGAGGGACTTTGCGTGCGGGCGACCCTTGCGCTGGCGGGATGTAGGGGAGCTGGGCTGCCCTGATCCACCTTGTCTTCTGTGGGGGAGGCAGCAGTGCGGGTGACCGGCACTGGCGCAGCTCAACCCCGGGAGAAGCAGAGAGGTCTAGTGCGTCTCTGTTGTCCCTGATGATCTGGAACAAAAAGAAAAGAAAAAAGTAAAAATCTAAAATTTAAACAAGGAGAAAACAGCCCTGCAGAGCAGGGAGTGTCTTGCCTCCTTGGACACTAAGCAAAAACTGGCAGTCTCTCTCTCCAGGCTGAGGGTATAGCTGTGGAGGAGGGGCTTAACAGTCTTCACTTAGTGTCACGCCTCCTATGGAGATGAGCTATACCCCAAGGTCTGCTGTGTCCCCCAAGAAAACTGGGCGAGAAATCTTGTTTTTTTTTATTTTCCTCCTCTTAAACCTGGGGTGCATCTTATAAAGCGGAAAATACGGTACTTTGTTCTTGTCACATGCACGGCATATGTTGAGGATGCTGGACAAGAACACTCCTGAGCATCATGCAGCGGCTGCATCAGGATGAGCATACAGAAACTGTCACATAATTAAGGTCCATGAAAGAAACTACCCAAGACCTGTCTGGCCATGGTCATGGATGTCTTGTTTTAGGTTTTTTTTATATATATCTTTGTGGGTAACAGCTATGCCTGAACAGCCTGGATTTGAAGCAGTTTTCCACCCACTGTTGATCATCATTTTGTTCAAAATAGAATTATTTGCCTGTGACCAGTATGCAGTAAGCACCCTCTAGTGGTGGTTATAGAAAAAAAAATTTGTTTGTTTTTTGCTTTTAAATCTGTAGCATTGGAGATTGGAGAGTTGAGGTTTAGAACAAAAAGTTATATTGTGAACAATTGGAACAGAATAGTGCTAATTGCGACTGGTATTGAAAGTAGGGTATAGTGGCTGACCTTGGGTGTGAAATTATTTTTCAGGTTAGAAATGATGAAGGAAAAGTTATCAGATTCCACTGCAAGCTATGTGAATGCAGCTTCAATGATCCAAATGCGAAGGAGATGCATCTAAAAGGAAGGAGGCACAGGCTGCAGTACAAGGTAAGTGCTGAACAGTTTTCTAGCACAGGGTTAATTTTCCACACTTGCAGCGTTTGTTACTCATTATACACATCATATTTATATTGTCATTTATTAGAAAAAAGTCAATCCGGATTTGCAAGTGGAAGTGAAGCCCAGTATTCGAGCCAGGAAAATTCAGGAAGAGAAGATGCGGAAACAGATGCAGAAAGAAGAGTACTGGAGAAGGAGGGAGGAAGAGGAGCGGTGGAGGATGGAAATGAGGTGAGAACAGGTGCTTGGACTACAGAGAATGCAATATAAAAATACAGCGTGGTCTTTAAAGCAGATCTGTCATTCTACCGAGTGCCAATTGGTTAATAGACCCCAGCTGTGTTCATATGGAGATTGCTGTCCTGCGTCGCTGACCCACGATTGTTAGTTTCCAGGGATGCATGGCAGCCATCGGGGGAGTTCCGCTCATGAACACAGTGGACCCATAACTGAGTCCCTCTTTATTATTAGGTTATGTTAGCCATGTGATGCATTGTTTTTTTTATTTTTATTTTTAACTTTATAAATATATGTACATGTTTTGTTAATCACATTTTTGCTGTTTTTGTGTTTGTTTTTGGTCACAAATCAGCAGTTATTCCTCAGTCTATTTTTCAGCAAAAACACTACATGACTGCAAAGTGTGATGCAATAATGAGTCATAACCCTTCCAATTTCTTCTTTAAAGGCGCTATGAAGAGGACATGTATTGGAGGCGTATGGAGGAAGAGCAGCATCATTGGGATGACCGACGAAGAGGCACGGATGGCGGCTATCATCATGGCCCACCAGGATTATTGGGAGTGAGACCAGGAATGCCCCAACCTCAAGGACCTGCTGTGAGTTCTGTGTGATGGACATTCATTCATTATAATTATTGCTGTGTCTTCCTATAATTTGTCATTTTACATTTCAGTGCATTTATTTAACCTAATGCAGAGTTGTCCCTGAGGAATATTGGTTTCTGCCGCTCACAATAAATTCAGTGGATGCTGCTGAATTAATAGATGGGTTTCAGATGTATTAAAACTGTTTTGTAGATTTGAATGTATTGCACTGTTTAGTGCTTTTACTGCAAACTAGATCACTAGCTCTGCATCATGTTGCAGTTGCAAGGGGAACACGTTTGCAAAATAATTTGTGGAGGGTAAATTTTGGCCTTAAAGGCCTGTCTTTTGGCTGATATAATACCTTCCTCAACAATTCATTCTCTTGTGAACATCTTAGCAGAATTATTTTGTTTGGTTACGTCTTCATTTAGAATCTCGATCTGATATTTATATTTTTTTGTATTTTACGTAAATTGCTGACTAGCAATCAACATTGCTCTTTCTTGACAGCAGTTGCGCAGACCAGACTCTTCTGATGACCGATATGTTATGACCAAGCATGCTGCAATATACCCAACCGAGGAAGAACTCCAGGCTGTGCAAAAAATAGTGTCCCTTACAGAGCGAGCACTTAAGCTGGTGTCTGACGTAATGGCGGACCAGGACAAGAGTAAGGTGAAAGAGACTGAGGAGAAGAAAGATCCAACCAAGGAAAGGTAATGATTCAAAATTTTGACAACCCATGTTCTTAGTTGTCAGTTTTTTGGAAGCTACCATCCATAGAAAACCCTACATGATTAATGCACTGATAATGTGCACAGCCGTACTGCAGCTGATAAACACATGATAAATAATGCTCACATGAGGCTCCATTCCCCATGGTTCATCAAAAGCTAGATAGATAGATTCTTATTTCCTATCCAACAAGATCGAACGAGTCTTGTGGATTCATGGAAACCAGATTATTGCAGCTGTATTATTGAAAAATGTTGCCGTTTTCCAAGAAAAAAAAAAATTAGACTAGTCTAGTAGATTTCTTCTTTTCAGAGAGCTGTTGTGTGTGAAGAAATATTTTAATTCTGGAAATGTTTTATTCCTTTTCAGAGCTCTGAAAGGAGTTTTGCGCGTTGGTGTTTTGGCTAAAGGCTTGCTTTTACGCGGCGACAGAAACGTCAGTCTGGTACTGCTCTGTGCCGAGAAACCAACTAAGACTTTGCTAACCCGGATAGCTGAAAATCTTCCCAAACAGCTTGCCGTAAGTGCTTATGTGAGGTGCTTTCATCTGTATTGCTAGTTTTTACTTGAGTTGACATCACACAAAATATTATAAAATATAGAAGTCTATAATATTGGACTTGTATGATGCTGACTAATTCCGCAGCGCTTTACAGACATTACCATCAATCTGTCCCCAATGGGGCTCACAATCTAAGGTCCCGATCAGTAGGTCTTTGGATTGGGGGAGAATGTTGTAAGCCCTTGTTATCACATTCTGAGATGAGCCAGTATATTGGAACATTTTTTTATTTGCTTTTTTTTTTCTTAATGGAAAACCAAAAATGTCACTGAGAGAATAGTCTTGGTAATTAACGGGGTTAACTATATATATATATATATATATATATATATATATATATATATATATATATATATATATATATATATTCTATCCTATTTAAGGGAATGTTAAACCAAGATCTTTCACACTTTATTGCTCCACAAACAGCACAAATATCCACTGACTTTAATGTGTGCATTCACACGTCAGTGGATTTCCATGGGCTGTGGTTTCACCACGGTTGCATGCAGTATTTTTGTCCGTGATTACAGGTCCTTCACACATGGGTCTGTGAAAACCACGGATGCGGTTAATGTTTGGCTTTCACAGACCATTGGTAGGAGATGCTGTGAAAATGAATTTTTAGGCCAGCATTGTCTATGGAATACGAATGACACATGGAGAGCAAAAAAAAAAATGATACACAAGCCAAACATTGACCGTCTTGTCACAGACTTCACCATGAATGGGCCTTATTCTTGGCAGGTTTGAGAACCTTTGTTAGGTCACCGCTTAGAGTATAAAACTGTCAATCTGCTGATATCACAGTGCTGAAAGGGTTTTAACAGTCTGGGTAGTTATACTTTGTAGACATCCTTGTTCTTATGCCTTATTCTGTGTATTCTTCCTGCAGGTAATAAGTCCTGAAAAGTATGAGGTGGACTGTTCTATCCCCGAGGCGGCCATTATTCTGAATTCTTGTGTGGAGCCTAAAATGCAGGTCACCATAACCCTGACCTCTCCAGTTATAAGAGAAGAAAGCATGAAGGATGGAGGTTGGAAAATCAACATTGCTCTTTCTTGACAGCTACATTTATTCACTGTATATTTCTTTTTTGGATGGTATATAGTAGTAAAGACAAGCGCACACATGGTGTCATCTCTGCTCATTTGAGATGCAGAAAGATAATATTTCAGTGTATCTGGGGGCAGGGTAATGTGTTCACTTTAGTTGTTCTTTTAATATAGGAATTGGGGTGGCTTTTAACACAATTTAAGTCCAAACTTTAGGAGAGTTTGGAAACTTTTGCATCTTTGATAAGAAATGATGTGACACCAGTGTGGCTGTCCCTGGTATATTGTGTAAGACTCGAGACCTCCACAGGCTGTGAAGCCAGAAGCCGCATGGTCAGTGTCTGCAGTATGTTGGGTCTGTTGCTATGTAGGTCAGATGGAATGACATTTTGTTTCCTTAGTAGGTGGTTAGGCAATTGCCTTAAGGCATGCAAAAAGTGTAATAAATCTCGATGCAACTGCCCCATCCTTTTATATCGTTACAGATATAGGTGACTCATTACAGGCATGCCCATAGAGCTGTAGTCACAAGCTGCACATAGACATTAGATTAAAGCCTTGTTTCATTTCTGCTATTTTGGACAATGCCTGATTGATGTTTCGACAGTCGGTGCTCCCCGGAGCGTTTTTCAGACTGCTCATGAATATATTTTGGCCTATGCTTTTTAGGTGGGAACAAAAGTCCACTAGAAAGAGACTTAAAGGGACACTATTGTCAGAGTAATAATTTTACAGGGTCATCCAGTATGAGAAGAATCTTTGCCCCCTCAAACTAGCACCAGTTTTGCTGCTTATATCCATTCAGTTGACATCCCCTTGACATAGGATTTTCCAATGTCTTTGTGTAGAAATACAGTATGGAATACTGCAGGTATCCATATTGCCAACTAGTGATACAAGTACATTTTGGCAGAGGATCGGCAACATAATGACAGGCTTTTGGAAAGACACAATGGAGGGAATACAGACCACAAGCAAAGTCAGAGCAGTGGGGTTGTCTGGGGATGCCTTGGGATGTTGTTGCCCCTCTCAAGTTCCCTGTCTCGGGATCTCTCCTGCTGTGAAGAAATAGCAGCACGGTTCACTTAAAGGAACGCTAAACCTAGAAAAAGATGACACGGGTGATCTTGCCCTCACAGTTTGCCTGTAGGATATTCTATGTCCTGCTGGAATCCTGCAGAGAACTCTGGTTAGTTTCTCATTGACCCTTTTATCTTCAGCTAGGGTTTACATTTTTATTTTTATTTCTTTATCCCACTGCAGCCAGACACAGGACACTGAGTAGCAGGAGGGGGCATAGCTCCGGGACTCTTTGAGAAGACGTCTTAATATATTTTTTAGTTTTAATTGAAATAAGAGCTAAAAATAGGATCAAAGAGGAGGAGAATTAGGGAGGAGCTGCTGTGATATTTTTCATTGTGGCAATAGTGTCTCTTTTAAAGAAGATCTGTCATGGGCTCAAAAAATGAAAAGTACATGTGCCGACATCCTGAGATCTGCCCCCCTCGTAGTATTCGGTGCACAATAGTGTGGTCTGCCATCAGGGCGGCAACCAAATCTTTTCTGTAGTTGGTGTCCACAATATCATTCTGATGCTGTCCAATTAGAGCAGACAGTCTCTGAGGGATACAGCAGCATCGATGGTGGACAAAAGCTTCAGAAGACCAGTCCTTGGTGTGACTGAAGTTTGAAGTCTCCTTCTGCTTGTGATCCCACTGTTCTGCTTTACTTGGGGAGCAGGCGGCTGTACGCACATGTACATACTCTGCCTTTTTAAGCCCATGGATACAGCCCATACAGCTGATAAGCCAGTTCCTGGGAGCGATGACTGATCATAGTCCTATGTGATCCTGCAGACTTTCCTCTAATGTTTGACTGCCCTTGCATCATTCTGTAGGAACTGTATGAGCACTGTAGTTCTCTAGTTTACTTTGCAGACCTTTCATTACATCTTATTTTATCATTGCATGCTTGATTCTGAGAAAGAAAAAGGAAACAAAGCAGTCGTTTGTCTGACCTAGTGTGGATCAGGTGCTGGCGTCATACTAAACTCTCCTGGGAGCTTTTCTGAAAGCCACCATGCAGATCTTCTGCTCCAAACAATTCCCATTGTACCTTCTGCTTCAATAAGGTTTTCTGCACCGCGCTCTGTCTGTCACCTAATCTCAGGGAGGCTTTGTCTTAACGACCACCATAACTCTACTAGGGAGTCATTTCTGCATGTGTAGATATTACGCGCCTGTTACCAGAAACCTGAAGTCGTCTTCTATATGGCATTTGCACATGAATTGGTACTGAACGGATTTAACCCTCGCTGCTGAGCCTTTCAAGCAGCTTGGTACATTTTGTGTTTTTCTTCCATCCTTATAGCTTTTCCTCTACAAAGCCTTGTAGCAGAGAATTGATCCTGTCAGGAATTGCTGCCAAGACATCGGAAGGATTTTTGACCAAGGTTTTCTTAGCTCAGTGTCACACCAGCCTTGTCTAATATTAGGAGGGGGTTTGGTTGCATAGTGCAGGCATCTGCTTCTTCTTCCTCCTCCTCCTTCATTCCTTTGAATTAGAAGCAGTGTTCACACTATTTTCTGTTGTGATGGGAACGAAATGCGAGTAAATGGATGAGTACGGTTACCTGAAGATTACGCTGGATTTTCTGGAAGAAATCGGAGGTTTAAGCTCTCTGGATGCAGTCATGGTTACTTTGCATTGCACACTGCTTAAGCTCCTGTTTTTTCCCTGACATGAGCATGAAATAGTGTGGGCACAGCCGTCTTTTCAATGATTAACCTCTTATCAGAATGGCCATTCAGAAATTTTATTGAAGTGATGTTCACTTTTTTTTAATAAAATTTTTTGCATGTTCTCCAACTGATAATCAGATGATTTGCAAATAGGACACATCGTTGCTGAAGTCCGAACATAATGAAGGAGCATAAAGCCGGCCCTAGACATAAGATGGAGGTTGGCTGTTCCAACCTCTGAAAGATCTTTCCCATGAAAGAACTTTCCATAAGCATGCTCTATCGGGTTGTCAGAGCATGCTTGTTTATGTCTATGGAGGCAGTAGAAGGAGTCTTAGCTAGGCGACCCCCCTCAGAAATCATACAGAGTTCACTTTCCTCTGCAGCAGTTGCCCAGAGTTGTCCCCCCCCATCCTACTGAAAACAGCATCCCTATTGCTATAGTCGCCTAATGTATGTGGATATTTTCACCCAATAGCGCTATGGTGATTTGCAGATCATCTTGTTATGAATTGGAGAATATAGGTTTTGCAGAATTTTGTGGATTATTCTTTTTTTTTTTTAATTGAGCCTTTAAGGGGTTGATCAATACAATGTTAAAGGGATGCAGAAATCCACACTGCTATGGTGGTCCATGCACAGCGCGGGGGAAAAGCAAAGTTGTCTTCTGAGCTGCGGTGGATTTCTGCATCCTCCCTGTCTTGTGATCTTTTGTACTAGTGCATTGTGTACAACCATCCTTCCTGGAAAACTTGCATTCTCTGCGGCTGCTGATTGCAGGCGTTTTCTACCACACAAAAAAAAAAAAAGTGACTCTCTGCACCTACGACAAATCTAGTCACCCGCGTTCCGCTTTCTATATTTCATTGGCTGATTAGCATTGTGCCTTGGATCCATCTCACCATTAGGGTGCGTCTGTAATTTCTCTCCTCTGAATGGCTTGTGTGACACTGTAGCTACATAAAAAAAAAAAAAAAAAAAAAGGATGTGTCTTGCTCACCTGGTCAAACACCCGTCCCTCACTGCACTTTTGCCAATTCAATTCATTTTAGATGTAACCTCGGTTTTGGTGAAAGACCCACCGGACGTCTTGGACAGGCAAAAATGCCTTGACGCTCTGGCTGCTCTACGCCACGCTAAGTGGTTCCAGGTTCGCAACATCATTTTACTTTCTTCTTGTAGCCTTATGAGAGAATAGCACGATCAATGTTTAATTTGTTGCACTTGTCCATGATAATGTTACGTTACATTATTATTTTTTTAAATGACCAGAAAAAATGTGGACTGACGATCCTATAAATGTTTACTGTTACTTTTTGTTAATATATATATTATTTTAGTATCTCCCCCCCCCCCCCCCCCCCCCATTTATGTTTTTTTTTTTTTTTTTTTTTTTTTTCTGGTCATGGAGTAGTCATTACTTAAAGACTCACTCGTATATTTTCAGCATCCCCCTCCCCCCACCTTCATAAACTGTGTTGTGAATCTGTAATATTCCATAAGGCTGCATAGTATCTTTGCTTAACAAATTAAATGTGTTAACTGCTTCCTGTTTAGCTTTGAAATGTTCCTCTAGTTCAGCGTAGGAAGTGAAAGGTACCGGGAACCCGTTTGGTATTGTGAGCAGAGTCCCAACAATGCACCAAACGGATTCTGGCCACCTTCCAGTCCCTACCTCTGTTTTTTATTTATTTTTTATTTTTTTTATTCCATGTTTTTATTCATTTATTTTCTTGCACATGTAATGAAATTATTTTTTTATTTTTATTTTTGTCTACAAGGCTTACAAGTGAAATTTACAGGAGATGACAGCATTTATTTATATTTTTTTAAAATATATAATTGCGTGTTCAAAATGCCATCCAGTTTGGCAGCTCATGATTTGGGCTTCCAATAACGATGGTATTTTAGTCTTTTTGTTGTTTTTGACGATGGCACTAATTTGCTTTTTGTTGTTGAACACAAGGCTAGAGCTAATGGATTGCAGTCCTGTGTCATTATCATCCGTATCCTGAGGGACTTGTGCCAGCGTGTGCCCACATGGTCCGATTTTCCAAGCTGGGTATGTATTAGGCTGCGGTTCTGTTTGTTGTATTTTTTCAATTGCATATCTAAAAAGCCACTCTGTTTTATCTCCTCTACAACAGCCCTGTGTTTTTATGGGGCTGTAGAATAATGCTCCCGTGGAGTCGGGGGTCTAGCTATCTAATAACATCCTAGATCCTGATCTAATGGCCGGGATTGGAGGAACCACGGATCCTGGCTGTATAACCCTTTTGATTGCTTCCAAGGGAACTCAACTTTTAATTGGGTCAACAGATTTCATTGGTGCCGTGACTAGAGGGCACTTGTGGGGACCTAGAAAAGACCCCATTGCTATTTGTTCATTAAATGGGTTATTCGAGAGTATAAAATTCCTCCCATATGCCTGAGCCCCCCCCCCACACACACACACACTGAATATGTTTGCGCCGCTCCTGGTCCCCGCACTGCCACTTCTCCCTGTGCGCGGATGAAAACATCCAGTATCTGCAGGTGGCAAACGGGGGTGAGGCCTCCCTAACGCCAGGAGGCTTGTCCCCGCCTGTAATTGGCTGCTCCCCTTGACACCGGATGTTTTCATCTGCAGTGTGGGGACCCAGGTGAGTATATTCAGTGTGGGGGCCCCGACATATGAGGGGAATTTTATACACTCGGATAATCCCTTTAAGCCTCTCTTAGCATACAGGTTGTCTTTAGTGGGATTAAAAAAAAAAAATCGAAAATGTAATTTTAAAATATTCAATTTGATAAAATACATAGAATACATTTTCTTGAACGTATTCATCTATTTTTTTGAATGAATATAATGTCATATGTTCTGTATCCGGTTCGATGTCAATGTATCTTTGCTCAAACATAAGACCACTTTGTTAATTTGTATTCATAAAATAATTAAAATAATGTTAAAATAAAGACCTATCCGTGGGACCGTAATAACCTGAAGAATTAAAGGGATCCTCAGTTATTAAAAATGTTCCCAAAGGCAGGATCTGTAGTAACATAACGAGACCGTACTTGCTGCTGCTCCTCTGCCTCCCTCCAGTCTTTGTTTACCTGGCTGAAGAGGTGGCGTAACCGTATATACACACACGACTGCTGCAGCCTATCACTAATCTCAATGGTAAATGGCACCAGACCATTGAGGCTAGTGATTGGCTGCAACATTTACATATATATGGACACATCACATCAGTCAGATAGTAATTTTTTTTTTTTTATTCCCTGCTTTTTGGACGTCTTGATTAAACATTACAGCTGTCATAAAATAAAAAAAAAGCAGAGTCAGAAAGTAATAGAATTTTGTGCCATTAAGGGGTTAAAAGCATTGCTTCATGAGATCATCTGTTTGCCCATATGGATGCCTAGAGAGGGCACTGCTTAAAGGGGTTGTCTCATCTCATACATTGGTAGCATATTGCCAGGATGTTAGATATACAATTTGAATATGAAAAACCGGCACTCTTTACCTGGTCAACACGCAGGGAGCAATATAGATAAAATATACATTTATCATTTAAGAATCAATCGTGAAGAAAATCTCTTTAAAAGAAAATCACTTTAAAAGAAAAAAGGGGGTAATACCCTTGCATAGAAATCGTACATAAAAATGATGCATAAAACTGGTGCATGAAATTGTGGTTAAAAATGCGTATGCCGGATTCAGCCTTTCAGTGGGTGGGGGGTTCCCCGTTATTCTGGTACCACGTCGGTGGAAGTGGGGACTCAATCAGTGATAGCCTGTAGTCAGGCGTATATAGTTCTTAGAAATAGTTTTTTGTAGTTATGCAAATATGTGGGTGGCGGAATGAATGGTCATTCAGCAATCATCTCCACCATATATTATCTATTGATGGAGTTTTCCAATGGGTGAATCGGTTGTTTATATTTGATTGAGGAATGCCACTTTGTGATCTCTAAAATGATTAATTTGTCAATGAGCTTCGGATAATTTTCAATACAATTGGTTCGTTGATTAGTAGGTTAATATGTTAGTATATTCATCATTTGTAATGCTGCTTTACTGTGAATTGTTAGCCAGTCACTGTTAATGATGGTATTGGCAGGGTGTTAGTCTGTCAGTCGGGTGCTGTACCTGGTGTGGCGTCCCACACGGTAAGAAGGTCCGCACCCTGTGTTTACCTTCTCCGATGGTTTCGTCAGTTGCGGCCGCTGGTGCGCCTTTTGGTACTCTGTCGTCCCACGTGGGTATGGCGTCTCAAGTCGATCCGCGTTCACTGTATAGCAATCTTTTAATCCGAAAAAAGAGAAGGTTGTAATTGGAAGCGCTTCCAAAGTATACAATAGTCGTGTCCATCCAGCGGTACAACTGCGGGTTTGTTATGCTTTCACCATACGCGTTTCGGAGGTCTAAGCTGCCTCCTTCATCAGTGGTTACCCGCTGTCTGCCATTGAGTTAGTTCTTATTCCAGACTATTGTACCATACAATTCCAAACAAAACAGTGTTGCTTTTTTCCCGTGTTGTGTGAATATTGCCAGGATGGGCCACCAATGTCAGATAGGTGCGGTTCCACTTCTCGGACCCGCACCTATTTCCAGAACCGGGCATAATCCTAGCGACATGCCACCAGTGTATGAGATGAGACAGCCCCTTTAATAAAAGGGTTTTACCATTTACTTTAATATTAATAGCCTATCCTCAGGGTAGTCCATCACTATCTGGTTGGCAGGGATCTGACACACCAGATGTGCTGCAGTAGTGCCAGCGTCAGAAGTACACAGCTCCGTCTGTTTCTGTAGTCGGCGGATGTGAACTGCAGCGCCGCTCCGAAAGAAGTAACCAGTTCCATCCACTACAGCTGTGTAGTCCCAGCAGCTATTGAGGTCCTATCCTGAGGACCGGGCATTAGTAGAAAAGTATCCTTTTAATACTGCATTGGCCAGTGCTACACAGATGGAAACAAATATATTCCAAAAGACAAATGAGGTGACGACCCAAATAACATAAACCAGCATACCATATACATAACACATGAAATCCTGGCAAATAATCTCTCACCAATTCCAGGCGTCTTCATTCATCCATGTACATACAAATTTGTTGCCCATCACCTTTAAAGAAGAGCTGTCGCCTCTCCTGACATTTTTGTTTTAGCAACTACTTGCATCTTATGTTTTACAGGCCTTGGAGTTGTTGGTGGAGAAGGCAATAAGCAGCTCGTCGGGCCCCCAGAGCCCTGGTGATGCGTTGAGGAGAGTCTTTGAGTGTATTTCTTCGGGCATTATTTTAAAGGGTGAGTGGTTCTAATGGATGCCAATCACTTTGCTCCTCTGCAGTGGACCCTGATTCAGATGGTGATGTTAAGGTCTGCGTTACGGCTTCAGCTATCGATTTTATTTTTGTAATCATGTATTCTACTGATTAATCGAGTACTTTACTTTAATAAGGGAAAAAGTAATTAAAGGAACGTTTTCCCCGTGGCATCAGGTCCGTTTGTGTCGTCGTCTTCGCCCCCGCAATCAGCCCCCAGTGCTCCCTGAAATGTAATTCAGTAATCTAAGTGAATAGCTGCCATGTCCATAAACCATTGTGTACATTGTGAATTGTCCCCTAAAGAGGGAGTTACTCCCCATAAACCACAGTCAGGAGAGGACTAGTTCTCTCACAGTGAGTCTCCGTAAGCGACTTTACACTGTGCATAATGGTCATGACGTAAAGGGAATCCCATCACTTGAGGCATATAAAGTGGGTAAGCACATGCAGTCTGCATCACTGGTGGCAACTTGCCAAGAGTATTCCAAGAAATACTGCATTTCCACACGGTCATCATTTTTTCTTTTCTTTGACAGGTGGGCCCGGTTTACTTGACCCATGTGAAAAAGATCCTTATGACACTTTAGCTACTATGACTGATCAGCAAAGGGAGGATCTCACTTCCAGTGCACAGGTAACGTTTCTGTATTAGCCTAAGGGATATGTTTTTTGCCTGCACATTGGTCTCTGAAAGAGATGGGTCTGTGACTAGGTGATTACTTTTTGTCCAGTTAAGATCAAGAGGCGCAGAGATACACATTCTGGAGCCGATTTTTATTATTCCTGTCCTAAATTTAGACCGTAAAAAAACTTGTGCCACCTCCTAGATGATCTTATTTTGCACCAGTTTGTGCCAAAATAATGGTGCATACTATTAACAAATGTGGCAATCTTTAAAACTCCATGCTATCTTCTAGACGCTTTTCATGTCTAGTGAAGCAAAAAAGTTTCTCAAACGCATAATAAATTTGGCACATGCCATGTAAGCCAATGTTTTTTTTTTTTTGTTTTGTGCAATTTGAGCTAGAATGGGGCATTTTCTTAGTAAACCTCCCTCATAACGAATATGCCTGCAGAGGATAAGTGGGTGCACTAGCACTTGATCTACTTTCTATAGAACGTATTGCCTCTTGCCTCACTTGGTAGTTTTTGATCATAGTCCGTGAGCGGGCCATATGTTTTGGAGTGGCATTGATCGCGCACACAATCATAGGTTACAATGATGCTGTGCATGTCGGGCCGCCCGCGGGGCTATTGTTAAGCACTCATTATCATATGAGTGCGGGCAGCCCGACGTGCACAGTATCATTGTAATCTATGATGGTGTGCGCACGATCAATGCCACTCCGGGACCTATGGCCCGCTCACTGACTCGGAGGGCATACGGTCGTGTGCAAGAGGCCTAAAGGTGCGTTTAGATGCACAGACAGAGCAGGCAATTATCAGGAACCGTTCCTGAAAACTGTCTGCTCATCACCAGCACGCTGTTACCCTGTAATTCATTTTCTCGTACTTTTATATTTCAAATCTGGTGCTGTTCATGTTCCAAGACCGAATCTCTTGTCTTCCTGCAGTTTGCACTAAGGCTGCTCGCCTTCCGACAAATCTACAAAGTGCTGGGCATGGATCCACTGTCTCAGACGAACCAGCGCTTTAACATTCACAGCAACCGCAAGAGACGGCGAGACAGCGACGGCGTGGACAGCTTCGAAGCTGAAGGGAAGAAAGATAAAAAGGATTACGATAACTTCTAAACGAAAAGCCGAGCTTCATGAGGCATCTCGTCTCCTGGAGAAATACATTTCCACTAACAGGAGAGGTTTCATCCCGTCTGCTGCAGGGTTACATGTCCTGATGCCTTCATCTTGTTGTTACCTTGCTCCAGGCTCTGATGTTTCATCTCCGGAGTTGTTAATAGGTTAAATATTTGTATAGTTGTTAAAATTGACGCGTTCCTTTCCCCTGCCTCCATACTGCTGGTAAATCTGTCCTGGTGCCGAGGACCGTGTGCGCCCACACGATGACTTCGCATCGGGACAGCTTTACACTTTCCATTTTAAGCTTTGGGTGGTCGGTGTCTCTTTATAGGCAGTAGTTGTATTTAATTTTCAGACGTGTTTTTAAGTTTTGTGTTGCGTTGTATGACATAGCCGGCAGGGGGAAGCCTTCTTTAGTTGTAAGTTACATGAATAGATATGGCATGTGTCCTCACTAATTTCTTTTATTTTTTCCTTGTAAATTGAATCCACTTGGATGCATTGTGTGAAGACTAAAACACATTCTTTGCTTTTGTTTCTCTCCCCCCCCCCCCCCCCCCCCCTCCTTTTGCAATTTTTAGCACTCTGAAGTAAACGTCTCTGGAAATCTTGTGGCATTTTGTCTCAATGGGTTAAATATATATATAATTGTAACTAAGGCAGCTTTCTATTTGCATTTTAGTTGTGCTGGGGACTGTGTAAAGCGAATCTATAACCATATTACACAGTTTTCCGGCACCCAATGCTCTTGTGATGCATGATTATCACTTTAAGTTTGCTTTTATAACCATTAGATCTGTTTGCAAACTATTCCTGTTTTGATATATAGAAAACCTAACGTGAACAAGGCTCCAGTTAATGGTAAAGAGAAACCAGTACATTGTAGAAGCTTGTGTGTTTCCAAGGTCTGCAAGCTGCGGGTCTTTAGTGGTTGCTAAACTACAACTCCCAGCTTTCTGGGTGTGCTGGAAATTGTCTCACAACTCCCAGCATGCGCTGACTGCGAGGGCATGTTGGGAGAGAATGGTAGACAACAGCTGGAGGCCCGTAGGATGCATTGACGTGATTTAGAGAATGGGAGTTCTCAATAGGTCAACTCCTGTGTTGTAAGGCCTGGCATTCATAAACTGAAGGTAACCTGGGTATGTAACATAGTACATAAGGCCAAAAAAAAGACATTTGTCCATCCAGTTCGGCCTGTCATCCTGCAAGTTGATCCAGAGGAACGAATTGTGGTTCCAGCAATTCCCTTATATAATTAATATATTCAGAAATACTGCAAAGCTGCTTTGAGGATCTGTTGGAAGATCTTTTTTGCGGTGGTCTAGAAGTTAGATCCCATTTGCTTTAGTAACTTGGTAATTAAACTTAGCCATTTTCAGTCTCCATATTAAAGTCCTTTTCAACTGGGTTCACCAATCATAGACAAGCTCAGCCTTTCCTGTGACTGCTTTAGGGGTAGGTTCACACTGAGGTTTTTTTGTTTTGTTTTTTTTGGAGCAGGTTTTTTTTCAGACAAAGCCAGAAGTGGATTTGAAATGAATGAGAAATATCAAGGAAGGACTTTGTATTTCTCCTTCCTGCTGGCTTTGGTTGAAAAACCTGCCTTAAAACTGTGTGAACCTACCTTTTGTACTTTAGTGTGAATTATGTGGTCACCTCTCCACTTTTTTTTTTTTTAAGCTGCCTACACCACACCTGAGCTCCCGATATACCATAAAGGTCTATGGTGGGAATACTACTTTAGGCTGGTTGATGTCAGTCTGCAGCTCTTTGTGAATGTAGTAAAATTGATCCATAATTTCCTGCTCTGTTCACCAAAGCCCGCCCCCGAGGAGCCGACTGCGTGACACACAGGTTTTCTTTATGCTTCTCTTCAATCGTTTGTAGTCACACTCCTCCATAAGATCAGAACTCCTACTGAAATGGCAAAACCCAGTAGCTGCCCCTAATGCTTCCATGGGTTTACCATTCACCACTGTGAAGGGGTCATGGTCTCTGTGCCCCAGGCCACAAAATAACATGCCTTAGACTGCAGAAAAATGACAAATGATTTTCACATTAATGGCTGACCTGACTTTTTGGTCTGCTTCATATTGTCCAATCTTTTGCACTGGCCAAACACATACAGCAGCTGTCAGCTCACCAGGTGTCCACCTGGCAAGCTCCATAAATTAATTGTGTGCATATATATCTCGGTGAGTAGAGCGAGACAAGCTGCCGCCTGGAATTTCTGGCCGCTTATCTCCCGACAGTCATGGTGGTGTTGCAGTTTCAACTATATTTTCTTTGATTTATTTTGCTAAGGCTAGGGCGACACAAGTCACAATATAACTGTAGGATACCTATAATTTTTCACATCGCTTGGAATTTTTTCAATGATATTGGGTTACCGGGTCATTGTGGGTTAGGGCTGTGGAGTCTTGGCCTAAAGCAGTGATCCCCCAACATTTGGTTCTCCAGCTGTTCTAAAACTACAGCTCTCAGCATGCTCTGGGAGATGTAGTGTTACACCAGCTGGAAAGCCGTAGATTGGGAATCAGTGGCCTAAAAAAAAAAAAGTGTCCTCCCTGAGGATCCGTTCTAGTGCAAAGAGTGAGGCGAGTACAGTGCGTCAGTCCAGCCTTACTGCTACTAACTTTCTACCTGTTTTTAGTGTCCCAGCAAAGTTACTTGAGCGTCTGAGGAAGCTTTTGGTTCGGCCTTTGTTCATCAGGGATCTCATGCGGGTTGCATCATATGCTGTCCATGTGAACTCTGCCAGTAAAACCATTTGTTGTCAGCACAGCAGTGAAATAAATTTGGAAGTGGACAATCTGGCGCTTCTCTGTGTCCTTAGTTTTTACTTTCAGACTCTGAGGTGATACGATAAAGAGTGGAGGTGCAAGCGCGGTCCAGGGCTTTCACTCGCAGCTTTCTCTTGCTTCCTCCTAGTAGGAAAAGTGTAAGAGAAGTCTGTATGGCATACAGGCTGATGTACAGAAGATAGAAACGTCCTTTGCCACTTATGATGAGCCCATGTGCTGCAGCAAAATCCTCATGTATCACATAGGGGTTGGGTTGCACATTTCCTCCTTTGTGTTGCAAAGGGTGAAAATCTCCGACCGTTCACTTTAGGGATTAGAAAATGAGCAGCATACTCTGAATTCCACGCGATTTATTTTTCTATATATATGGATGTGCTTTTTTAATATTCCAGTTTCATCCATCTATTGTACTCTAAATTGGGGTGAATTCCACAGAGCATGAATTCACTCTAAGGGCTCATGTACACGACTGTATGTATTTTGCGGTCTGCAAAAAATACGGATGATGTCTGTGTTGCATCCGAGTTTTTTATTTTGCGGATACGTTGTAACAACGGCTATTCTTGGCTGCAAAATGGACAAGAATAGCACATGCTTTATCTTTTTTGCAGAGCTATGGAACATTCATACCCATCGAAATCCTATCCGCAAAAAAAAACGTAATGGACACGGAAACAAAATACGTTTGTGTGCATGAGCCTTAAGGGTGAATTCAAACACTGCTTACATTTTGTTACAAAAAAAATTTTATGCAGTTTTTCCAGCAAGACCTTTGAGTGGATTCAGCAGGAGAGAGAGGTATGAGTCCTTTCTTCATAGTTCTCATTCCTTTTAAATCCACTTCTACCTTTCGCTCAAACACTTTAAAAAAAATAAAATAATTTGTGAGAATCCGTCCTACGCTCCCATTCACACAGCATCTTGGCACAGGCAGCTGCATGGACTCTGCCTCCCATTGGTCTTCATGGCAGGCTGTGCTGCTGTTCATACGGTTGCGGTTTAGGGCTAATGCACACAATCGTATTTCTTGTCCGTGATAAAGTAGCCCTACATTAGAGCATTTGAGATACACTCTGGTGCTCCAAATCAATGTACCCCCAGGGGGTTAATCTCCACGGCGTAGTTGAGACTAGACACTGACACAGGAGCTGTCAAAGCAATCTCTAACTTTTATTACACAGAGTAAGCGTATATACATCTTCAGAAGAGGGCAGTCCTCACTGAGGCATAAAACATTGTTTCATTGGTCAAAAAGGAAGAAGAGATAAGAGAGAGGAGATAACACTCTGGCATCTGTGCACTGGGCACTACTTTGGAATGTGAACTAATGTAAACATCTGGTTACCGTCGCCATTTTGTAATGGCTTCTTTTCTAACAATAATACTGCATACGTTATATGTGACACTTCAAAAAGGGGCTTCTCTATAGGCAGTGAATAATATATACATATCATCAAGCCATATGATTGGCTTATGCACTCCTTCACACTCTATATACCTCCCTTGGGACACCTGTACAAGGATGAGAAAACAGACACCTCTCACAGCACAGCTCTTTGCCCCCCTCCCTCTCCTCCAGCCTTGAAACAAAGAGGGGGGTGGGGAAGCACTTGAAAAAGAAAAAGTTAACTCATTACAGTCCTAGAGATATAAAATTCACACATCTTTAACAGTCCCCCCTTGAATTTCATTCTCTCCCTAAACCTAAACATCTGTCCCAATGCTCCGACATCCTCTTCACCAACTTCCACAACAAGCCATACCTAGCGAACAGCCTTCCGTGACACTAGATTTGAGCACGGGGAAGTCAGATGATCTTTCCCTAACTGGCGTTGACATTATATGGGGGGACTGGAGGTCATCAGTGCTTCTGATTTTCTGGATCGATGTTTTCATACAATTTTTTCTATATTCTTTTGAGTCATGATCAACAGTCACACAAGGGAAAACCAGTCTCAACACTTCCTTGAAATCAATCCAATTATGCTTTTCTTTGAGCTTCACTGTGCTTGTGGTCAACAACACTCGGAATGGACCATCAAACCAGGGTTTTAGGACTTTCCTAATGTGTCTTTTACTACCACCCAATCTCCAGACACAAGTGGGTGGGTTCCTGGTACTTTATCAAAACCTGGAAGTGAAGCAAAAACTCGAAAATGTACTTTAGTCAAATGCTTGTACAAACTGATCACATAATCTGTCAGACAACCATGTTGCATCTGAAGCTGCTGTGGGAAATAAAATCCTATCCTAGGGCTGACCCAAAAAGGACCATATAGGGACAAAGGCCTGTCTCACGGTTAGGGGTATACCTTACTAAAAGAGGGCTACCAGCAGGCACTCTATTAAGGCCTTTGAATCTTTAACTTAGTGTCCCGTTCAGTTCCTTTTTCCCTACTCTACTGCTGCTTTGTGGATGGTACGAAGCATGTAAGGCCTGTCCTCCACCCAAAACCTTCATCATCTCCTGCATCACTTCACCTGTGAAGTGAACACCTGTGTCACTTTCAATGATCTAAGGTACCCCATACCTGCCACAACTTCGGCCATAATCTTCTTTACTTCTTTGGGTACGGTTTTGGCCATCCTGAAAACAAGTCATCACATATCAATACATACTCATACATGCCCACCTTGGGTAGTTGGAGGTAGTCTGCAAACATTGAAACAGATATAAAAAGTAAGACGTGTTTCTTGGGTACCTTAACCACCTTGCCCACGTTCTGGGCACAAATAATTTATCCTTGAGTATGTCTGACTGTTACAGTGCTGAACCCTGGGGCGTGCCATATGCTACGTACTAAATCACACATAGCAGTTTTTGTCTGGTGCATCACTCCATGGGTTGCCTGTGCCATCGTGGAGTCGAGGGACCTGGGAAGGCAAAGTTTCCCTTCTTATTTGTAGTCCCCCTTTTTCCATCCACCGGTCCCTTTCCTCCTTCCCCATCTGGTTCTGTAAGGTCTTAAGAACTTTCGGGAGACAGGAGGAGTTATTTCAGGGACCTAAACTGTGGCCACTTAAGACAGGGGTCTGCTTAGGTAATTTGGCAGCCATTTTTGCCGCCTGATCTGCCGTGGCTTTCCCCTTTGCCTCCTCTGCATCTGTTTACAGTGGCCTTTCGTTGCTATCATCACCTCTCATGTTAGTGACAAGAGGGCTTCCATCAGAGACCTCACTGCTTCCCCATTTTCGATGGGTTTACTTGAAGTGATCAAGGAGTCTCTGGCTTTCCATATGGGCCCATAGTCATGGGCTATCCCAAAAGCACACTTGGAATCAGTGTAAATGTTGGCTGTTTTTCCATCTGCATATCTGCAAGCCATCTTCAGAGTCTTTTAGCTCCACTTCTTGAGCAGACATGTGTGGTAGTTCACGTTTAATCACCACTGCCCAACCTGTGTAGTACCTGCCATCCTGGCCACACCTCGATCCATCCACAAAGAGCACATGATCTAGATTACCTAATGGCTGATTTACCAAATCCCACTACCTCTTGTGACATCATCTGCAAACAGTCAGGAGCCTCTTCCTTTGAATCTGGAAGAAAAGTTTAAAGTGCGGTGCCCTAACTCTTCCCTCCCTCCCCCCCCCCCCCCCCCCCCCCCCCCCTTGATCCAGAAGCAACAGGGTGGCTGGGTTCAAAGTATTACACCTTTGGAGAGCAACATTGTCAGGCAACAAAATGGAACACTGCATTCTCAAATAACGGGCAACGAAACAATCATTTGGATTGTACGTTCATGAGGATAGATGTAATATCACCATCACTTTGTGGTTCAGAATTATCTCAGAGCTTTCATCAAGCATAGCTAGTACAACTACTACAGCTCTGATGCAGAAAGGGGCACCTCTGGTCACGGGATCAAGTCTGACTGAATAATATGCTACGGGGCGTTATTGCTGGCCATGCAGTTGGGTGAGGACAGCTGAGTCATGGCCACTCACTTCATAACAATACAATCTAAATGTAATAATCTGATAGGCCCAGTGTGGGGGAACACAAAGTTGCCAGTTCTAGGCATAAAAAGCATCTACCACCTCATCTGTGAGGCGGTAGGGACTAAAGGACAAATCACAGTGGAGTGAGTAGGGGTAATGGGAACCTGAGCCAACAAGGTGTGTGTGTGTGTGTGTGTGTATTGGGCATGATATGGGTGTTAGAAACTGTGGCTTCATTAACGGCATGTAGGTCATGTACCATCCAATGGTGAGTGGTTTTGCTTTCTTAGCTTCTGGGAGTACTGATACACACATGCACCAGGGAATTTTATCACTAATGGCCAACAAACAAAGTTCCTGGTCGTTGAGGGCACCTGTAAGCTTCACAGTGCCGTCCTCCTGATATGAGATACCAGCATGTACTTTTGCAAGCAAATCTGCACCCAGGAGGCAACAAGGGGCGTTACCACTGACCAGGAAACGGGCAAGCGCATCTTGGTTAGGGATGTCCCGATACCGGACATTTGCACGAGTATATGTACTCGTGCAAATGTCCCCGATACCACTGCTGATACCTGTGCGTCGCTTCTAAATGTGTCTGTGGCCGTCCGCGGCCTGCCCCTGCATCTCGCACAGCAAATACAGCTTCTTCTTGCTCCCAGTCTCCGCCCCTCGCCCTGATTACCAGCGGCCGCCACCGTCCCCGGCTCCTCCCCCCATGTTCCCGACATCCCCCCCATGTTCCAGACATCTGATTTCTGAATCGGAGTACAGGAGCAAGCCAGCCGCAGGAAATGCCTCTCCAGAGTCCAGACACCCTCCGGCCTCCTCAGAGTTCGCCTGCCAGTAGTTTTAAAAGTTATAGGAACCGACCCTAGTAAGTGTATAAAGCTTAGTTAGAAGATTATAACCAGCCCAAGTGGTCACAGACAGAAAGAAATAAAGGTGTCGTGTCTGTCTTCTATGGCCCTGGTCCTTCCCTTCCTGCCTGCAAGCTGCACATTGATCTCTAAAAGCAGGCATTAGGGCAAGAAGAAATATACAGTCGTGGCCAAAAGTTTTGAGAATTACATAAATATTGGAAAAGTTGCTGCTTAAGTTTTATAATAGCAATTTGCATATACTCCAGAATGTTATGAAGAGTGATCAGATGAATTGCATAGTCCTTCTTTGCCATAAAAATTAACTTAATCCCAAAAAACCTTTCCACTGCATTTCATTGCTGTCATTAAAGGACCTGCTGAGATCATTTCAGTAATCGTCTTGTTAACTCAGGTGAGAATGTTGACGAGCATAAGGCTGGAGATCATTGTCAGGCTGATTGGGTTAAAATGGCAGACTTGACATGTTAAAAGGAGGGTGATGCTTGAAATTATTGTTCTTCCATTGTTAACCATGGTGACCTGCAAAGAAACGTGTGCAGCCATCATTGCGTTGCATAAAAATGGCTTCACAGGCAAGGATATTGTGGCTACAAAGATTGCACCTCAATCAACAATTTATAGGATCATCAAGAACTTCAAGGAAAAAGATTCTTGTTAAGAAGGCTTCAGGGCGTCCAAGAAAGTCCAGCAAGCGCCAGGATCGTCTCCTAAAGAGGATTCAGCTGCGGGATCGGAGTGCCATCAGTACAGAGCTTGCTCAGGAATGGCAGCAGGCAGGTGTGAGCGCATCTGCACGCACAGTGAGGCGAAGACTTTTGGAAGATGGCCTGGTGTCAAGAAGGGCAGCAAAGAAGCCACTTCTCTCCAAAAAAAACATCAGGGACAGATTGATCTTCTGCAGAAAGTTTG
The DNA here is from genome assembly GCF_905171765.1 of Bufo bufo. Lineage (NCBI taxonomy): Eukaryota > Metazoa > Chordata > Amphibia > Anura > Bufonidae > Bufo > Bufo bufo. Next base: position 44,154,361 of record NC_053390.1, read on the forward strand.
GTGAATGGACTGCTGAGGACTGGGGCAAAGTCATATTCTCCGATGAAGCCTCTTTCCGATTGTTTGGGGCATCCTGAAAAAGGCTTGTCCAGAGAAGAAAAGGTGAAGCATCCTGAGACCATTCATGTGTGGGGTTGCTTCTCATCCAAGGGAGTGGGCTCACTCACAATTTTGCCAAAAAATACAGCAATGAATAAAGAATGATACCAAAACACCCTCCAACAGCAACTTCTTTTAACAATCCAACAACAGTTTGGTGAAGAACAATGCATTTTCCAGCACGATGGAGCACCGTGCCATAAGGCAAAAGTGATAACTAAGTGGCTCGGGGACCAAAACATTTACATTTTGGGTCCATGGCCTGGAAACTCCCCAGATCTTAATCCCATTGAGAACTTGTGGTCAATCCTCAAGAGGCGGGTGGACAAACAAAAACCCACTAATTCTGACAAACTCCAAGAAGTGATTATGAAAGAATGGGTTGCTATCAGTCAGGAATTGGCCCAGAAGTTGATTGAGAGCATGCCCAGTCGAATTGCAGAGGTCCTGAAAAAGAAGGGCCAACACTGCAAATACTGACTCTTTGCATAAATGTCATGTAATTGTCGATAAAAGCCTTTGAAACGTATGAAGTGCGTGTAATTATATTTCACTACATCACAGAAACAACTGAAACAAAGATCTAAAAGCAGTTTAGCAGCAAACTTTGTGAAAACTAATATTTGTGTCATTCTCAAAACTTTTGGCCACGACTGTACATTACTGTATGATGGCCACAAGACTATTATACTGAGGAGGGAGGGGCTTCAAAAATTGTTGTCCTGACTCCTTACAGTAGCGTCTCCTTGTGGCCCTCATACAGTATAACATCTCCTTGTGGCTGCCCCCATACAGTATAACGTCTCCTTGTGGCCCCCATACAGTATAACGTCTCCTTGTGGCTGCCCCCATACAGTATAACGTCTCCTTGTGGCTGACCCCATACAGTATAACGTCTCCTTGTAGCTGCCCCCCATACAGTATAACATCTCCTTGTGGCTGCCCCCCATACAGTATAACGTCTCCTTGTGTCCCCCATACAGTATAATGTCTCCTTGTAGCTGCCCCCATACAGTATAATGTCTCCTTGTAGCTGCCCCCATACAGTATAATGTCTCCTTGTAGCTGCCCCCATACAGTATAACGTCTCCTTGTGGCTGCCCCCATACAGTATAACGTCTCCTTGTGGTGTGGCTGCCCCCATACAGTATAACGTCTCCTTGTGGTGTGGCTGCCCCCATACAGTATAACGTCTCCTTGTGGCTGCCCCCATACAGTATAACGTCTCCTTGTGGCTGCCCCCATACAGTATAATGTCTCCTTGTGGCTGCCCCCATACAGTATAACGTCTCCTTGTGGCTGCCCCCCATACAGTATAATATCTCCTTGTGGCCCCCATACAGTATAATGTCTCCTTGTGGCTGCCCCCATACAGTATAACATCTCCTTATGGCCCCCATACAGTATAACGTCTCCTTGTGGTGTGGCTGCCCCCATACAGTATAACGTCTCCTTGTGGTGTGGCTGCCCCCATACAGTATAACGTCTCCTTGTGGCTGCCCCCATACAGTATAACGTTTCCTTGTGGCTGCCCCCATACAGTATAACGTCTCCTTGTGGCTGCCCCCATACAGTATAATGTCTCCTTGTGGCTGCCCCTATACAGTATAACGTCTCCTTGTGGCTGCCCCCCATACAGTATAATATCTCCTTGTGGCCCCCATACAGTATAATGTCTCCTTGTGGCTGCCCCCATACAGTATAACATCTCCTTATGGCCCCCATACAGTATAATGTCTCTTTGTGGCCCCCATTCAGTGTAATGTCTCCTAGGAATGTTATAGTTCTGTTTTTGGGCCTTTTGGTTGGTCAGTGGTCAGAAAATACATGTGTGTGTATTTTATTGTTAAAATTGGTATCGGTAATTGGTATCGGTGAGTACCTAAATAAAAGTATCGGTACTCGTACTCAGTCTTAAAAAAATGGTATCTGGACATCCCTAGTTAGGGGCAAATCTAATATGGATGGTTTCTGTTGAAAAGGGAGCGTACTACTTTCCCATCCACTTCTACCCAAAGACTGGTGTCCTTGGAGAGTAAATCAGGGGAGGCCATGTTTGCTGTGCACAACTGTCTTGGCTGCTCCAGTATCAATCAAAAATGGGACTACTTCTTTATCACCCAGAGTGAGGGATATCATTGGGCCAGACTGAATCTGCTAAAAATGTTTAAAAGTAGAGCCAATACTGGATTTCCTGTTTCCTAATCTTGATCTAACTCCCCCTTACCTGTCTTTGTGTTCTCCTTATGACAAAAAAACATGGGTGTCTGTGGGGACGGACAGTGATCCGGGCATGGTCAACATAGAATACAATCCTCTCGTGTGGTGTGGACGAGGAGTACCAAACACAGCACAACACTCTCTCTTCTGGGATCTGGGTCCCACAGACTCTGCAGGCCCATCTCCCAGGACCATTATAGGGTGGCAGACTTACTTTTTCCCTCACTTCAATGAGGCGTTTGACATCAGGGCTGAAGCAATGCCAAAGGAACACTACCTATGGTTGGCACCACTGAACCACCCAATGCTGCTTGATGTTACTCTGCATTTTGGCTTACAGAAGTATCCAACTTTCCCTATCGCGGAATTAATAGACTGGAAAACAGGACTTCTCATCTTCCATGGGAGTGTCTTATAACTAGGGGATGGGCACAAGGGCTGTCGTTATCTGTAACGTCCACCCCTATCCTCCTCCCTCCGCTCTGAGTCATCTAAGTCCACCCCTTTCAGTCGGACGCTGTGGTCCTCCTTTTGTCCGTCAGTAGTGTCCCAGCTATCCATAAGAACAGAGCTCTGATGTTAAGCACAACACTTAACATGTAACACGTAACTTCAAACATTGAAACAAACAGATCTGACAATACAGACATTAACACACAAAGGGCCCATAAGAAACTTTCCATTGACTTCAATAAAAAAAAAAATGTACAGTTCAATCAAAACTGTTGGCACCAATAAAAAAAACAAAAAATCTTCCAAGAAAAATAAAATAAAATCCTCAATGCGCATATTATTTAAAAAACAAATATCGTACTCCATACGCATTCACATTTTCATGTACTCATTTTCACAAACAGCTCATAACCACGCCCTTATACATAAAATGTGAATTGCATTCACAGCTCTGCTAAAAACATCCATCAGTCTTCACACATTCGCCTCAACTACAACTCAAAGCCACACCCATTCACATTCCACTAAATCATTTGTCTTCCAACCCAGCCACATAGCTTACTTTGTTTCATCCCAAAACTTGCAGCACAGACAAACACAGCTTTCCTGGAAACAGATAACCACACAACACCACACCCAGAATTGCTGATGGTCTGTCGCTGTTGTGCTGTTTTCCAATGTCTTCTGGTCTTCACTCTGTGATTAATCAAATCTTATAAGAAGACAATATACATGTTATAATCATACAGTCATTTTGTTAAAAGCTGGATTCCCACATTACACTGCTTTGGAAAGAAGAAAGAAAATTATTGAACAATTCTTCGTCTGCATGAGTCCCTCCCCCCTCTTCCTTTTGCCCGCTCCTCTTATCTCAGGAATGTTTCTGTGTGAAGGCAGGGGAAAGTGAATCTCTGCAGCTCACACTGGATACAATACTTCCATTAACTGACCATCTTTTACTGCTGTAATCTTCCCTATTTAAACACACACATTTCATTAGGGTAACAAAACTTAACCAGGTCATTTCTGAACATTTAACACAAGCGCCGTTCTGATTGCAGACACTGGGGCACTTTCTTTCTTGCTAGTGCCATCAATTAACATCCTGACACTGCTCTGTTTTCTCACTCATTAGAACCCCCCCCCCCCCTCTCAACATCACAGGAGTTCTGATGCCCACAGTCTGTAAGCTCTAACTTCACAGTTTCTTACAGATTTTCATCCCTGTTGCCAGCCGGGCGACCTGCTGTCCGGGGCCACACTTCTCTAACATTCTTTTTCACATTATAACTTTCAATTCTCCATTAATATCACATCCTGCAATCTTCATTAACTTCTTATAATTTTTACATGTTGACTTCCTTCTTCTCTCGCTTCAAGCTGAGGAGCAGTATATTCTCCTTCTTCATGTGAGTGGGACTGACCCATCTCAAAACAACAGTATGTCAGACTGACACACACACAAAACAGAGGAGTGATCAGCACCTTTAACCCTTTCCTCCGCAGACAAAGGATTCACCCTCCCCTCTGGTTGGTTCAAATCTGACTATCACGTCTGACTAGTCAGCTGGGACTCCCCGCACGTCTTCCCCTGCTCCAGGGGTCAGGCGGGCTCCGCCGCGTCTTCCTGGGGTCAGGTCAGGTGGAGAATATCTCCGCAGTCTTCCCTTATCTCAAAGGGTCATGAGGCTCCACGCGTCTTCCTAGCCAGGTGAGCCAGAGTTTACTTTGTCCCACACCTCGGCGCTACAGCGCCCCCCTTCCAAACCAGGAGGTTACTGTCCCCTCCCTTTTGTCTGTGGTTTTACTGTCTGTGCTCAACTCACTCCTCACATAAATCACAGACACACACAAAACATATACACACCAGAGTGATCTATAATTTCAGACTATTGGTTCTATAGACTCCAAGCTTTCAGCATTACAGCCGACTACTATACTTACATCGGTACCACCTCACAGCAGACTGAGCTATCTGAGCATGACGAAGTAAATAGCAGAAAGGCAGATGAGATAAAAAGTTTTCTCACCTTTCTTTGAGGTTGCAGTCCTGTCCCCTCTGCCGTTCGTCAAGCTCAGGGGCCCGTCTTGTCAGCTGTTGGATGCTACTTTCGCTCAGAGTCCCACCTGGGGTGCCATTTGATAAAGTAGCCCTAAATTAGAGCATTTGAGATACACTCTGGTGCTCCAAATCAATGTACCCCCAGGGGGTTAATCTCCACGCGTGGTTGAGAGACTAGACACTGACACAGGAGCTGGTCAAAGCAATCTCTAACTTTTATTACACAGAATAAGCGTATATACATCTTCAGAAGAGGGCAGTCCTCACTGAGGCATAAAACATTGTTTTATTGGTCAAAAAGGAAGAAGAGATAAGAGAGAGTAGTGCCCCATCTGCGCACTGGGCACTACTTTGGAATGTGAACTAATGTAAATATCTGGTTACCGTCGCCATTTTGTAATGGCTTCTATTCTAACAATAATATTGCATACGTCATATGTGACACTTCAAAGAGGTGCTTCTCTATAGGCAGTGAATAATATATACATATCATCAAGCCATATGATTGGCTTATGCACTCCTTCACACTCTATATACCTCCCTTGGTACACCTGTACAAGGATGAGAAAACAGACACCTCTCACAGCACAGCTCTTTGCCCCCCCCCCCCCTCTCTCCTCCAGCCTTGAAACAAAGAGGGGGGTGGGGAAGCACTTGAAAAAGAAAAAGTTAACTCATTACAGTCCTAGAGATACAAAATATATAGAATAAAATTTACACATCTTTAACATCCGCATCCGATCTGCATTTTTTCTGGGTCGGATGCGGACCCATTCACTTCAATGGGTCTGCAAAAAATGTGAACAGCATACCGCATGTCTGTTCCTTAGCGTTTGCAAAAATGTAGAATACGTCCTGTTTTTCTCTGCGTTACAGACAAGGATAAGACTGTTCTACTAAGGCCCAGACGTTCTGCAAAATGCAGAACACACACGGCCGCTATTTGAGTTTTGCGGATCGCAGAACGGGCAACGGTCGTGTGCATCAGCCCTTATAATTGTAACTGCGGCACGAAGTCTTGGCTGTAAATCCGGTTTCTGTGAATAATCAACATGACTCATTGTAATACACTTCATCACCGATATAAATATAAGGCAAAAGACACATTACCGTAAACAGACAAAATGCGCGCCACAGGATTGAGTTTATTGTAGCTCTAAGGCGCATATCTCCAAGTCCTGGCCTGTGCAGGCGTCTACTGTGCATGTCCGGCTGACTAGGAAACACCTGAGACCTCAGTGTCACTCGGGGGCACCTCTATCACTATGTGCACACAGGATCCATGCACAAGTCATGTCACTCAGGAATCCAAAAGAAATCCTAAGTCACTATAGGTAAAATAAAGCGTATACGTAATCCTAGCCAACTCGTACTCCACGGCAAAACGATCCTCAACGTACTAATATCCATCCAGAGTCGGGACATCTGCATGAATCATAACCCTGACTAACCACCGTAAAGACGCATAATGTAAACAGGATCATCTGAGGCAAAGTTGTGTATAAGGTCCTAGCAGTCGCGATGAGCTGCAGTGGATATATGGCCCTACACATTAGATATCTCGGCTGAGCATGCACGTGTCCTGAAAAGGAGAGAAAGCTGCTGATAAATTGGCTTTAAAAGAGTATAAATACATTTGCAATTCGATGAATCAAAAACTGCGCTACCTCTAATGACCACGGGGTGGCAGCAATGTGTAATATTTGTTTTTATAAAAATTCTTCTGAAGTAGAAGTTGGATTATTTGGGAGACCACAAGCGACACATCCCAGGGTGACATAGTATGGTGGGTGTTCAATCATACCTACCAACTGGACATATAAATAGACGGAAAGTTCTCATTTCTATAAAAGAGGCTTTTCAGGGGTGAAGTGGATATTTTGTCATTCAAATGTTGAAAGGTATGTGGTGTATGCCTGCTTTCCTAGGTGGTCAAGGGTATTGTTGGGGCTAATGTCCATTTTGTTGGTGGTCTAGGATAGTGGAGGGATCAATGGTCATCTAGGGTAGGGGGTTAATGACTGATTTCCTTGTGGTCTAAGTTAGTGGAGGTACTAATGTTTTTGTTTTCCTCAGGATCTTATGGTTAATGGCTACTCCCTTTCATTCAAGACTCATTTGCATATCTATAAAATCCTTTTTTAAAGAAATTAAAACCACACAGCCCTATAGGACAGATATATTGCGGACATGCTAGCGGCGATCTAGTCCGTATCTCTATAGCCCCAAACCTGGTGTCAGAATCCCTTTAAGCTGAAAGGGCTCAGAACATGAAGTGTCACCCAGCGGCCAGGCTCCTGCGTCCACGGTGGACATGTCGGTGTCTTTCCTACTGGTCCGCCACCAGCTGTGACATCCACAATAAAGACTCAGGAACTTATATTTACCTGATTTTTATATATATTTTTTGTATTTACTGATATTAATTTTGCAGGGAAACGCTCGGTAACCTTATATGATGCACTTCACCCCCGATCCCGATACACGTGGGAGAGTTGCTGTCGTCCAGCACACAGTCCCTGCAGGGCGTCTAATTATAATCATGTCAACCTTTCACACGATCCCGCGCTGTATGTCTTCTTTCCCATCATGCACTGCAGGAGACGGACAGATTGTTACAGACTCCACAACAGGACGTTCTAATCCCAGGCCAGTTCCTGCATCCAGAGCCGGCAGTCATTAAATGGGATTGTCCAGGATTAGAAAAATGTGGCCGCTTCCTTCCAAAAACAGCAACACCCCGTCCATGGGTTGTGCCTGCTCTTGCAGCTCGGCTCCATTAGAGTCTTTGGGGCAGAGCTCCAATACCAGACACAAGCTGTGGACAGGGGTAGTGCTGTTTTTGGAAGAAAACAGACATGTTTTTCTAATCCTGGACAACCCCCTTTAAATCCTACGTGACTACCCTTCCAGACTGTCCAGGAGGCTGTATGATAGTGGCTCCAAATTGTAAAGTAATAGGCACTGTGTGGCGCCTCCGAATGGCACCATATCATCCCCTATAAACAATGGTGTCGATTTCATATGACCTATGCATGCCTCTGTATAAGATACTGCATGGGCCCATATGACATAGGAGGGATCTGGACATAGTTCTACAAAGGATGAAATATTATTTTGCAGAAGATCTGGGGAAGCTGGAGGCTTGGGTGGAGAAATGGCAAGTGAAGTTCGATGTGGATAAAAGTAAGGTCATGCACTAAGGACAGAGGATATAGAATATATAATTATGTATTAAAGGGGTTTCCCCTCTTACAGACCAACCTTAATTACACAAAATACCCCTGAAGGAGAAAGTTTGTAATATACTTAACCATTCCGAAGTTGTGTGGATCGGCCACCCGGGAACCTGGTCATGTGGCGCTCCTCTTCTTAAAATCCTGTTTCCACCGATGACACGTCCTTTACCAGGTTTCCAGCTTGGGCTATTGACAGGACGTACTGCAAATCCTGCTGTGGGTCGGGCCTGCGCAAACTTTTGAATCCTCCTCATCAGCGCATGCGCATGGTCCCATCTGTAGACCAGGGCGGAAACCTGGTACAGGACATCATGTTGTACGAAAACAGGATTTTCAGAAGAGAGTCACGAGAACCAATGGGTCACAGAAAACCCTCTTAGGCTACTTTCACACTCGCGTTTTGGCTTTCCGTTTGTGAGATCTATCATGGGCTCTCGCAAGCGGTCCAAAACGGATCAGTTTGCATTCTGAATGGAAAAGGATCCGCTCAGAATGCATCAGTTTAGTTTCCATTCCGCTTTGGAGACGGACACCAAAACTCTGCCTGCAGCGTTTTGGTGTCCGTCTGACGAAAACTGAGCCAAACGGATCCGTCCTGACACACAATGTAAGTCAATGGGACGGATATGTCTTCACTGACACAATCTGGCACAATAGAAAATGGATCCGTCCTCCATTGACTTTTAATGGTGTTCAAGACGGATCCGTCTTGGCTATGTTAAAGATAATACAAACGGATCCGTTCTGAACGGATGCAGACGGTTGTATTATCTGAACGGATCCGTCCATGATGGATCCGCACAAAACGCGAGTGTGAAAGTAGCCTTAGATAGTAAAACACTTGGCAAAACTGACACTAGGGATATTGTCTGGCAGTAAACTGAACCCTACGGACCAATGCCAGGCAGCTGCTGCCAAGCCGAATGAAATAATGTCCTGACAAGAACATACTGTAGTTTTTGGCCCACTTACTCTCTATAGGAAAAGAGACCACTGTGACTACTGAGCAATAGTCCACAACAATCGATCCCACAACTTTGTCCTAAAAGGAGAAAATATATCACCCGCAGGTGATAGGAGACACAAGCGCTGGTACACAGTAACAATCGGCTAGTCCTTAAGTTTTGCACTCTACCTGTAGCTAGTCTGGATGACCAGGTAATGTGCTGTCAAAATAAATAAATGGTTTCGGTATACAAGTTAGTATCAGAATCAGACCATGTAATCAGTTGTCAAAGGAAAGACACATGGTTAAATATGTACAGATATTGGCGTCGGGAAATAGTATCAGGATGCAAGTAAGTAACTGAATCAGACCATATAATGGGTTATTGGGGAGGAGTACATGGTTAGATATATGAATGTTGGCACTAGGAATAGGGTAATAGGGGAGTGGTTAATGTTAGTGTAACCACCACCCTCAGTACCTTGTTTGTTCTTTTCACCAAAGTATTCCTTCTGTCGATGTTCCAGTATGCTGGTTTCTTCTGGGTTCCTTTTGTGAAGGTATTGATGTCCGTTCCGGTCGCGGCGTTCTTCTTGCTCTTCTAGCTCACCTGCCAGCAGCAGCGCGGCCCCGGCCGGAAGCACGCGCGGCGCGAGGGAGCTTGGTGTGTTACCCGGGAAACCTGTTTGCGGTGACGTCACCTGGTACAAGTATGGTAACCTCCGTAGGACAAAAGACTGTAACCTACGCGTTTCAGAGCCAAAGCGGGCTCCTTCGTCAGGGTTAGTCTACACATTGTTCATTGGAGGTTTAAATAGCTCGTCAGGTTTCCTATGGCAACGGATAAACACTTGGTCTTGAGGAGAAGAAGGTGCCAATATGTCAGTCTTTAGTGGACATGTTAAGTGTGATTATTTTCCCATGGATTCTGTCTGGTATTCATTATTTATTTCATCTGTTTATTGATCCAAAATTTTTGTTTAGATTGTTATAAAGAGCAGCAACTACACTTTGTTTATACATTCATTTGTACGGTACCACAGATCTGTTGATAATTGTAATTGCTGTGTTAGTTGGTGATTGTTTGTTACTGAAACGCAAACAGTTCTATCTCCTGGTTTAGTCCGTTTGGGGCTAAACTGTTGCATCTGAAAATCCATTTGCTTTCAGATCTGGACATGGCTTTAATAAAATCGCCTCCTCTCCTATCCTGCTTAACTTTTTCTATGCCCCCAAAACTAGATCCTAGGAATTTTCCCTGATGAAATTCGGTGTAGTGACGTGATAGTGGGTGATTCTCTGATTTCTTTTTTATGTTATTGGTGTGTTCTCTTATACGGACTCGGAGTTCCCTTTTAGTTCGCCCCACATACAATTTCCCGCATGGGCACTTGATATAGTAAATGACCCCTCTGGTGTGGCAGGTAATATAGTCCTTTATTATATGTCTGCCTTGTGGGGTGTCTATTTGAAGTGTCGGTTTGACCTGCTGTCTTAGGATTTTGCAATTAGAGCATAGTCTGCACGGGTAAAAGCCTTTTTTGGGGCATGTTTTTGGGTTCACTTTCTCGTTTTTGATGGAGGGGGCTACTAAATTGGCTAGGTTGGGGGCTTTTTTAAAGATGAAAGTAGGTTTATTAGGCATTTTATTGCCGATAATTTTGTCATATTTCAGAATGTCCCAGTATTTATATATGATTTTTTTAAACTTATTGGCCCCTGCACTGTATGTTGTAATAATAGGGATTTTGATATCTTCACTGTGCTCAGGGTCATCTGTTTCTTCTTTTGTCCTAGGTTTTTTGTCCACTAATAGGGTGAGGCGGTCTAGACCTTCTACAGTTCTGGTGATAGGGGTGAGTGTTTCTAATTTATAACCCTTCTCTATGAATTTGGTGTTTAACATTTTCGCCTCTTCTTGATAGTTAGTATTGCTAGTACAATTTCTACGGGCTCGTATGTACTGGCTATAAGGGATGTTGTTGAGCCATATGGGTAGGTGACAACTATCCAGAGGGATGAATCCATTGGTGTCTGTCGGTTTGTGGTACGTTTTCGTGTGTAATTTGCCATTCTCGACATATATATTAAGATCAAGGAAGTTAATCTGTGCTTTGTCATAGGATGGAGTAAATTGTAGATAAAAGTCATTTTTATTTAAATTAGTTAAAAAACTGTCCCAGAAAGGAATTCAACACCAGTAATAAAGATAGTGAAATACACACATCATTACCACTGATACAGGAAATCATGACCAACAATGATGATAACACTATCATAAATAGAAATAAAAATAAAAATAAAAAACATGAAAATGGTTCTATATTATCACCAAACAGATATGCCATATTAGAGGAGATAGAGGTGGATATGGCTATTGAAGTAGAATCCCCATTATCAAGGACCATTACTCAAACTAGTAACACAGACAAACCAGAACAAAAAGCCAGTTACGCCACAATTGCACGACGCCGACAGATGTCAGAACAAAGAGAGAGCTCCAGACAAACTAGAGCACACAGTACCACTACAAATAATAACAACAACAATAAAAAGATAATAATAAAGAAAACCATCAAAAAGGATTTTTTTCATGCACGAAATTCAACAAAAAGAAAAAAACAAAAAGAGGGAAAAGGGGCCGAGGACTGACCAAACTTTTGCTGAAACAAAAAACCATTGGAGAGGGCATATTCAATTTAAGCAGCTACCCCCTCAGCATGGAAGAACTCTCCCTCCTCCATAAAGGCCTAAAATTTGCCCCTACCTGAAAATTTAACAATTTCGACGCTTTTATAGGGGTAAAGAAATTTTTACGGAACCTAGCCCTAAAAAAATTCTTTATTAAAAAAGACAAATTAGGCAAAATGAACAAACAAATAACTAACTCACAAACAAAGATCATTAACATAGAAAGAAAAAAGGGAATATTCTCCAAAAATACCACCACCCACCGAAAGATTAAAATGGACAAAAACGAAGAGAAGACTAGATCAGTTAGTACCGACACACACCATACTCTGACCGCAGAAAACCAATTTTTACATACCGACTTAAAACCAATATCAAAATTCAACCCAATTTCGGAATATTCAGATTCACTGATTACTTTTCAATCACTAGTAACCAGAGATCTCCTCCATATGAACCAAAAAAAGAAAAAAGGACCTCACAATCTAACTAAGGGTGAGACCAGAGCCATTAAATCGCTACAAACCAATAACCAAATCATTATTAGGCCAGCCGACAAAGGAGGAGGACTAGTTATATTAAATTTAGAAGACTACCATAAAGAAGCCCTCAGACTTCTTTCAGATGCAAAAACATATAGAAAGCTACCAGGTAACCCCACCAACCAATACACCTTCAAATTGAACCAATTAATTCTAAAAGGAAAAAATATGGGCATACTCTCCAAAGAAGAGACCCTTTTCATAAATAACCAGACCCCCAGAATACCCATATTTTATTACCTACCCAAGATCCATAAAAATAAAACCAACCCCCCCGGCAGACCCATAATCTCTGGAATAGAGGGCCTCACCTCCAATTTATCCAAATATATCGATGTTATGCTACAGGATAAAGTAGTTAAATTACCTGCATACTTGAAAGATACCAAACATATCCTCCAAATATTAGATGGTATCCAGTGGCAGGCAGATTTTATCTTGGGTACTCTTGACGTCACCGCTCTGTACACAGTTATCGAAAAAACAAAGGGCCGTGAAGCTGTGGAACACTTTTTAAACATAGATAAAACTATGTCAGGTGATCAAATAAATTTTATAGGTGATTGCATCATGTTCATTTTAGACCACAATTATTTTAAATATGGACCTGACTTTTACCTCCAGACGTGGGGGACCGCGATGGGGACCAGATTCGCACCGAGCTTCGCAAACCTATACATGGGCAGATGGGAGGAGCTTACCATCTTTCCCCATGGCAGGCTCGGTGCGGGTCTGGTCCTCTGGAAGCGTTTTATCGATGATATTGTTTTTATCTGGCAAGGGGACACTATATCCCTTGACAGTTTTTTAACTAATTTAAATAAAAATGACTTTTATCTACAATTTACTCCATCCTATGACAAAGCACAGATTAACTTCCTTGATCTTAATATATATGTCGAGAATGGCAAATTACACACGAAAACGTACCACAAACCGACAGACACCAATGGATTCATCCCTCTGGATAGTTGTCACCTACCCATATGGCTCAACAACATCCCTTATAGCCAGTACATACGAGCCCGTAGAAATTGTACTAGCAATACTAACTATCAAGAAGAGGCGAAAATGTTAAACACCAAATTCATAGAGAAGGGTTATAAATTAGAAACACTCACCCCTATCACCAGAACTGTAGAAGGTCTAGACCGCCTCACCCTATTAGTGGACAAAAAACCTAGGACAAAAGAAGAAACAGATGACCCTGAGCACAGTGAAGATATCAAAATCCCTATTATTACAACATACAGTGCAGGGGCCAATAAGTTTAAAAAAATCATATATAAATACTGGGACATTCTGAAATATGACAAAATTATCGGCAATAAAATGCCTAATAAACCTACTTTCATCTTTAAAAAAGCCCCCAACCTAGCCAATTTAGTAGCCCCCTCCATCAAAAACGAGAAAGTGAACCCAAAAACATGCCCCAAAAAAGGCTTTTACCCGTGCAGACTATGCTCTAATTGCAAAATCCTAAGACAGCAGGTCAAACCGACACTTCAAATAGACACCCCACAAGGCAGACATATAATAAAGGACTATATTACCTGCCACACCAGAGGGGTCATTTACTATATCAAGTGCCCATGCGGGAAATTGTATGTGGGGCGAACTAAAAGGGAACTCCGAGTCCGTATAAGAGAACACACCAATAACATAAAAAAGAAATCAGAGAATCACCCACTATCACGTCACTACACCGAATTTCATCAGGGAAAATTCCTAGGATCTAGTTTTGGGGGCATAGAAAAAGTTAAGCAGGATAGGAGAGGAGGCGATTTTATTAAAGCCATGTCCAGATCTGAAAGCAAATGGATTTTCAGATGCAACAGTTTAGCCCCAAACGGACTAAACCAGGAGATAGAACTGTTTGCGTTTCAGTAACAAACAATCACCAACTAACACAGCAATTACAATTATCAACAGATCTGTGGTACCGTACAAATGAATGTATAAACAAAGTGTAGTTGCTGCTCTTTATAACAATCTAAACAAAAATTTTGGATCAATAAACAGATGAAATAAATAACGAATACCAGACAGAATCCATGGGAAAATAATCACACTTAACATGTCCACTAAAGACTGACATATTGGCACCTTCTTCTCCTCAAGACCAAGTGTTTATCCGTTGCCATAGGAAACCTGACGAGCTATTTAAACCTCCAATGAACAATGTGTAGACTAACCCTGACGAAGGAGCCCGCTTTGGCTCTGAAACGCGTAGGTTACAGTCTTTTGTCCTACGGAGGTTACCATACTTGTACCAGGTGACGTCACCGCAAACAGGTTTCCCGGGTAACACACCAAGCTCCCTCGCGCCGCGCGTGCTTCCGGCCGGGGCCGCGCTGCTGCTGGCAGGTGAGCTAGAAGAGCAAGAAGAACGCCGCGACCGGAACGGACATCAATACCTTCACAAAAGGAACCCAGAAGAAACCAGCATACTGGAACATCGACAGAAGGAATACTTTGGTGAAAAGAACAAACAAGGTACTGAGGGTGGTGGTTACATTAACATTAACCACTCCCCTATTACCCTATTCCTAGTGCCAACATTCATATATCTAACCATGTACTCCTCCCCAATAACCCATTATATGGTCTGATTCAGTTACTTACTTGCATCCTGATACTATTTCCCGACGCCAATATCTGTACATATTTAACCATGTGTCTTTCCTTTGACAACTGATTACATGGTCTGATTCTGATACTAACTTGTATACCGAAACCATTTATTTATTTTGACAGCACATTACCTGGTCATCCAGACTAGCTACAGGTAGAGTGCAAAACTTAAGGACTAGCCGATTGTTACTGTGTACCAGCGCTTGTGTCTCCTATCACCTGCGGGTGATATATTTTCTCTCTGTACATGCATCAAGGAGAACAATAGCTCCTTCTTCAGACACCTAGCAGCAGGATCTCCCCATACAGGTAGAACCACACGTATCAATACAATAGGAGCGCAGGGGGGTCCCTCTTTCTACCGTTTGTCCTAAAAGGGTTGATCCTTCAGTCTCAAGACTTCCCCTGTATTAGCCTAACAGGAGCTGAAAAACCTAGTCAGAGTGCCCATGGTCACCCACTGAATTCAATGAGCACTGGTAATGCTGGGTTGCAAACCAATGGTCATCAGCTGGTAATTGGGGGAACTTACAAAAACTGGGTGGTTCTGGTATTTAAGGCCTAATTGCATATAAAACAAGAAAATTCAGAAAATATCATTATAGATCAACCTCACCCTACAATGACATACTCATATGGCTCTAGCAAGCTGAGATATGGGAAGTTGTTTGCAAGGTGCTCACATGTGAGTTATGGGGCTCAGACTGAGAGAAGACAGACCACTGATTTCCCTGCTTCCCACCCCAAAGTCATAGTGTGTGCATTCAGCTGCCACTAGAGGGTGCTCACTTCATATCAATATGTGCAGCCCTAGAGTTTGACACTAGCTTTATAAATTCATGTGCAGTGAGCTCCCCCTAGTGGTGGCAGCAGGTAGCCAGATTTTATCATGCAGCGCTTGGCAAATGTATTTAGGGATGGAGCTCATTCTGTGCTTTTCTATGGGGCCCATTTATTTCTATTACTCCTCCGGTCTACCCACTCCTCATTATAAGTCAGAAAGAAGGACCACTGCCAAGGACAGCTTTCGTTCTGGAGGATTCAGAACAACTATGGTCTCCTTGGTGACTTTGATGCACACCAAGTAATGCTGCACCTTACCTGGAAGTTAGACCTTTAGTAGTTAGCTCAACATTGGAGCAGCTGCCAAATTAAAGAGGGTTGTCCTGATGGGTCACTCACCTAAAGGCCTCTTTCACACGAGCGTGACGGATTAGGTCCAGATGCGTTCAGGGTAACTCGCACCATTTTGCAAGCAAGTTCAGTCAGTTTTGTCTGAGATTGTGTTCAGTCCATCAAAATCTGCGCTGCAAAAGCCATATGGCTCTCCTTCTGTTCTGAGTCCTGCCATATGCCCCCACAGCAGTTTACCACCACATATGGGGTGTTGCCGTATTCAGGAGAGTAAGAAATTATGGGGTGCTTTTTCTCCTGTTACCCCTTCTGAAAATGAAAAATTTGGGGCTAAAGCAACATTTTATTGGAAGTAATGAAACTTTTCATTTTTACAGCTGTTTCCAAATTCCGTAAAACGCTTAGGGGGTCAAAGTGCTCAGCACCCCCTTAATATATTCTTTAAGGGGTGTAGTTTCCAAAATGGGGTCACTTTTTGAAAGTTTCCACTGTAGGGGTACGTCAGGGTCTCTTCAAATACAAAATGGTGCCTAAAAACCATTCTAGCGAAATTTGCCTCCAAAATCCATATGGCGCTCCTTTCCTTCTGACCACTGCCACGTGCCCATAGAGCAGTTTACCGCAACATATGGGGTATTTCTGTAAACTGCAGAATGAGAGTAATATATATTGAGGTTTATTTTGCTGTTAACCGTTGCTGTGTTACAAGAAGAAATTGATTAACATTAAAAAAAATCTACCAAAAAAGTGAAATTTTAAAATTTCACCTCCATTTTCCTTTAATTCTTGTGGAACGCCTCAAGGGTTAACAAAGTTTGTAACATCAGTTTTGAAAAATTTGAGGGGTGTAGGTTCTAGAATGGGGTCATTTATGGGTGTTTTCCATTACTTAAGCCCCTCAAAATCACTTTATAACTGAATTGGTGCTCGAAAAAAATGGTTTTGGAAATTTAGTTGTAAATTTGAAAAATTACTTCTAAGCCTTCTAACATCCTAAAAAAAGAAAATGACATACAAAGTAGACATATGGGGAATGTTAATTAATAAATATTTTCTGAGGTATCACTTTCTGTTTTAAAAGCAGAGAAATGGAAATTTTGAAAATTGCGAATTTTTTATAATTTTTAGTAAATTTGGGATTTTTTCATAAATAATGGTGAAATAGATTGACTCAAATTTATGACTGTCATGAAGTACAACGTGTCATGAGAAAACTATCTCAAAATGGCTTGGATAAGTAAAAGTGTTGAAAAACAAAAATTATGAGTGACCTCAATTAAGACACAACTTTTATTACACAGTTAAAATGTTGACCCAATGAAAGCGATTAATGAAACACCAAAGTGCTTAACACAAAGTAACGCACAGTGGTGGTGCAAAACTGCTGTGCCGTACCAAAGAAAAAAGGGGGGGGGAGGGGGATGCTGGGTCTCTACCCCTAGAAATCCCTCCTCTAGTGTACCTCTGCACAGGGGAAACGTACAATCACCCTCGACAGGGCAATCCCACTGTGTTAGTCCTCCCTCCTAATGTGTCCCTTGACGTCCCTCCGCTGCGCCAGTTGACTGCCCAGTTTCGTCAGGGAAAGGGAGCAAGCAAAGGGAGACCTGGTACCACAGCAAATAACCGATACATATAGCTTTTTCCGCAAGAAATAGCATGAAAATATAGTTTAAACCAACGCGTTTCACTGGCCTAGGGCCAACTCATCGGGGGACTCAAAGCGATTGATAAAGTATCAATTCATGCAATGGTAGATAACAATTCAAATTTAGCTTAAATATCAATTCATGCAATAGTAATGTCACGATCAGTGTGGGGGAAAAACTCCACACTAGGCACAGGATGGAAGGAGAACGCTAACTGGGCCTGGAATCTAGGGAAGAAACAGGTCACCTCCTAAACAACCCTAATATGGGCCCTAACTACCTATCAATATGAGTAGACCTTGACGGTAGGAATATTCATATGCTGTATACCTAGGCCCTTATATTCCTATAAGGCCCTGGAATAAGGTTAGGACCAGAGACAACCCATTCCTCCCCAGATGTACCAATGGAAGTCTCTGTCTTAGGCCCAGATACAAACAACAGGGAATATAACAAACACAAAACAATAAGAAAAGACAAGACTTATCTGAAAGTAGAAAACTGCCAACTCCAGAAGCACCACAGAGTACAACCGACCAGCTAGTTAGAAGGCAGGAAGAAAATCTATAAACCGCACCTCCAAAAGTGAGAAGCGGCTACTTATGGGAAAGGCAAATCACCAACAAGTAACACCTGAAGCAAGGGTACACAATGATATCCACAGTGAACTTGTCAATTTAACCCACGAGTTGCCAGTCTCTTCGATCTCCTGGTATCGGCCACGGGAACGTCCGTGACAGTACCCCCCCTTCTACTGGTGACCTCCGGGCACCCAGGACCGACCTTATCCGGGTGAGATCTATGAAAGGCATTCACTAAACGATTGGCATTAACGTCGGATGCCGGAACCCACATCCTCTCCTCCGGTCCATAACCTCTCCAGTGGATAAGATATTGAAGGGATCCACGGAGAACTTGAGAGTCAACTATTTTCCCGATCTCGAATCCCAAATTACCGTCCACCATGACCGGAGCAGGTGGCAGGGAAGATGCCTGTAAAGGTTCCACATATTTTTTCAACAAAGACCTATGGAACACATTAAGAATTTTCAGGGCCTGAGTAAGCTCAAGACGAAAAGATACAGGATTAATAATGGCCATGATCTTATATGGGCCAATAAACCTTGGATCCAACTTCCAGGAAGGTACCTTCAACTTAATGTTTCTTGTGGACAGCCACACAGAATCACCCACACTTATGTCCAGACCATTCATACATTTCCTGTCAGCCACACATTTATATTTATTGCCCATATTTTTCAAGTTATTTAGAATTTTTCGCCATATCAATGACAATGATGACGAAAAACGTTCTTCCTCAGAACCAGAAAATGTGCCAAACTGCGGGTGAAATCCATAGGCCACAAAAAAAGGCTACTCACCAGTAGACTCCTGTCTACGATTGTTTATGGCAAACTCTGCCAAAGACAAAAAGGAAGACCAATCCTCCTGGTTCTCAGATACAAAACATCTCAAGTAAGTCTCCAGACTCTGATTAGTGCGCTCCGTCTGTCCGTTCGACTGAGGCTGAAAAGCCGAAGAAAAGGACAGTTGAATTCCCAGACGAGTACAGAACGCCTTCCAGAATCTGGAAACAAACTGAGTCCCACGATCTGAGACCACGTTAGAGGGAATTCCATGAAGTTTCACAATGTTGACAACAAATACCTGTGCAAGGGTTTTGGATTTAGGTGGGCCTGGTAATGCAATAAAATTTACCATTTTACTAAAGCGATCAACTACCACCAGAATAACTGTCTTTCCTGAAGAATTAGGTAGATCAATTATAAAGTCCATGGATACATGAGTCTATGGTCTGGATCGAATGGGTAACGAAAGTAAAGATCCAGAAGGTCGAGTATGTGTCACCTTGGCACGTTCGCAGGTAGTACAGGCTGACACATAGTCCTTCACACACTTACGCCACCCCGGCCACCAGAATCTATGAGATATGAGGTTGGCAGTGGACCCAGTCCCAGGATGTCCTGTAAGAACCGTGCAATGATGTTCCTCCAACACCTTGTGACGCAATTCCGGTGGCACAAATAGTTTCCCAGAGGGACACACCAGAGTCTGGTACGTCTCCCTGAGCTTCTAACACCTTCACTTCAAGGTCAGGGTAGATGGCGGGTATCACCACCCCTTTAGACAGTATGGGACTCGGGTTTTCAAAATCACCACCTCCAGGGAAACTACGTGACAAGGCGTCCGCCTTGACATTCTTAATCCCAGGACGATAGTGAAATTGAATCTGGTGAAAAACAGGGCCCATCTGGCTTGTCTTGGGTTCAGTCGTTTTGCCGACTCCAGATAAGCCAGATTTTTGTGATCAGTGAATACCGTGATCAGATGCATCGCCCCTTTCAACCAATGACGCCATTCCTCGAAAGCCAACTTAATGGCCAGTAACTCTCTGTTACCCACATCATACTTTTTCTCAGCGGGGGATAGTTTTTTTCGAGAAAAATGCACATGGTCGCCATTTACCAGGTGATTGTCCCTGTGACAAAACTGCTCCTACCCCCACCTCGAATGCGTCCACTTCCACAATAAACGGTTGTGACACATCTGGCTGCACCAATATAGGGACAGAAGAGAAGCATTCCTTAATCGCAGAAAAGGATTGCAACGCCGAATCAGACCACACTGAGACACCCTTCCCTTTCTTAGTCATGTCGGTTAAGGGTTTTACTATTGTCGAATAATTCTTAATACATTTTCGGTAATAGTTGGTGAATCCTAAAAACCGCATAAGAGCCTTCAGATTTTCGGGCCGATCCCAGTCCAATACAGCACAGACTTTCTCAGGGTGCATTCGAAAACCCGAAGATGACAGCAGGTAGGCCAAGAACTGCACCTCGTATACAGCAAAAACACACTTCTCTAATTTTGCAAACAATTTATTATCCCTTAGAATCTGTAACACCTGTCTAACGTGATCCTGATGTGTTTCTATGTCAGGAGAATAAATAAGAATGTCATCCAAATACACGATTACAAACTTCCCAAACAGGTGATGAAAGATGTCATTCACAAAATGTTGGAAGACCGCCGTGGCATTGGTCAACCCAAAAGGCATGACCAGGTTCTCAAAGTGCCCCTCAGGAGTATTAAAAGCCTTCTTCCTTGATCCTAACCAGATTATATGCCCGCCTTAAATCCAATTTGGAGAACACTTTGGCACCAATAATCTGGTTAAACAAATCGGGAATCAAAGGAAGAGGGTAAGGATCACGGATAGTAATCTGATTGAGTTCACGAAAATCCAGACATGGCCGAAGACCTCCATCTTTTTTTTTTTTTTAACAAAATAGAACCCTGCATCCACTGGAGACTTGGAAGGCCTTATGTGCCCTTTCTTCAAACTCTCGGCAATATACTCTCTCATGGCCTACCTTTCAAGTTCAGAAAGATTATACAACCTAGATTTAGGCAATTTAGCCCCGGGAATAAGATTGACAGTGCAATTATATTCCCGATGGGAAGGTAAATCCTGACATTCACTCTTAGAAAACACATCGGCAAACTCGGATATAAAAGAGGGTACAGCCTTAGTAGTAACCACAGAAAAGGCTGTATTGAGACAATTATCAATGCAATAGTCCCTCCAATCCAGAATCTGCTTGCCAATCGATAGTAGGAATATGCTTGGCAAGCCACAGTAAACCCAGAACCATAGGTGCAGGGAGACCTTCCAAGACAAAACACGAGATAACGTCTTGATGAAAGTAACCCACTCTTAATCTGATATCATGCAAAACTTGTGACAAGCACCTCTGAGTAAGAGGGGCAGAATCAATAGCAAATACAGGAATGTCTTTTTTTAATGTACTTGGTGATAACCCGTGCTTGCGGACAAACTGAGCATCCATCAGGTTCACCCCGGCCCCGCTGTCGACAAATACCTCAATTCCCACAGTTTTTTACTCTAGCGCCACCTCGGCAGTCAGGAAAAATCGGGTACTACCAGCAAAGGACAAATGCACATTCTCTGACTCCCCACTCACACCTCCAATAGTCAGATGGGATTTAGACTCCCCTTTTTGTTTCTCTTTTTGCCGCTGAATGCTTGGACATATATTGACAAAATGTCCCCTTTGACCGAAAAAAATACATACTCCCTGCTTGTGACTCCTACTTTTGCAAGCAGATCCCAAAGTCGCTCCCCCTAATTGCATGGGTTCATCCCCACGTATAAGCTCAGGAGTCTAAGGAATGCGGTACGTTATGTAATAGAACATCCTGAGAGAGTTGGCCCTTAGATCTCTCTTTCATGCGTCTATCAATACGTACAGCCAAAGACATAGCGGCTTCCAAAGACTCAGGATTCTCATGAAAGGCCAAAGAGTCCTTCAGCCTCTCAGATAATCCCTGACAAAACTGGCTACGGAGAGCTGGATCGTTCCACTCAGTATCCGTAGCCCACCTCTTAAATTCGGAACAATAGATCTCCGCCCAACGCTCTCCCTGATGCAGGCCGCGTAATTTAGTCTCGGCCAGGAAGGTTCGTCCGGGTCATCATAAATGAGACCCAAAGCTCCAAAAAATGCATCTACTGATCGGAGAGACTGTGATCCGGTCGGCAGAGAAAAAGCCCAAGACTGGGTGTCCCCAGATGAGTGTGGACGCAGCTTAAAGTACTTTGCACGCTTCCCTGAACCGAATAACATTATAACTCCCCCCTAAACCCCCCCCCCCGAAAATCCAGGAGAGCAACTTTAGGTTCAGGACAGGTCAGGTAACCACTACTAGGATTAGCCAACAGTGGTCTCTGCATCTGTGACATGGTCGAGAGGAGGTCATCCACCTCCAGAGACAGCCCCTGTAGCTGTCCGTTCAGTGCAGCGATAACATCCATGGCTGAACTGATACAGGCAACAAAATGACAGTTATTTGGCGGTTTATAATGTCACGATCAGTGTGGGGGGAAACTCCACACTAAACACAGGAGGGAAGGAGAACAGCAACTGGGCCTGGAAACTAGAGAAGAAACAGGTCACCTCCTAAACAACCCTAATCCGGGCCCTGACTACCTATCAATATGAATAGACCTTGAAGGTAGGAATATTCATATGCTGTATACCTAGGCCCTTATATTCCTATAAGGCCCTGGAATGAGGTTAGGACCAGAGACAACCCATTCCTCCCCAGATGGACGAATGGAAGTCTCTGTCTCAGGCCCAGATACAAACAACATGGAATATAACAAACACAAAACATTAAGAACAGACAAGACTTATCTGAAAGTAGAAAACGGGCAACTCCGGAAGCACCACAGAGTACAACCGACCAGCTAGTTAGAAGGCAGGAAGAAAATCTATAAACTGCACCTCCAAGAGTGAGAAGCGGCTACTTATGGGGAAGGCAAATCACCAACAAGCAACACCTGAAGCAAGGGGTGTGGCATTCACCAAAACACAGACACAATAAGATCCACAGTGAACTTGTTAATTTAACCCACGAGTTGCCAGTCTCTCCGATCTCCTGGTACCTGCCACGGAAACATCCGTGACAGGTAAGTAGCAATTCAAACTTAGCTTAAAGACAAATGGGATAACTCCATTCAGTCATTTTGGCGGTGTGATGAGAATCCAGTCATCCAATTCGCCCTCACAGAAAGGCCCTCTGTTTCTTCTTGAGCTATTAGTGATCAGCCGGGCGCAGAGTGCTTTCTGTGAGGGCGAATTGGATGACTGGATTCTCATCACACCGCCAAAATGACTGAATGGAGTTATCCCATTTGTCTTTAAGCTAAGTTTGAATTGTTATCTACCATTGCATGAATTGATACTTTATCAATCGCTGTGAGTCCCCTGATGAGTTGGCCCTAGGCAAGGCGAAACGCGTTGGTTTAAACTATATTTTCATGCTATTTGATGCGGAAAAAGCTATATGTACAGGTTATTTGCTGTGGTACCAGGTCTCCCTTTGCTTGCTCCCTTTGCCTGACGAAGCTGGGCCATCAACTGGGACGTCAAGGGACACAGACTAACAGTGGGATTGCCCTGTTGAGGGTGATTGTATGTTTCCCCTGTGCAGAGGTACACTAGAGGAGGGATTTCTAGGGGTAGAGACCCAGCGTCCCCCTTCCCGTCCCCCCTTCTTTTTTCTTTGGTACGGCACAGCAGTTTTGCGTTACTTTGTGTTAGGCACTTTGTTGTTTCATTAATCGCTTTTATTGGGTCAACATTTTAACTGTGTAATAAAAGTTAAGTCTTAATTGAGGTCACTCATAATTTTAATTTTTCTTTGCTAAATTCTTGCTGCGCCCATCTGTTTGTGACCTGAGACTGACCATTGATTTCCCATGGTTGTTTAAAGAGTAAGTAAAAGTGTTCCAAAGTTATTACCACATATAGTGGACACATGTCAGATTTGCAAAAATCGGCCTGGGATTTAAGGGGTTAAGCCAGTGCTCGCAGCCTGCCCTCTGAAACAGAAGTGTCATACTTACCCGCTCCACGCCGTTCTAGTCCTCCATGCTGCCTCTGCTGTCCTCATTTTTAGCTCCCTGCATTATTTTTTACATCCGGCAGGCTATGGTCATGGTCATATGCACCATTTCAGCCAGTAACTGGCTTCACCGGTTGAGAAGCATGTCACTACTAAAGCCACTTATTGGATCAAACGGAACAGTGGAACGGTGCATGTGACCATGCCCACGCACCACCAGTGCACGGACTGGGAGATGGAGACAGCGGAGGCGAGGCTTATAACTGGAAAACCCCTTTAAAGGGACTTTTCGTCTTATAATACCACCAGGATATGTCATCCCTTCATGATCTGTGGGACCCTTATGGATCCTTAAAATTAAAGGGGTGCAGGAAACAGCAGCATGGCCCCAATCATGAGAATGCGGCTCCCACCGATCATAAAGTGATGGCATGTCCTAGCAATGGAACATCATAGGAATACCATTTTAAACAGAATGTTGCCCCATGGGCTACGATTAGGACAAGGGGTAACTTCCTAACCCCTTCCATCACTTGCTTCTACATACAGGGGGTGCAGAGGTAGAAGTCGCACCTGGGCCCTGGTGTCTGAGGGGCTCTGCCACATAGGAGGGCACCAGTGATAGATTTTACATTATACTGTGTATCTCTCTCTGTATGATGCGTGTGCACGCCAGAAATCTGCCCTCATACGTGTAACGTGTACATCTATCAAAGTTTCGACTTCTCTTTTCTTAGAAGAAAATAAAAGAACTTCCCTTTTGTCGTTAACCTGTAATTAACTTCCTCGGCCTCCGACCTTGTCTTATACACTGCATGCAAGTTCAGGTATTTGTGTTCCACCATAACACTCCAACTACGACTCCCAACATGTAATCATTGTCATATCCTGAAGCAATTGAAAATTCTAATTCTACTTACACCGATAAATCTCTCCCCATACAGATGTTAATCCTATACCTCCTGTTACATAATAGTTTACAAAACTGCCTGAAGCCGCCACTCAGGTGCATAGAAATTTATATAGTTACCATTGAACTCAATGGAGACTGTACAAATCTCTACGCACTGCGCTCCCCCTAGTGGTGGCTGCAGGAAAAAGCTGTGAATCTATGTTGGAGAAGGAGATCAGCAACAGGTCCCTCCTCCCCCCATAGCAGTCTCATGGTCTGCTTCTTTGGTAGGTATGCCACTGTATATAGGTGCACCCTAAGGTTCTGTATTGTGAAGAGTTGTAATCAGGGGCCCATAGTGGTGCACGGGGCCAGGAAAATCTCTCCCCATCGCATGCCATGTCGATCATTGACTATGTTCTAGACTTCTGGCTCATAGAGGGGGGTCCTGAGGACGGGACCCCTCCCCTTGTATAATGTTCATAGACCCTAATACGGTATATGAACAGGGGATGTCGTCAGGAGATAAACCTACAGCGCTATAATATGTGTAGATAATGGCGCCCTGCCATACACAACAGATAATAAAAATAGGACTCAGGTGCTGTTATTACATGATGCAACCGCTGCCGCATGAGTCACTGGTGACACCAGGTAGAACATGTCCAGTCTACACAGCTTGTTTAAAGGGGTGTTCTGGTTATAAAAGTTAACTATCTGACTGCTAGGACCCATTACGATTGCTTCCGGGCATAAACAGTCACATTGACTGTCTATGAGACTGACAGCTGAGTGCTTGGCTGTCTCTAGCAGTCTCAAAGACTTTCCTCTATGAAAATATGTGGGCTGGAAAAACCAAGGAAAATGTCACATCTGAATGTGGCTTGATATGGATTTTACTACATACAGATATATACAGACACCACTAGAGGGAGCTCAGGAGATTACTGCATACAGATATATACAGCCACCACTAGAGGGAGCTCAGGAGGTTACTGCATACAGATATATACAGCCACCACTAGAGGGAGCTCAGGAGATTACTGCATACAGATATATACAGCCACCACTAGAGGGAGCTCAGGAGATTACTGCATACAGATATATACAGCCACCACTAGAGGGAGCTCAGGAGATTACTGCATACAGATATATACAGCCACCACTAGAGGGAGCTCAGGAGGTTACTGCATACAGATATATACAGCCACCACTAGAGGAAGCTCATGATTCTACTGCATACAGATATATACAGCCACCACTAGAGGGCGCTCAGGAGGTTACAGCATACAGATATATACAGCCACCACTAGAGGGAGCTCAGGAGATTACTGCATACAGATATATACAGCCACCACTAGAGGGAGCTCAGGAGATTACTGCATACAGATATATACAGCCACCACTAGAGGGAGCTCAGGAGGTTACTGCATACAGATATATACAGCCACCACTAGAGGAAGCTCATGATTCTACTGCATACAGATATATACAGCCACCACTAGAGGGCGCTCAGGAGGTTACAGCATACAGATATATACAGCCACCACTAGAGGGAGCTTAGGAAATTACTGCATACAGATATATACAGCCACCACTAGAGGGAGCTCAGGAGATTACTGCATACAGATATATACAGCCACCACTAGAGGGAGCTCAGGAGATTACTGCATACAGATATATAAAGACACCACTAGAGGGAGCTCAGGAGATTACTGCATACAGATATATACAGACACCACTAGAGGGAGCTCAGGAGATTACTGCATACAGATATATACAGCCACCACTAGAGGGAGCTCAGGAGATTACTGCATACAGATATATACAGCCACCACTAGAGGGAGCTCAGGAGATTACTACATACAGATATATACAGCCACTACTAGAGGGAGCTCGGGAGATTACTGCATACAGATATATACAGACACCACTAGAGGGAGCGCAGGAGATTACTGCATACAGATATATATATATTATATATATATATATATATATATATATATAGAAAAAGAAAAAACAGTGGCAGCACCGTCCCTGATGCAAGCTGGTGGGTGCAACTGGCCCAATGCGGATAAAAGCCAATCCAGAAATACAAAATAGAAAGGATGGGCAGCACTCCAAAAAGTAAAAAATACAAAAATCTTTATTTACCCCAGTGGGACATGCGTCGTTTCGGCTCTAGACAGGAGCCTTCCTCAAGCAGGAAGGCTCCTGTCTAGAGCCGAAACGTCGCATGTCCCACTGGGGTAAATAAAGATTTTTGTATTTTTTACTTTTTGGAGTGCTGCCCATCCTTTCTATTATATATATATATATATATATATATATATATATATATATATATATATATATATATACAGCCACCACTAGAGGGAGCTCATGATTCTACTGCATACAGATATATATAGCCACCACTAGATGGAGCTCAGAAGGTTACTGCATACAAATATATACAGACATGACTAGAGGGAACTCAGGAGATTACTGCATACATATATATATATATATATATATATATATATATATATATATATATATATACAGCCACTACTAGAGGGAGCTCAGGAGATTACTGCATACGGATATATACAGCCACCACTAGAGGGAGCTCAAGAGATTACTGTATACAGATATATACAGCCACCACTAGAGGAAGCTCAGGAGATTACTGCATACAGATATATACAGCCACCACTAGAGGGAGCTCAGGAGATTACTGCATACAGATATATACAGCCACCACTAGAGGGAGCTAAGGAGATTACTCCATACAGATATATACAGCCATCACTAGAGGGAGCTAAGGAGGTTACTGCATACAGATATATACAGTCACCACTAGAGGAAGCTCAGGAGATTACTGCATACAGATATATACAGCCACCACTAGAGGGAGCTGAGGAGATTACTCCATACAGATATTTACAGCCATCACGAGAGGGAGCTGAGGAGATTACTGCATACAGATATATACAGCCACCACTAGAGGGAGCTGAGGAGATTACTCCATACAGATATTTACAGCCATCACGAGAGGGAGCTGAGGAGATTACTGCATACAGATATATACAGCCACCACTAGAGGAAGCTCAGGAGATTACTACATACAGATATATACAGCCACCACTAGAGGGAGCTCAGGAGATTACTGCATACAGATATATACAGACACCACTAGAGGGAGCTCAGGAGATTACTGCATATAGATATATATACAGCCAGCACTAGATGGAGCTCTGGAGCTTACTGCATACAAATATATACAGTCACCACTAGAGGGAGCTCAGGAGATTACTCCATACAGATATATACAGTCAGCACTAGAGGGAGCTCAGGGG
The DNA here is from genome assembly GCF_905171765.1 of Bufo bufo. Taxonomy (NCBI): domain Eukaryota; kingdom Metazoa; phylum Chordata; class Amphibia; order Anura; family Bufonidae; genus Bufo; species Bufo bufo. The sequence continues at coordinate 44,182,716 of NC_053390.1, forward strand.
TTTACTGCATACATATATATATACAGTCACCACTAGAGGGAGCTCAGGGGCTTACTGCATACAGATATATACAGTCACCACTAGAGGGAGCTCAGGAGATTACTACAGTCGTGGCCAAAAGTTTTGAGAATTACACAAATACTGCTTTTAGATCTTTGTTTCAGTAGTTTCTGTGATGTAGTGAAATATAATTACACGCACTTCATACGTTTCAAAGGCTTTAATCGACAATTACATGACATTTATGCAAAGAGTCAGTATTTGCAGTGTTGGCCCTTCTTTTTCAGGACCTCTGCAATCCGACTGGGCATGCTCTCAATCAACTTCTGGGCCAATTCCTGACTGATAGCAACCCATTCTTTCATAATCACTTCTTGGAGTTTGTCAGAATTAGTGGGTTTTTGTTTGTCCACCCGCTTCTTGAGGATTGACCACAAGTTCTCAATGGGATTAAGATCTGGGGAGTTTCCAGGCCATGGACCCAAAATGTCAAAGTTTTGGTCCCCGAGCCACTTAGTTATCACTTTTGCCTTATGGCACGGTGCTCCATCGTGCTGGAAAATGCATTGTTCTTCACCAAACTGTTGTTGGATTGTTGGAAGAAGTTGCTGTTGGAGGGTGTTTTGGTACCATTCTTTATTCATGGCTGTGTTTTGGGGCAAAATTGTGAGTGAGCCGACTCCCTTGGATGAGAAGCAACCCCACACATGAATGGTCTCAGGATGCTTTACTGTTGGCATGACACAGGACTGATGGTAGCGCTCACCTTTTCTTCTCCGGACAAGCCTTTTTCCAGATGCCCCAAACAATCAGAAAGAGGCTTCATCGGAGAATATGACTTTGCCCCAGTCCTCAGCAGTCCATTCACCATACTTTCTGCAGAAGATCAATCTGTCCCTGATGTTTTTTTTGGAGAGAAGTGGCTTCTTTACTGGCCTTCTTGACACCAGGCCATCTTCCAAAAGTCTTCGCCTTACTGTGCGTGCAGATGCGCTCACACCAGCCTGCTGCCATTCCTGAGCAAGCTCTGCACTGGTGGCACTCCGATCCCGCAGCTGAATCCTCTTTAGGAGACGATCCTGGCGCTTGCTGGACTTTCTTGGACGCCCTGAAGTCTTCTTAACAAGAATTAAACCTCTTTCCTTGAAGTTCTTGACGATCCTATAAATTGTTGATTGAGGTGCAATCTTAGTAGCCACAATATCCCTGCCTGTGAAGCCATTTTTATGCAACGCAATGATGGCTGCACGCGTTTCTTTGCAGATCACCATGGTTAACAATGGAAGAACAATGATTTCAAGCATCACCCTCCTTTTAACATGTCAAGTCTGCCATTTTAACCCAATCAGCCTGACATAATGATCTCCAGCCTTGTGCTCGTCAACATTCTCACCTGAGTTAACAAGACGATTACTGAAATGATCTCAGCAGGTCCTTTAATGACCGCAATGAAATGCAGTGGAAAGGTTTTTTTGGGATTAAGTTAATTTTCATGGCAAAGAAGGACTATGCAATTCATCTGATCACTCTTCATAACATTCTGGAGTATATGCAAATTGCTATTATAAAAACTTAAGCAGCAACTTTTCCAATTTCCAATATTTATGTAATTCTCAAAACTTTTGGCCACGATTGTACATACAGATATATACAGCCACCACTAGAGGGAGCTCAGGAGATTACTCCATACAGATATATGAAGCCACCACTAGAGGGAGCTCTTGGGTTTACTGCAGACTACCTAGAACTATAATACAGTGTGCAGTAAGCTCCCTCTAGTGGTGGCTGTAGGTAGCCCAGATTTATACAACCACTATGGAATTATATTTGGGGGTATACCTGTCTTCTGACCTCTGGGGCCCCTACAGATCCTGAGAATGAAGGGCTGCAGTGCTGATTTCCACTTGGAGAGGGATATCTTCCTGCACAGGAGCTGACAGGGGGCGCCACTGTGCAGGGAAGTCAGTGAAGGGGGAAGAGCACTAAGGAAATGAATGTCCCCCCCAGCAGTGATGAAGTCTCGGGCTCTTGCAGCATTGTAACCTGCAGTTTCTATGGACCTGTAAGGCACCGTGCCTCTGCCTCCACATGTAATGGGGCCATATATCAAAACTGGTGCAAAGCAAAACTGGTGTAGTTGCCACTGGCGACCAATGTCTCACCTCTCATTGAAAGCAGTGATCTGATACTAACCCACCTTTGCTTTACCCCACTGTTCTACCTCCTCCTCCTCCTCCAATTCAGTAATATACCTTTAAGGAAAGCCCCGCCTTCTCAGTCTCACCCAATCACAAGTCACATCCTGACCACCCAGAGAAACAAACTCGTTCTCGCTGACTGACAGATTCCGCGCCCAATCAGGCTTTTATTTTCTGGTGCGCGACCACTATGCCCCGCCTATCTGCCTAGAGACAGGCTGACGCCCAATGGCCGTCCGGTGGGTGTGGTCAGTGTATCCGCTGGAGAGGGCGGCGCCTGGCTGTGTGTACCTGAGCTGCACACTGAGCGCTGGCAGCCGGGGATATGCTGGGGCTGGGGTCCGGAGGGGCGGCCAAGTCCCCCAAGCAGCCGTCATTTGTGTCGTATTTAACTCCTGAGGTGAGTGACGGAGGGAGGATGGGAGTGAGCGTTCAGAGTGCCGACTGTCTGACCAGTGCCACCTCTGCCCCTGTACGTGTCCTACTGCTGACAGCGGTACTCACCTGAACCCACCGCACTGAACTAGTGTATCCTCCTGCCAGGCACCCTGCTGGCACTGCTGCCCAGTATCACTCTGTGTCCATCCCTATGTATGGCAGCCCAGTGCCACCATGACGCATACCAACCCTGTGCCATCTCCTAACCTAGCACACCACATCCTGGCATCAGTCATCACCAGTGCCATCTCCTTACCCATCAAACCTCATCCTGGCATCAGTGATCAATGCCACTGTGCCATCTCCTTATCCATCACACCACATACTGGCATCAGTGATCAGAGCCACTGTGCCATCTCCTTACCCATCACACCACATCCTGGCATTGGGGATCAGAGCCACTGGGCCATCTCCTTACCCATCACACCACATCCTGGTATCGGGGACCAGAGCCACTGTGCCATCTCCTTACCCATCAAACCACTTCCTGGCATCGATGATCAATGCCACTGTGCCATCTCCTTACCCATCACACCACATCCTGGCATCAGTGATCAGTGCCACTGTGCCATCTCCTTACCCATCACACCACATCCTGGCATCAGTGATCAGTGCCACTGTGCCATCTCCTTACCCATCACACCACATCCTGGCATCAGTGATCAGAGCCACTGTGCCATCTCCTTACCCATCAAACCACTTCCTGGCATCGATGATCAGTGCCACTGTGCCATCTCCTTACCCATCACACCACATCCTGGCATCAGTGATCAGTGCCATTGTGCCATCTCCTTACCCATCACACCACATCTTGGCATCAGTGCCACTGTGCCATCTCCTTACCCATCAAACACATGCCTGACATTGGTGATCATTGCCACTGTGCCAACTCCTTACCCATCACACCCCTTTGTGCCGTTCACGTCCATTGCCGCAGTCTTTGGGTTCCTTAGTCATATTCCTCCCTGACTTTGCGGATCCTTGTGACCAGTCCTGTATTACTTAGTTCACGTTGTAAGCCCAGTACCACCTCCTCAAATAACTGACCTGTAAGTACCCGCGGGCTCTGCCCCTACGTATCTACACCGTCATACAGCGGTGTGCCCTCCCTTGGTGGGGCCATTCAGGGGTCAGGAAGAGTTGGAGGCCCTCACTGATCCTCACTTTCCCAGTATTTAGCGACAGGGGGCAATATCTTTATTGGTCCTAATTCAGTACACATCTGGCGCCGCTTATCTCCGGAAGATTCTCACCTTCCAGAGTGAGGGGCCGAGATTGATTGCAGACCCCCCATTGCGGGAAGCTTAATACCTGGGCCTCGATGAGGGCCGCTCAGCCCATGTGGCGCTCGTCATTCTGGTGACGCTGATCTATCAGTGATGGGCACCCTGCGAGGTTAGCCTTATGCCGCTGCTCTTCTGCGGGTCTTGTGACTTTTCACTATGGCTGCACAGTGTAGGAAGTTTATGTTCTCCTCGCTGATGTCCCTGTCAGACCTGTTTTCCTGGTAGCAGGAGACGGGTGTGGTCACGGAGCGGGGAGAGCCGCTTTGATGTTTACTTGACGGGCACATGGACGGGCACCTCCCTGGTCACTTGTAACCAGTTCCCGACTGTCAGTCATGTCGTGCGCCAAATGGGGAATCCTTCCAAATACAAAAGTGTGGGGGTGCATGAGCGCATTCTCATCTCATAGCAGTAGGGGGCGATCTGTCCTTTGGGACACCCACCGATGATGAGAATGAGTCCCCCGGGGTCAGGGGTGCGCAGTGCCGCTCCATCATCTCTGAGAAGAGCGATGTACTCGGCTGTCTCCTTAGCAGCAGTGTTCACCCCGGACCTGCCGCTTCATTCATTTTGGGGGGGCTCTGAGGATAACAGAGTCCCTGTTCTCATTATTGGTAGGGTCGGAATACCCCTTTAATCCAGCCTCCATGGTCCTGTTCACATGGCTTCTTTTGACTGTGGAATGTGGCGCCCGGGTTATTAAAGAAACCAGCGCCATTCTCGGCAGATTCATCTGTGTTTTTCCGGCCTGTGGTCTGGATTATGGTGCTGGATTATCAGATTTTCTGCCGGAGGAGAGGTTCCTATGTGGATTAATGCAGGCTCTTCACGCAGTTGCAGCCCGGTGTCTCCAGCCTCCGACTTTATCGTGACGTCTTAAGACCCAATGGACTTTGTTTCCACAGTCGCCTGCCGTAATTTATGCTAATCATTTACTTTGTGGGAAAGCCAAGGGTAAATGCTGCCATAACGTGGCCCTGGGGGGGGGGGACGTCGCGGTACGCTGGCCCTGGGGGGGTGATGCCGCGGTACGGTGGCCCTGGGGGGGGGGGGCGGATGCCGCGGTAAGGTGGTCCAGGGGGGGGACGCCGCGGTACGGTGGCCCTGGGGGGGGGGGGAACACGCCGCGGTACGGTGGCCCTGGGGAGGGAGGGGGACGCCGCGGTACGGTGGCCCTGGGGAGGGAGGGGGACGCCGCGGTAAGGTGGCCCTGGGGGGGGAGGACGACGCCGCGGTACGGTGGCCCTGGGGGGGGGACACGCCGCGGTACAGTGGCCCTGGGGAGGGAGGGGGACGCCGCGCTACGGTGGCCCGGGGGGGGGGGGGGGGGGGGGCGTTGCGCTACGGTGGCCCTGGGTGGACGCCCCTTTCTCCATTGCAGTTATCCGTTCAGTTCATTCTGGACTTAACAGTTCCCTGCACTCCCTTTGCTAGAGCTGCACAATGAGGGTCCCAGACCTCAGACCCCCCCATGCGATGGCCTGTCCTAGTGGACGTGACTGTTATGACCCCCTCAGTTACCTAGAGTGAATGGGCCCCTCTGTTGTCGGCACCACGTGGCTTTACCATGACGTGTTTGCCCCATTATAGTAAATGCCTGTGCCCGTACACATTGGACCGTTGTGGTGACCTAATAACTTACCTATACTGGTGCTTCTGCAGATCTGATGCTCCAAACTGGCAGCGTCATAGGTCCGGATTCCGGCGGTCGGGGCGAGGGCTGAGGCAAGGAGAGGTCATGCTTGGACACCTCCCTATAAAAATTGCTATTTACCAAAGAGACTATATTAGGTTCGGTAAATACGATGCCAGCAGCACGTGGCCTGCATGGCATGATGAAATCCCAGCGGTAGTGTTTTTCTGTGGAAACAGCAGTACACAGTTACAGAACTGGCATCTTCAGATCTGCTCCGGTCTGTCCTGTGGCTAGGTGCAGCAGGTGGGATGATGGCACTTTATCATGTCTGCTAGTGCCACACCACTGGTCACAGCAGGGAGGCCTCCTGATCTTTGGGGCACCATGCCATTGCTCGGTCTTCCTAGTGGCCAAATCTGCCGCTGCACGTGATAGGGATTCAGGCTCCATAGTGTGCCATGTCTGCAGAGCCGTGAGCCACTCTGACACCTGCATTTTATCACACTCCGACTCCATAAATCGCCAAATCCCTCTCCAGCCAATGGCTGAGGATCCCTGGGTATTTTAAGGCACCCTCTCCAGGCAGGAAGGTGCCTGAGCTTTAGGTTCCCTGGTGAGCAGCAAAGGTGTTTGATGGTCTAGGGCTATTGTGATTTACCTGCATTCTAGTCTTGGTGACTGTGACTTCTCCAATACTGCCCCCTGTGTTAGCCCACTGGTCACAGTGACTTCTCCGATACTGCCCCCTGTGTTAGCCCACTGGTCACAGTGACTTCTCCGATACTGCCCCCTGTGTTAGCCCACTGGTCACAGTGACTTCTCCGATACTGCCCCCTGTGTTAGCCCACTGGTCACAGTGACTTCTCCGATACTGCCCCCTGTGTTAGCCCACTGGTCACAGTGACTTCTCCGATACTGCCCCCTGTGTTAGCCCACTGGTCACAGTGACTTCTCCGATACTGCCCCCTGTGTTAGCCCACTGGTCACAGTGACTTCTCCGATACTGCCCCCTGTGTTAGCCCACTGGTCACAGTGACCTCTCCGATACTGCCCCCTGTGTTAGCCCACTGGTCACAGTGACTTCTCCGATACTGCCCCCTGTGTTAGCCCACTGGTCACAGTGACTTCTCCGATACTGCCCCCTGTGTTAGCCCACTGGTCACAGTGACCTCTCCGATACTGCCCCCTGTGTTAGCCCACTGGTCACAGTGACCTCTCCGATACTGCCCCCTGTGTTAGCCCACTGGTCACAGTGACCTCTCCGATACTGCCCCCTGTGTTAGCCCACTGGTCACAGTGACCTCTCCGATACTGCCCCCTGTGTTAGCCCACTGGCCACAGTGACTTCTCCGATACTGCCCCCTGTGTTAGCCCACTGGTCACAGTGACTTCTCCGATACTGCCCACTTGTGACTGTGACTTCTTCAATACTGCCCCCTGTTTTAGCCCTCTGGTCACAGTGACTTCTCCGATACTGCCCATGGGTGACTGTGACTTCTCCAATACTGCCCCGTGTGTTAGCCCACTGGTGACCACGCTGATAACTGTGACCCATTCTGAGGCCGCACCGTTAATAACTACCTTGTTTCCTATCACGGAACCAGTTTTTAGCCACTTCTCCATGTTCTCATCTATCCTCAGCATTGCCATTTTATGTCCCAGCCTTTTATATGGTGCAGCAGCAGAATCCGCACCTGGAACATGCTGATGTCACCCCCTCTAGATTGAAAGGGGTGAAATCCACAATGAAAATCCAGAAGTAATTGACATGATACAGAATTTTATAAATCCGCACTGCAGGTCTATTTCCGTCCAGAAAAGCTCAACGCCGTGTACGTCAGATTTCTTAAAATATGGCGGAAATTGTAATACGCTGGGGAATTTCTCTCTGGATTTTGTGGTTAGAAAATCTGCAGCGTTTTACAGAAGCAGCAAAGCGGATTTGACTTTACCAAATCTCATACAATCTGCAAAAAAAAATTTAGGGGAAGAGAAATAAGATCTGGAATAACCACTGCAATAACATTACTGTAACCACAAATACAGGACGCACAGATCCTTGAAAGGGTCCTCAGGCTATTGACATATGATTTGCGGGGGTCCAGATCTGTGCATATCCCCCGATAAGTAGTTTCACTGTAGCTCCGGCGCCTACACTGCGCAGCACAGCTCCCATTGACGTGAATGGACGGAGCTGTGCCGGACTTACGCAGATCAGGGGGTGCGCGGTGTCGGACCCCTGCTGATCATATATTGAAGATCCTTCTGGAGATCCCCTTTAACGTGGTTTTCAGCAAATAAAGCATATTCATTGTATAAAGTTATGGAACAAGCTAAGATCATTGTTGTTGTCAGTGAATGGAAACCATAATTGTATCTTTTTTTTTTCTCTCCATCCATCAGGAGATTGATGTCAAAGAGAAGGTGGAGCAAATAGAGAAGGTCGATGATGTTCTGCTATTACCAGGTAACATTTTTTTCCGTCTGATGAAAAAGTTTTTTTTAAAAGGAAAATACGCCGTCTAACATATATAGATATATGATCTATGTAATCAGATTTTCACTGTAAATATATTTTTATGTGCTTACCTTTGCCTAGGAAATGATAAAGTTCTGGCCACCTGCAGCTACCACTAGGGGGAGCTCATTGCATGTGGGTTTAGAGGGCTGAAAAATTGCCTATGCAATGAAACCCCCCTAGTGGTATCTGTAGGAAGATGCAGCTCAGAGCCGAGCACCTTTCCTCCAAAGGCCCTATAACCATGTGGAAGGTACACCACTGATCCCGAGAATGCCGAGGACGCGGGCCTAGTGTAGCGCTATGTCCCATTTACTGTTTAAACGTGCACAGTGGCGCCACCTACTGTGCAGTAGAACTGTATTACCCAGAACAGCCATGCAAAATCTGCTCCCCCTTGATTCCCAGGGTCGTGACGGTATTTCATAAATGAATGGTATATCCTACCAATATGTCCTGACTTTTTCTGTGGACCAGAGGCGAAATTGTAAAACTTCAGGACTCCAGCGCAAGTTCTGTAACAGGGCCTATCACACATCATGAATAATATTGGTCTCCTCATATGTAACAGTCCCATAGGACACCAGGGCTCCGAGCAAAGCGGAACCAGAGACGCACAAAATCACAAATGCTCCGTGATTTGTAAAGGGGCTGATAAGATGAAGAAAAGTTGTATACAGCCCACCCTTCTTGGGGTCATTGTAGAGTGTACAGTTGGAGAGATGACGGTAATAGACTGTGATATTTAGAGGGGAATTCCGGTAGGTAAAAGTTAGGCTCCATTCACACGTCCGTATGTGTTTTGCGGACCGCACATTGCCGGAACTCTCATAGGACAAGAATAGGACATGTTCTATTTTTTTGCGGATACAGAAGTGCGGATGCGGACAGCACATTCCGGCCTTATTGAAAATGAATGGGTCTGCACCTGTTCCGCAAAATTGCAGAACGGATGCGGACCCATTTTGCGGATGTGTTAATGGACCCTTATTCCGTATCCTGCTGGTTAGGACATAGGGGAAGTGTTGATTTCTAACGTGTGCTGCTGTTAGGACTGAGGCTGCGTTCAGACCTGAGCGTACGGGATGGAGCGCTCTGTATGCGCGATTGTATGCGCGTTTACAGACGCGGCTCCGGAACAAGCGAACGCCCATTGTCGCGCGTTCCCGCTGAAGTCTATGTACGGGAACGCGCGACAAGACGCCCCAAAGAAGCTCCTGTACTTCTTGGGGCGTCGGGCGTTTTACATTGCGATCGTACGCGCTGTAAAACGCTCAGGTGAGAACCATTCCCATAGGGAAACATTGGTTCTTGCCTGTTGAGCGTTTTACAGCGCGTAGGAACGCGCTGTAAAACGCTCAGGTCTGAACCCAGCCTTAGGGACTGTAGGCCCCTCTTGGGGCGATTCTTAACGTACAGGAGGAAGGGAGAGAAATATCTCCAGGGAATCTAAAGTCTAAGAACATTTTATTCCTGATGGGATGACCTATAACTTTCCCATTATAAAGTCCAACCCAAGAGTTGGACGGTAGTTTAAAGAGGGCATTTATTGGCCAAACGTCCAGGTACGGGACCGCAGATATTCCATGTGTTCTTCAAGAGGCGGTTATAGTGGGCACTCCATCTAAGGGTGTAAGTAAGCAGGTGCAGTGAGATGAGACGACCTCTTTAATGGGAATCTGTCGCCTACATCAGGGTTATTGAAGTAAAGCAATTGACAGGTAGCAAATAGTACCGTATTCCCAAGAGTGCATTTGTTTCAGTGATTAGTGTCTTCGGTCTTCTGAAAAAACTGTTATTTAGATATGCAAATGAGCCATGTAAGGTGCCCAGAGGGGCATTATTCTCATACCAAGGAGCCCAGGCACGCCTCCCGTTGGTGCCCAAGCCTGCCTCCGCTCTGACGTGACGGCCCCTGCTGCAATGTGTCTGCGCACCCCACAAAAAGGGCAGCCCCCCCCCCCCCATTCGTCACATACAAGTCATAACTCTTCACGTCTAAATCGGCATGTTCTTGAAGCAAAGGGGAAGAAGTGTCACTGGGCTCGGCGCATGCCCAGTTGGAGAATTGTGGCTGATGCCCTCAGCGGGATGCGCAGGCGCAGACAGTGTTCAGCACTGTCATGCAAAAGATTTAGACGCAGCAGGGAAAGGGTGAGCGGAGTTGGGGGATGAGGATGAGCGATAGCAGTAGCCATTGCCCGTCCTCCTACTGTGGAGGAGATGGCTGCATGTAAATACAGCACTCTCTTCACCTCCACTAACGAGCGGGCAATTGTCGGCAAGGAACGCTTCCTTCCAGACAATTGTGTGTTGGATCGCTGCCGCATTAGGAGCTACAATTACAGGAACATAACGACTTGCTCCTCTCTGGAGTAGGACCACCTTAGCTCCGTGTCTACACTATGCAGCCATCCTGACTGTCCTTGTTAGGGACATTGACTTCAGGAACCGCACAGGAAATTTTTCACATCTGGAGGGTCTATATTTACCCTGAAGGACTGCTGTAATGATTTCCATTTCATATCAGAAAAGGTCTCCATTATTTTATGCAGCTCTGAGCTGTAGAGTCTACTTGACTCCTATTCTAACCGATGTGGAAGAATCATCCCTGGTCTAAGCCAGAGAGAAAACGTACTCGTGGTAACTGTACAGTCGTGGCCAAAAGTTTTGAGAATGACACAAATATTAGTTTTCACAACGTTTGCTGCTAAACTGCTTTTTCAGTTGTTTCTGTGATGTAGTGAAATATAATTACACGCACTTCATACGTTTCAAAGGCTTTTAATCGACAATTACATGACATTTATGCAAAGAGTCAGTATTTGCAGTGTTGGCCCTTCTTTTTCAGGACCTCTGCAATTCGACTGGGCATGCTCTCAATCAACTTCTGGGCCAATTCCTGACTGATAGCAACCCATTCTTTCATAATCACTTCTTGGAGTTTGTCAGAATTAGTGTGTTTTTGTTTGTCCACCCGCCTCTTGAGGATTGACCACAAGTTCTCAATGGGATTAAGATCTGGGGAGTTTCCAGGCCATGGACCCAAAATGTCAAAGTTTTGGTCCCCGAGCCACTTAGTTATCACTTTTGCCTTATGGCACGGTGCTCCATCGTGCTGGAAAATGCATTGTTCTTCACCAAACTGTTGTTGGATTGTTGGAAGAAGTTGCTGTTGGAGGTAGGGTTGTTGCGGGTGTCGAAATTTCGGTATTTCCATTTTTTCGATACTGGGCTGCGCTTCTGCGCAGTCTCGTATCTCTGAACATGAGAGCGCTGCTGTCGGCGCGCTCATGTTCTCTCAGCAGCACGGGGAGAAGGAAGCTGTCCTCCCTCCCCCCTGTGCTGCTGCTGCTGCCGCCACTGCCACCAATGAGAAGAGAGGGGCGGAGGAGGGGCGGGCGCACTGCACCACCAATGATGCGACTTTTCCTACATAGAGCGGCGCCCAGCGATGTCCCAGCACTCACCATTATTCCTGGGCGCCGCTCCGTTCGCCTGCTGTGCCCCATTACTGTCTCCTCTCCTCCTCCACATGCTGATTACTATCGGAGCGATGGGGAGGAGACATCAGCTTCACTAGTGGGCGTTCCTTCTTCCTACGCTGTGATTGGACAGCGCTACAGCTAGGGAGAAGGAACGCCCACTAGAGAAGCTGATGTCTCCTCCCCATTACTCTGATAGTAATTAGCATATGGAGCAGGAGAGGAGACAGTAATGGGGCACAGCAGGCGAACGGAGCGGCGCCCAGGAATAATGGTGAGTGCTGGGACATCACTGGGCGCCGCTCTGTGTAGCCTAATACTTTAAAGTCTACCTTTCCTGGGTCCAGACTTTAACCCATAATACAGGAGGCGGGTGCCGGCAGCAGAATCGCATTGCCGGCACCCTGCCCCTGACAGGGAGCTGCGATCAGCGGCAGTTAACCCCTCAGCTGCAGCACCTGAGGGGTTAACTGCCGCTGATCTGCCAGTACCCGCCTCCTGTAATAAGGGGTAATTATCATTGGTGGTGCAGTGTGCCCCCCCTCAACCCCCCATCCCATTAAAATCATTGGTGGCACAGTGCGCCGGCCCCTCTCGATCCCCCAGTATTAAAATCATTGGTGGCAGTGGCCACAGGGTCCTCTCCCCTCCCTCTCATTGGTGGTGCAGTGGCAGCTTCTGATCGGAGCCCCAGCAGTGTAAGCCTGGGGCTCCGATCGGTTACCATGGCAGCCAGGACGCTACTGAAGCCCTGGCTGCCATGGTAACATCCCTGATGCTGTGTGCACAAAGCACAGAGCAGCGGGGACAGTGTGAAGTCCTATTTACCCTAATAGAGATCTATCAGGGTGAATAGAACAAGGGATGAAAGATCGAAGGTTCTGGCCCCTAAGGGGGGAAAATAATTATTAAATAAAATGTGTAAAAAAAAAAAAAAAATATTAAGTATGAATCACCCCCTTTTCCCAATTTCACATATAAAATGTATAAATAATAAACATATTACATATCGCCACGTCCGTCATAAAAGTCCAAACTATTAAAATATTTAAAAAAATCTATGCGGTGAACGCCGAAACAGAAAAAATAAATAAAAACTGCGTGTTTCGCCATTTTTTAAAATGCGGAATACACGTGGCTTTTTTGTTTTATTTTTTTCGCGTGGTATCGAGTATCGCAATACTTTTTCATGGTATCGAAACCGAATCAAAAATTTGGTATCGCAACAACTCTAGTTGGAGGGTGTTTTGGTACTATTCTTTATTCATGGCTGTGTTTTTGGGCAAAATTGTGAGTGAGCCCACTCCCTTGGATGAGAAGCAACCCCACACATGAATGGTCTCAGGATGCTTTACTGTTGGCATGACACAGGACTGATGGTAGCGCTCACCTTTTCTTCTCCGGACAAGCCTTTTTCCAGATGCCCCAAACAATCAGAAAGAGGCTTCATCTGAGAATATGACTTTGCCCCAGTCCTCAGCAGTCCATTCACCATACTTTCTGCAGAAGATCAATCTGTCCCTGATGGGGTTTTTTTGGAGAGAAGTGGCAGCTTTGCTGCCCTTCTTGACACCAGGCCATCTTCCAAAAGTCTGCGTGCAGATGCGCTCACACCTGCCTGCTGCCATTCCTGAGCAAGCTCTGCACTGGTGGCACTCCGATCCCGCAGCTGAATCCTCTTTAGGAGACGATCCTGGCGCTTGCTGGACTTTCTTGGACGCCCTGAAGCCTTCTTAACAAGAATTGAACCTCTTTCCTTGAAGTTCTTGATGATCCTATAAATTGTTGATTGAGGTGCAATCTTAGTAGTCAAAATATCCTTGCCTGTGAAGCCATTTTTATGCAACGCAATGATGGCTGCACGCGTTTCTTTGCAGGTCACCATGGTTAACAATGGAAGAACAATGATTTCAAGCATCACCCTCCTTTTAACATGTCAAGTCTGCCATTTTAACCCAATCAGCCTGACATAATGATCTCCAGCCTTGTGCTCGTCAACATTCTCACCTGAGTTAACAAGACGATTACTGAAATGATCTCAGCAGGTCCTTTAATGACAGCAATGAAATGCAGTGGAAAGTTTTTTTGGGGATTAAGTTAATTTTCATGGCAAAGAAGGACTATGCAATTCATCTGATCACTCTTCATAACATTCTGGAGTATATGCAAATTGCTATTATAAAAACTTAAGCAGCAACTTTTCCAATATTTATGTAATTCTCAACTTTTGGCCACGACTGTAGACCTGAAGGAGCCGTTTCCTTAGAGCTTTGGAGACATTATAAGCAGCTGCAGCAACTTGAAGGTAGGCTTCCCTAAGTGCAGTCTTAGGGCACTTTCACACTAGCGGCAAGGAACTCCGGCAGGCTGTTCCGGCGGGTGAACAGCCTGCCGCATCCTTCCTGCCGCTGGTGCACACGTGCCCCCGGACCACCACTCCGGCTCCATTGACTATAATAGGGACGGGGCATGTCGTACTTTTAGTCCGGCCGCCTCACGGCATGTGCTGCCGCCAGAACTCCGCCCTATAGTCAATGGGGACAAAGCGGTAGTCCGGGGACACGCGTGCACTAGCGGCAGGACGGAACCGACAGGCTGTTCACCCGCCGGAGTTCCTTGCCGCTAGTGTGAAACTAGCCTTAGTGAAGAACAGTCCCAGCAGGTACAGTAGATGCCTTAATAATCTGCTCAGAACTGTGCCAACTTTTGGGGAGCCCACTACGTTGTATTTTTTAGGAGTGAACCTGTGTACTTTTGCACTGCAGTGAGGGCAGGCACAATCGCCTTAGTAGATTATTCACTTTATGCAGAAGAAAGATCTGGTGAGAAACACTTCCACGGAAGACAAATGAGCCGATGACTTTCTGGCCTTTTAGAACTTCCAGACAAGCTTACTTTCTCAAGCAGAGCTCCTGCCGAGTGGAGGCACTAGTCCCCCATCCAGAACATAACCCCATTCTGCTTAGCTTCCCACATAGGCAGAGCTGGACCTGTTTAGGATTGAGAGGCTTCCCATATGAAATCTGAGCTAAATTGTTTAGTAAGAATCATTTCCAGGATATTTAAAGTCCCTAGGTCCCCTTGAGGTGGAAACTTTAGTCCCCCTGACAAGATGGACATCAACAATTTCCATTTCATCCACCATAACGGCTATGGATGAGATTGACCCCTTGACCTCTGTAGGGGCAGGAAATACAGAGAGAGAGAGAGTTTAAGAAGCCCCCACCCACTCTCACCCTCAGTGTTTCCTGTCCCTATGGGGCACTGCACAGAGAGGACTCCTTAGGGAGTTGAAGAGTTATAGCAGTTTTTTCTTTTTTATATGCCACATGTTCTACATGGGGTAAGGATTGTCTTGCCAATCTCCTCCTCAGCCCTCCCGCAGCTTATGCCAAAGCTGGGCTGAGGAGGTCCGCGTGAATCTCGTCCCTGACATTGGGGGGCCTGATTTTCACCCACTGCTGTATGGTCTTCCTTCCCCGCTGTAGTGGAAGCAGACCAGCCGGAGCGGGATGCCGCACGGGGGGCGTTGCCCAGTTACCGCTGTGATCCCGGCTAGGTCCGGAAGGGGGCGGAGCTTTCCAAGGGGAGCGCGTCATCACGCGGGGAAAGCGGAGATGACATCAGACGCCGCACTTCAACCTAAACAGCGCGGCAGCTCCCAGACAGTGTCTCACCTGTCTTCAGCAGTAATTTCAGGTCCTGAGGCTCCCGGGACCCGTATGGACTGCGCAGACCCACCTTCGGCAACTCCATCCGTGAGTCTCCCTGTGGGAAACCTGCATTATTCCTCTAATGTTTATTTACTTGAGTTAGTACATGGCTGATTCTGTCTTTTACCAGGGTGTTAAGGAAATGAAAATTAAACCAAAATATAACAAGTGTGTCAATTGTTAAAAAAAATTACCTGAGGGATATAAGAAGAAACTTTGCAAAACTTGCATTGATGACCTTCTGAAAGAAGAGCAACCGTCTATCCTGATGGAAGTTAGATCCATGATTCAGGATGAAATTAGATCCTCATTGGCCTCTCTTACTCCCCCTCAAAACGCACCTCCTACTAAAAAGCTAAGGTTATCCGGTCCATCCTCCTCAGATGCTGGGGACATGGAGGAGGGGGCATCAGTTTTCAAACATGATTTTGAGGATGACCAGTTGTCTGAAGGGGAGATAGTAGAGGATAATGAAGAAATGGATGAACTACTTAAGGCAGTGAGAGAGACCATGGGTATCGAAAACGTCCAAAAGACGAGATCTGTACAGGACAAAATGTTTGGGGGATTATGCACAAAAAAAGCTACGGTTTTCCCCATTAATGAAAATATGAAAGAAATGATCATTGATGAATGGGCGGATCCTGAAAGAAGACTAGGTGTTTTTAGAGAATTTAGAAAGAGGCTTCTCTTTGACCCTGCTGAATCTAAAATATTTAATGATACTCCTAAAATAGACGTTCAAGTAGCAGAAGTTGTAAAAAAGACTTCCCTGCCATTTGAGGACGCATCCCAGTTATGTGACCCAATGGAACGGAAAGCGGATTCCCTTCTAAGGAAATGTTGGGAGGTGTCGATGTTCGGGGTAAAACCTAATATCGCAGGCTAGAGCCATGTATTTCTGGCTTAATGAGCTAGATAATCATATAAAAAATAAAACCCCTAGAGAAGAAGTCCTTCAGTCTATTCCTCTCTTGAAATCCGCCACGGCATTTCTAGCAGATGCGTCTGCGGAATCTGTTAGATTTGCAGCTAAATACGCCTCTTTCTCAAATTCTGCCAGGCCCTTTGGATTAAATCCTGGGGAGGAGGTGATAAAATCTCCAAATCAAAACTATACTCCATAGCATTCTCAGGGGAATACGTCTTTGGGCCAGTACTCGATGAGCTCTTAGAAAAGGCCGCGGACAAAAAGAAGGGTTTCCCTGAAGAACAAAAAAGGAATTTTTTTTTGCCCCTTCAGTCAGCAATCTAGGTCATATAGGGGTAAAAGGAAAGACTGGTCGATGGAGTTACCAGAAGGGGGGCAAAGGAAGAGGGTTCCTCCTCAACCCCCAAAACAAACAAACAAACAGTAAAAAGCAATGACGCCAGGGTAGGGGGGAGGTTAAAAGATTTCTTGACCCAGTGGGAAGCCAAAACATCAAACACTGGGGCTCTAGAAATTATAAAAAATTGATACAAAATAGAGTTTACCTCCACTCCACCAAAAAGTTCCAGATAACGTCACACGATCCTAATACCCTTTCAAAGAACTGGCAGGGTATACTAGAATTAAAAACATCAGGGGTAATAAAACAGGTCCCTATGTCAGAGGAAAAAACAGGGGTTCTACTCAAGACTTTTTTTTTTTTGTTAAAAAACCGGATGGCTCCTCCAGAACCATCATAAACCTAAAAGACCTAAACAAATCTATAATGTACAAAAAATTCTAAATGGAATCCATCTCCTCCATTGTTCCTCTAATAAAAAAAAGGGGGCTTACATGACGTCTGCGGATCTCAAGGACGCATACTATCACGTTCCCATACATCAAAATTCACAAAAATATCTTCGGTTTGCGTTACAAAGCCCAGATCACATAATACATCATTTTCAGTTCTGCACCCTTCCCTTTGGCTTTTCATCCGCAACAAGGATCTTCACAAAACTGGTAGGGGAGAAGTTGCCCTCCCTCAGGAAAGAAGGACTAGTAATTTTTCCATACCTAGACGATTTCCTCCTACTGGGAAGTTCGGAAGCAGAAACAGCCACACAAACACAAACCTTCCTACAGAAAATTTGCAACTTAGGTTGACTGATATAAATATTGAAAAATCTTCCCTAATTTCATCATCCAACAGAATATTCCTCGGGGTGATGCTAGACTCAGTAGCCCAGAAGTCATCACTACCTCTGGAAAAAATAAAAGACATCTTAGGGAAAATAGAGAAATTCCAAACTCAGGAATACCTCGATCAGGAACACCATGAGCATCTTGGGTCTCATGACCTCTAACAGCGGTTGCCTGGAGCCAAGCCCACACCAGGACCATACAATCCTGGATATTAAACAATTGGAACAAAGATCAGTTATCCTTAGACATCATAATAAAAATCCCACTGCAAATAAAACTAGATTTAAATTGGTGGAAGATGGAAACCAACCTAGCCAGAGGGGTAACCTGGCAAAAAGAACCAGGAATACAAATTGTAACAGATGCAAGTGCAACAGGATGGGGAGCAACGGTGGCCTCCTCAAGCTGGCAAGGGAAGTGACCAGAAGAAATAAAGAACGAGTCATCAAATTACAAAGAAATAAGGGCGGTCTGGGAAACTCTAAAATTAAATTGGAGTTTATTAAACAAAGAGCACCTAAAAATATTCTCAGACAATACAACAGCAGTCGCTTACCTGAAGCATCAAGGAGGCACAAGGTCCCAAAAATTTAGATCCCTAACTGAAGAAATATTTTCTTGGGCAGAAAAAAATGTTCCATCTATTACAACCATCCATCTGAAGGGATCAGAAAATACAGAGGCAGATTTTCTAAGCAGACAGACTCTAGACCCAGGGGAATGGTCCTTTTAAATCCAGAGATATTTCAGAAATTAATAACCAGATGGTGGCCAACCACAAATAGACCTATTTGCCTCAAAAAGAAATACAATGGTCAACCGGTTTTGCTCCCTGAACCCCAGGGAAAATCCGTGGGCGGTAGACACCTTCTCAGTAAAATGGAACTGGAATCTTGCATATGCATTCCCTCCATGGGAATCCCCAGGGTTCTACAGAAAATACTCACTGACCCAGTGACAGTAATACTAATTACTCCCTATTGGCCCAAGAGAACTTTGTTCTCCATCCTGAAAAACTTATCTCTGGAAGATCCATGGCAGATACCTTTTCAGAAGGATATTCTCTCACAGGGGTCAATCCTTCATCAGAACCCAGGTCTCTTCAAACTATCGGCCTGGATCATGAAAGCGAAATCCTAAGGAGTAAGGGTCTTTCACATAAAGTTATCAATACCTTAAAAGCCAGCAGGAAAAAGTTACTGCTGCCATTTATCTAAAAATCTGGAAAAAGTACTGCTCATGGCTGTGAAAAGTCTCTCCCAATATATCATCTCCTTCTATACAAAAGATCTTGGAATTCCTACAAAGAGGCCTAGATTTAGGCCTTAGGCCTAGTACTTTGAAGGTGCAAATATCAGCCCTGGGGGCTTTCTACGATACTAACCTAGAGAACCATAGATGGATTAGAAGGTTTATTAAAGCCGCTTCTAGACTTAAACCTTCTCTAAAACATAACATTCCGCTATGGGATTTAAATCTAGTCCTTAATGGGTTGACAAATTCTCCATTTGCCCCAGTAACAGATATTTCCTTAAAACATCTCTCTTTTAAGACTGCCTTTTTAATAGCCATTACATGCGCTAGACACAGGACAAATCCAGGCCTTGTCATGTAGGGAACCATATCTATCAGTTTTTCCTGATAGAATTGTATTGAGACTAGATCCGGGTGTCCTCCCGAAGGTAGTTTCAAATTTCCACAGGGACCAGGAAATTATTTTACCTTCCTTCTGCAGTGAACCAAAGGATCCCATGGAAGAAAAATGGCATCTTCTGCATGTAATGGAGACAATTATTCAGTACCTTTAAAGCTACAGAATCTTTTAGGAAGGATAATAATCTCTTAATTCAATTTGCGGGAAAAAATAAAGGGAAAAAGCTTTCCAAGGCATCCATAGGGCGCATAATAACAACTATTTCTTACTGTTATTCCCTATTGGGTCAGACATGTCCTACAGGAATAAAGGCTCATTCTACTAGGGCTATGGCCTCCTCTTGGGCAGAAAAAGCTGCGGTATCTCTCGATCAGATATGCAGGGCTGCAACTTGGTCTAGCATTTATACTTTCATTAGACACTATTGCTTGACCTTTTCTGCTTCAACGGATTTGGCCTTTGGCCAAAGAGTGTTGCAAGCAGTTACCCCCCCCCCCCCACTTAGTAATCTGTTCTCATCCGTAGCCGTCATGGTGGATGAAATGGAAAAACCGTAATTAGACTTGCTTAATTCTGTTTTCTTGAATCCACCATGACGGCTCATATATTTCCTCCCATAAAATGTAGTATATATTATGAGGTTAATAATATAAAAAAAATAATTAAAAAAAAAAAAAAAAAAAAATAATAATATATATATATATATATATATATATATATATATACCCACTTTGGTATCTGGTACACACTGAGGGTGAAAGGTAAAAGTGGGTGGGGGATTCTTAAACTCTCTCTGTGTATTTCCTGCCCCTACAGAGGTCAAGGGGTCAATCTCACCCATAGCCGTTTTTTTTTGTCTTCCCTATCCCCAGAAAGAATAATCCCCTCCTTTTCAGAAGAGCGAAACACTTTATCTTGAATTCTCCATCAGATTTATATACTGACTAGGGTTGATGCACCTGGCAACATTTAGGGGGTCATTTATTAAGACTGGCATTTGACATCGGTCTTAATAACCCCGTGCACTGGCGATGGATCTGCCGAAGTTATAAAGAGGCGCCGGCTTCTACATAACTTTGTCGTATCCACCGCCGGTCTAAATCTACGTGAGCTTCCTTGCTGTCTTACATTTAAACCATTTTCTATGCTGAAAACAGGCGAAGAAAATGATCAATGAGTTGGGCCTGTCCCCTTCCCTGCCATGCCCACTTTTTTAGACCTGGCGTAAGCTGGGAAAAGTTTCAGATCGCAGCACAAAAAATCTTTGTCCTACATTCCGCACCAGGAATACACCAAAAATAGGAGAAATTTCTGTTAGTAAATGACCCCCTTAAAGTTTTCCTGAAAGAAGAGAAACCGACTCCTATCAACTTGGACTTTTCAAATCGGTCAACATTGCAGAGATGGTTCACAGCAAGGTCACAAGGACGACATTCTGGCGCTTTAGGCATTCATAGCTATCGGACAAGGGCAAATCATAATTCTTGCAGCTGAAGTGCTTTTCTTCCTTCTGAACCTCTGTCTCTGGGACCTGCTGGAGACATCAAAGACAATACCTTAAAGGGGTTATCCCATCATAATGATCACTGTTAAATCTGTTAATGATTTGACAGTGATCATTTTTGTAAATATACTTTATTAACAAATTACCACCGATTAGGATAAAATTCATCCCCACTTACCTTATTGTTGTGACTCGGTCTCCCCTGGTTACGACCACCGCTCTTCTGCAAAATCCTGATGGTCGCGCTTGCCCAGAAGACTCCTTCTTTTCTCCCGGCCGGGCCACTCGCTGTCCTGAACGCGCACGCTGCCACGCATGCGCGACGGTGACTTCTTCCCGGCCAGAATAGTACAGAGCTGCGAACGCGCACGCCGGCTCTGTACTATACTGGCCAGAAATAAGTCACATTGCGCATGCGCGGCAGCGTGCGCGTTCAGTCCAGCGCGCGGCCCGGCCGGGAGAAGACTTCAATCAAGATGAAGCCCGCCCCCAGCCAGAATCCAGGAAGTGAACGCGCGGTGGCAGCAGGTAAGTATAAAAACGCAAAGTGGGATAACCCCTTTAATTAAAAATGTATGCCAAGAAAGGAAAAAAATAATTATACAGCAGTGTGCAAGCTACTTTCAGGGAAGCAGCACTGTGCCCAGTTTAAACAGTGTGCCGGTATTCTTCCGCACAATAGGCACTACTTTCTGTCACGGTCTCTCCCGTGACAGGGGTCAGAAGATCTAAGAGACTGGCTGCACGTGATGCGATCTGACAGCCTCTTTGGTTTTACTTGTTTCTGTGTTGTTGCTGGTTATGACCACACCTCTCGTCTCAGGTGTAGCTTAAGTGGTCATTCCAACGCCTCTATTTAGTCTGGCCTCACCCATCATGCTATGCGGTTGATAGCTCCTTCTGGTTGTGAAAGTGCTGGTGTTTGGTTCTCCTCTGAGTTCCTGCTCATCCGCGTACTTCGGAGTTAAGTGTCATTTTCCTATTTCTTGTTTATTGTAGTCCCCTATCTTTTGGTATTAGGCCCGAGGGAGTATCCTGTTCCTTCAGGTCGTCTTTCATCCTGACACTATTTCCAGGGTCCTTTAGGGTCAGATTGGGCTCTTGGTTCCTGCGTATGAACATTCCTACCATCGAGGTCTGTTCATACTGATAGTAGTCAGGGCTCAGTTTAGGGATTCACTACGTGGTGACCTTTCCCCTTTCCCTTTTCCTAGTACCTTTTCCCTTCCCTCCTGTGTTCGGTGTGGAGTTTAACACCCGCACCGTGACAGTTTATTGCAGAGATATATGTCCGGCTGACTCTTGGCACTAATGAAAGAAAAAGGCCAGATCCCCGCTGGATCCCGTTAGTCAATGGGGCCTGGAGGTACTCCGGCCCCTTCCAGCTATCCCAAATACGATTAACTCTGCTGGAACAGCCTGCCAGAAGATTTTAGCGCTAGTGTGAAACAAGCCTTATATACTTCCCGGAAAAATCCAGGAAGTCCAGTATAATGAATAAAAAAACAGAAACATTACAAGAAACAAACAAGCAAAGTAAACTATAAAGGTAGGAGGGGATAGATATCCTCACCCCATTACTGTGCTGCTGGTTAGGATGTAAGGGAAAGGCAAGTTCCTGTATCATCCCCGGAGTGAAATAGGTTGTATCTGGTAAGAGGGGCAATAACACGAGTGGTATGGGGGGGGGGGGGGATGACATGATGGCAAGTTCCAAAATCTCCCCATGACGGTAACAGGATGTGAATGGTAAGAGGGGCAATAACCTGAATAAAAGTTCCTGTACCTCCCCCCTTCCAGGGTCTCTGGAGGCTGTATGGGGGAGGGACACATGTAGTAAGGGGGGTGGTGACGTGATTTTATCACCTCTCGATCTCTCCAGTAACATGCTATGGTCAATGCTTGCTCTGCACTGTTAACTAAAATAAGGGGGGACCGGTATGCAAATTCTGGATACATGTGGCGCCGCTTATCTCCAGAAAATGACCATGAATATAACACATGCAGTCCACTTCAATCACATGAATAGTCAGGGCAGGGACCTCGCTGTTCCTCAGATACATATCTTTATCTGAGACTGTCCTCCTCGCACTGTAAGTCTATTGTCCGCGGCTCCCCGGAGTTATTTCCTCAGAAGGAAGTGCTCAGCAGTAGTCATTCCTCTGATGTCATCTGTATCGAAAGGAAGGAAATAGTCGGAAATAAACTTGTATTATTTACGAGGAAAACATCTCCCGCAGCTTACATTGTATCCTGTGTCACTATTCTAGCGGCCAGTCCGATGGTAGCCCTCCATGTATCACATGAAAGGGAACATCTGTTTCCCCATTATGGCAAGATGAGGGCAGGGGTGTCCACAGAAATCATGGGCACAGAGCAAAATTTTGAATGTGCTCCACCCCCCCACAGATAATCTCTAACACTGTGCAAGTTTCCAACACAGTTACCCATGAAACAAAAAGTTACAGGGTTCGCAGGGATTACAATATTGATGACCTCTCCTAAATATCTGATTGGTTGGCGTCCGACTACTGAGACCCCCCAACCAATCAGCTTTTTGAAAGGGTCACAGCCTCTTCACTGCATTCCAAGCACAGCGCTGCACACTGTATGGTGGATTTGCTTGGTATTGTAGCCCAGGCCCAGTCACATAGAGCATAAGACCGATGGACATGACGTCACCTGCCTAGGAAGAGGGCACAGCGCTCAATGGAGCATCGCAGCCTTTTTAAACAGTCGACCAGTGGGGTTGGTAAATTCGGAACCCACTGATCCGATATTGATGACCTATCCTGAGGATAGGTCTTCAATATTTTACTCCGAGAAAATCCCTTTAAAATGTATCCCAAGCGTCATATTTTTTTTTAAATGTATTTATGCTAGAAAGTTGACATAACTTCAATATATCTACTCCCTGCTTCCTTCACAGAATGAATTCTAAAGCTCTGGTTGCCTGCAGCCACCACTAGGGGGAGCTCCATCCATGGAGAGTTATATAAAGCTCTATAGAATGCAATATAAATTTCTATGCAGTGAGCTCCCTCTAGTGGCAACTTGTAGAAAATGCTGTGGCTTTATTGGGAAACAGAAGAAGCAGTTCTTGCAAGGATCCCTTTGTCCACAGGCTTCATAGCATGGTCTTGGAAGGAGAGGTTGATAACCCCATGGCTGTCTGATTATAGTCAGTGGAGCTCCTTCAGTCCACCCTTCATTCACAGTGCAACAAACAAGTGTCGTTTCCTGATACATATATCCTTAGGTTATCAGTGTTTCACTGGTGCGGGTCTGACCCCTGGGACCACCGCTCATATCCAGATTGAATGGAGCAGAGTGCTCCACCCTGTAGTTTTCACAAGCACAGTGCCATATATATGAGTGTGGCCGTGTCTGGTACTGCAGCTCTGTCTCATTCACTTGGATATACCAGGCAAACGCGCTGCTCTGCAAGGTCCTGGAAGCCAGACCCCAACTAATCCAACATTCATAAGCTGTCAATGTTTGACTCCCCCCTCAAAGGGTTTGTGCGATGGCCTAATGCCATAGCAGATTGCCTAGTTGTGCCATTCCATGATCGGTTTCATGGACCCCTGACTGGCAGCAGTTCCTCTGATGTCCCTGACCACACTGGGATTGTTTGCAGCCCCGTCAGTGATTATAGCGCGGGGTAGGATTGCGTGACGCGCTCTGCAGTAATTACCGCCCACCGTCTTCTTGTTATGCAGGTGAGATGCTCCTCTGTGAAGCCAGCAACATATTGAAGGTCTCCCAGGACGAAACTTCCCAGCGAGGCATCTGTGGAAGACTGATCTGCACCAACTTCAAGATCACCTTCCGGTGTGAGGAGGGCGCTGAAGAAAATGTAAGCGTTTTTTTCTCCCATGGTGCATTGCCTAAAAATAAATTGCACCGCTGAGTCTCTTCGATCAGAGCTAGTACCCCCGACAACCAAGATCAAGAGCCATATCTGCCGCTATATATCCTTAAAGGGGTTGTTCCAAGTTTTAAATGTATCCTCCATCCTATGGACAGGGGATAAGTGTCCGATCGGTGGTGGTCCAACTGCTGGGACTTCCACCGATCATGAGAACTGGGGTACCTATGTCGTGTGTCGTCTCCCCCCCCCCCCCCCCCCCACACACCCTCTTTCCAGTATGAATGGAAACTGGTCACATTGCAGCTCCCTTCATCTCTATGGGATGGCAGCAGTCCCATAGAGAATGAATGGAGCGGCAGGGCCTACACTCGACTTGCCCCTTCATATTGGATAACTCAGGACCCCCTCCACCCCTTCTCATGATCCGGGGGCCATCCTGTGCATGGGTGATGCAGTTTATATCTTGCAACAACCTCTTTAACGGTCACCAGGGTCTTTCGTGAATCATTTTTTTAAATTATTTTCTAGGTTCCAGAATTCAAAAACAAAATTGTGGGTGAGAACGACATCACTTTGCAGTGCGTGGACCAGCTCTATGCAGGTAGGGTGGACCTTAGTGGAATCTGTCTACCTGAACGGTTTTTGCTCTTGTGCTGCTTCCTCTTTTTATTATTTTAAGGTTGTTTTGTGGTTTCCTTTACGTACTTGGCATGCAAATCTAGTTCAAAATCTCAGCAGAGTGTGTGTGTGCAGTGCTGCAAGGCGTCTGTGCGGACCGCTGAGCCACGGCGCTGGGTGGTCCTGTCCCATCAGTCCACCATTTCTGTGGAGCTGTCGTAATAATCCCAGACTACTGGGTCCCAGGCAATACATTTTTAAAAGGTGTTGTCCAGGATTTTACAAGTAATGATCTATCCTCAGGGTAGGCGCAGGTACAACCCCTAACGATAAGCTGTATCAGTGTAGCTCCACCGCCGGAACTGCACAGCTACGTTACTGTTCCTATTCACTTCAGTGAGAGCAGTGCTGCAGTAATCTGCTCAGTCCACTACATAGAAGATCAGATGATTGGCAGGGGTGCTGGGAGGACCCCCACCCATCACATAGTGCGGAGAGACCATCTTTTGTAAAACACTGGACAACCCCTTTAAGACCCTCATACACAGTACTGCAAAGTCAGCCAAACCCACCCTCTTCAGCGAGACCATCTTACATGTTAGGGGGCCTCCTAATGCTCCCCAAAATGCAGATGTCAAAGGCAAGTTGAATTACCTGATCCTTCTGTTCTGCAAAAAGATAAACCGCCAGAAGAGGCACCCAACAGCATAGGCCATTCAGAGGACATGCATGCTCAGCCAAGTCGAGTGTGCATGTGCGGGTCAGGGGAAATAGCTGTATGGGCACCTTTACCTTGTGTAGGACATTTTGAAGGCTAGTACGATGGCCGACCTGTGCATCGGTAGTTATTGGGTTGGTTTCTTTGGCGTAAAGACGTTCCTCCCATGGCGGTGACGGAACGTGGAGCTGTGGTCACACATCGCGTTCAGGCAGCGGAGGAGTGAGGAGGTCCTGATGTCATGTCGGTGGCGATGGCTGCGATTTTCTTAAGGTCACAGTATTTCCGCTCAGGATTTCTATATCCTTCAGTCTTTGGCTAAAATAAACAAGATTAGGATCTCGTCGCGCAAAGAAAATTAATAATTAACTCTACAGAGTGTGTGGACATATCACTTCATGACCTTTTTATCTGCTTAGTAAGCATTTCCCTCTATACTAGCAAAATACGGGGAGTGATTGGTCTGGGTAAGCAGGGTGACAACCAATATGTCTGCCATTACAGCTCCCACTTTCTTTGACTCCTATGAAGCCCATCTACCTCGCTGTATTCCCTTAGCCCAATAACTAGGAAGCTGTGGCCTTCTGGAGCCTGGGAAGGCGGATTGTAATGGCAGCCATGATGGTTGTCGCCCAGCCGACCTGGAGTCCTGAAAAGGAGATCGATGTAGTTGTCGAGTGATATAGCCTCTGCTCCCAGGTTCCCATTCAGGAGCTTGGGTGACAACCTGTAATGGCAGCTGTAATAATTAGAACCTAATAGAAGAGGAAGACTAGCATCTACTGGTGATATTGGGGCTTATTGTCTTGCCGTTATATATGTGTGTGTGTGTATGATGGGGGTCCGTAGTTGTAACGTCTTCCTCTACTTGGATTTCTCTTCATTTCCAGTGTATGATGACAAGAAGAAGGTTCTAATATCCGGGGCTCCGCTGAAGAAGTACCCCGAGAGGCTGATCATCAACTGTAAAGACTTCAGAGTGTTCCACTTCTGTCTCCGCTACGCCAAAGAGGATGAAGTGAACCGGGTATTTGCTACTGGGAGTTCTGATTGTTGTCCGCACGGCCGGCGCCGCGCAGTCTCCGCACGGGCAGCTAGAAGACACCTTTGTGTTTCAAATGTTCACCATTTTCAAGATCTCTTCTTGTTGTCAGCGACGTTTTTCTCTGTTTTATGTTTCAGATTGTCAATGGGATCATTCATCACACCCTTAGCCCAAAACGTTTGAAGCTGATTTTCCTTTTTTCATACACAGAAGCTGTCCCCTGTTACAAAGGTGAGCTCTGAAAACCCATAAATCATAATCTTTATTTATATAGCGCCACCATATTCCACAGCGGTTTACAAATTCAGAGGGTTCATGTACAAAATAGAAGACATCACAACGTAACTGGCTAATATACAACTGAAACACTAGGAGTCAGGGCCCTGCTTCGAAGAGCTTACAATCTATGAGGAGTGAGGAGGTAGTTGATTGTGGTATGTAGTAGTCAAGCCATTATTGTACTGACAGCAGTGATGCAGGCCGATCTGCTTCGGGTTTGGGACCGTTAGAAGATCGAGTTCTGGCCTGAGGAGTTGGTGGGGTAGGGGTTAATTGGGGGGACAGTCATTTTAGAAAGCTTGATAAGCCTGCCTTAAAAGATGTGTTTTTAAGGCACATTTGAAGGTAGGAAAGATGGGAATTGACCTAGTATTCCGGGGCAGAGTATTCCAGAGAGTAGGTGCAGCTGGAGAAAAGTCTTGGAGATGGAAGTGAGAGGTACGAATTATGGAGGATTTTAATCTTGGGTCACAAACAGAACAGAGAGCACGAGTAGACGGAAATGAGGGAGGAGATGTATGTGGAGAGCTTTGTGGGTGAGGGTGAGAAGTTTGAACTGCATTCTGTGGTGGATGGTCAACCAGTGAAGTGACTGGCACAGGCTAGTAGCATCAGTGTAGCGGGTGGATGGATAGATGAGCCTGGCTGGAGCATTTAGGACAGACTGAAAGGGGGAGAGTTTAGTGAGAGGGAGACCGATTAGTACGTTTTTGCCGTTTCCACTGTAAGAATAGGGCAGATTCTGGAGATGTTCTTGAGGTGTAGACGACCAGATTGGATATGGGGAACAAAGGAAAGATCAGAGTCAAACATGGCCCTAAGACAGCGGGCATGCTGCCCATGAGTTATGATAGTACCGCAGACCAAAATAGAAATATCAAGTTTAGGTGGGTTAGTAGATGGGGGCAAAAACAAGAAGTTTAGTTTTTGAGAGGTTCACTTTTAGATACAGAGAGGACATGATGTTAGAGACAGCTGCCAGACAATTACTGGTGTGTTGGAGTAAAGCAAGGGGTGATGTCAGGGGATGAAGTGTATAGTTGGGTGTTATCAGCATAGAGATGGGGAGATTCTGATGGGGGCTGTATAGAGAGAGACGAGTAGAGGACTTAGTACTGAACCCTGAGGCCAAAATCAAAAGGAAGAGTAGAAGTAGAACCAACGAATGATATACTAGAGGAGCGGCCAGAGAGATGGGAAGAGAACCAGGAGAGAGCATAGTGAGGAGGAGTTTGTGGTCTACAGTATCGAACGTGGCAGAGAGATCCAGAAGAATCAGTAGAGAATAATCACCATTCCCTTTTGCTGTCAGCAGATCGTTAGACACTTTAGTAAGGCCAGTTTCTGTAGAGTGGAGAGGGCCAAAGGCAGATTGTAAGTGGTCAAGAAGATAGTTTACCGAGAGATAGCTTATTAAGCGAGAGTAGAAAAGACGTTCAAGGAGTTTAGATATGAAGGGGAGATTAGAAACAGGTTGGTAATTAGCAGCACAGGTCGGGTCAAGAGATGTTTTTTTTTTTTTAGTTTTTTTTTTTTTAGCAGTGGGGTTATAACAGAATGTTTGAAAGAGGACGGAAATATACCAGAAGAGAGAGTGAGGTTAAGGGTGCATTCACACGTCAGTATTTTTACCTTTCCAGATAAACGTTCCTGTTTTTTGCGGATCCGAAAATCTGGATGACATGAGGATGCTTTTAGCATGTGATCCGCATTTTTGACTTATCCATTGACTAGAATGGGATGACGGAACGCAAAATCAGACAAATAGTAGGACAGGGTATATTTTTTTTCCAGGATCCGAATAACGGAACGGAATCACGGAATCGGAGAGCACCATGAGTGCTGTCCGATTATTTGCGGATTCCATTGAAAATGAATGGATCCGCATAACGTTCCGTTTTTAATCGGAACGGATGCGGAACACCAAAACGGACGTGTGAATGGACCCTAAATATTGTAGTAAGGTGAGTGATGACAGCTGGTGAGAGGGACTGGAGGAGGTGTGATGAATAGGATTACTGCTGCAGGTTGTGGGTCGAGAAGAAGAGAGAAGCCTGGAGACTTCATCTGTTACAGGGTCAAAATAGGAGAGCGAGCACATGGAAGTGTGAGAGGGAGGAGGATTGAAATTAGTTGGGGACTGGGAGATTATTTCCTTCCAGATATCGCCAATCTTGTCTCTGAAGTAAGTGGCCATGCCATCAGCGCGGTAACGGGTTCTGGAACTTTAGGGCTTAGAAGGGAATGAGAAGTGTCAAAGAATCATTTTGGGTTATTTGAGAGGGAGATGAGAGAGGTGAAGTACTTTTGTTTGGCAATGTTGAGGGCCGAATTGTATGTTTTAACCTCTTGGGGACACATGACGTATCGGTACGTCATGTGTAGTTCCGATCACCGCCACCCAGCGGGCGGTGATCGGAACAAGGTGCCTGCTCAAATCGGGCACCCTGGGACAATGCATAGGGGGTCTTGTGACCCCCCCCCCCGTGTCGACGATCGCCGCAAACCGCAGGGCAATTCAGACCTGCGGTTTGCGGCTTTTACGGTAGTTGCGGCGGTGATCGGAGATGCCATCGGTCCCCGTGCAGCTGTAGGGGGGACCCGATGGCATGGAAGGCAGCGCAATGCCTTCCTTAGGCATCGGCGCTGCCTTCCGGTGACGAGCCTGTGAGATCCAGCCCCCCCCAGGCAGAAGTATTGGAATGCATTGTAAAGGGGATTAGACCCCCAAAAGTTGAAAGTCCAAAAGTGGGACAAAAAATTAAGTGAAAAAAAAAAAAGTTTAAAAAATAAAGTTTTCCCCCTAAAAAATGTTATGTTTCAAGTAAAAATAAACAAAAACGTCATTTTCCCCAAATAAAGTTAAAAAAAAATTGGTAAAAAATAGGGGGGGGGGGGGGAACAGACATATTAGGTATCGCCGCGTCCGTATCGACCGGCTCTATAAACATATGAACACCGTAAAAAATAAAAACTGTGCTAAATAAACAATTTTTTTGTCACCTTACATCACAAAAAGTACAACAGCAAGCAATCAAAAAGGTGTATGCCCACCAAAATAGTACCAATCTAATCGTCGTCTCATCCCGCAAAAAATGAGACCCTACCTGAGACAATCGCCCAAAAACTGAAAAAACTATGGCTCAGAATATGGAGACACTAAAACATCATTTTTTTTGTTTGTTTCAAAAATGATATTATTGTGTAAAACTTACATAAATAAAAATAAAAGGATACATATTAGGTATCGCCGCATCCATAATAACTTGCTCTATAAAAATATCACATGACCTAACCACTCAGGTGAATAACATAAAAAAATTAAAACTGTAAAAAAAGCCAATTTTTTGTCACCTTACATCACAAAAAGTGTAATAGCAAGCGATCAAAAAGTCATACGCACCCCAAAATAGTGCCAATCAAACCGTCATCTCATCCCGCAAAAATCATACCCTACCCAAGATAATCGCCCAAAAACTGAAAAAACTGTGGCTCTCAGTCAGACTATGGAGACACTAAAACATGATTTTTTTTTTTTTGTTTCAAAAATGAAATCATTATGTAAAACTTACATAAATAAAAAAAATAGTATACATATTGGGTATCGCCGCGTCCGTGACAACCTGGTCTATAAAAATACCACATGATCTAACCTGTCAGATGAATGTTGTAAATAGCAAAAAATAAAAACTGTGCCAAAACAGCTATTTCTTGTTACCTTGCCTCACAAAAAGTGTAATATAGAGCAACCAAAAATCATATGTACCCTAAACTAGTACCAACAAAACTGCCACCCTATTCCGTAGTTTAAAAATCTTCTAAAATGGGGTCACTTTTTTGGATTTTCTACTCTAGGGGTGCATCAGGGGGGCTTCAAATGGGACATG
This sequence comes from Bufo bufo, assembly GCF_905171765.1. Lineage (NCBI taxonomy): Eukaryota > Metazoa > Chordata > Amphibia > Anura > Bufonidae > Bufo > Bufo bufo. The sequence continues at coordinate 44,213,685 of NC_053390.1, forward strand.
GTGTCAAAAAACCAGTCCAGAAAAATCGGCCTTCCAAAAACCGTATGGCATTGCTTTCCTTCTGCGCCCTGCCGTGTGCCCGTACAGCAGTTTACGACCACATATGGGGTGTTTCTGTAAACTACAGAATCGGGGGCCATAAATATTGAGTTTGGTTTGGCTGTTAACCCTTGCTTTGTAACTGGAAAAAAATGATTAAAATGGAAAATCTGCCAAAAAAGTGAAATTTTTAAATTGTATCTCTATTTTCCATAATTTTTTTGTGGAACACCTAAAGGGTTAACAAAGTTTGTAAAATCAGTTTTGAATACCTTGAGGAGTGTAGTTTCTAAAATGGGGTCATTTTTGGGTGGTTTCTATTATGTAAGCCTCACAAAGTGACTTCAGACCTGAACTGGTCTTTAAAAAGTGGGTTTTTGAAAATTTCAGAAAAATTTCAAGATTTGCTTCTAAACTTCTAAGCCTTTTAACATTCCCAAAAAATAAAATGGCATTCCCAAAATGATCCAAACATGAAGTAGACATATGGGGAATGTAAAGTAATAACTATTTTTGGAGGTATCACTATGTATTATAAAAGTAGAGAAATTGAAACTTGGAAATTTGCAATTTTTTTTTTTTTTTTTTTTAGTAAATTTGGTATTTTTTTATAAATAAAAACGATTTTTTTTTTTACTTGATTTTACCAGTGTCATGAAGTACAATATGTGATGAAAAAACAATCTCAGAATGGCCTGGATAAGTCAAAGCGTTATCAGCACTTAAAGTGACACTGGTCAGATTTGCAAAAAATGGCCAAGTCCTTAAGGTGAAATAGGGCTGAGTCCTTAAGGGGTTAAGGTGAAAATGAGCCCGGTCCCTAAGGGGTTAAGCATATAAACTTACACCAGCGCCTATATTACACAATGGCTTCAAATATGACACCATAGTATAATGCCCCCCTCCCCGAATAGCCGCAGGGAAATTCCACAGTATATGCAAGGCTGCTCAGGGACAATGCAGTTCTACATGGTTTCCTTGGAATTTTCTATCAGGTCAAGAATCAAGGCATAAAGTAGATGTTTTATAGATTCTTAAAGGCCAAACATGCCCTGTGCTGTACCAGAGGTGGAAACCACACCTATCTGTAGAACGTAGCTCCCAAAGTTAAGATGAGCAGACCGCTCACAACCATCCGCCCTCCATTAATTTCTATGAGAGTGCCGAAAAATAGCCGGCCATTTTCGGAAATCCTATAGAAATGACTAGAGAGCACGTTGCACAAGCGTGGCCACCGCTCCATTCACTTCTGTGAAACTGCCAGAAATAGCCAAGGGAGCACACTGCTCTTTTCGGAACTCTCATACAAATGAATGGAGGGCGCTTGCACATGCGGGACTGCGCTCCTGTTCACCTGCATTGTGTCTCTTCTGGTTCTGTGTGTGACAACTGGATTTGGCCAGAGTAGGCTAGAGGCAATATGGGACCGGGCAGCAGAGTCATTGATCATATTTTCATTTGATTTAAGCCACAAGTGCCAAGGATCTGACTTTGCTGTTTGAGAATCACGAGGATTGGCGTAAGGAGGTAGACCGTACCAAGGGGAATCTATGTTACAAGGTTTTATCCATCAATCAGATGTACAAAGTCTCAGACAGGTACGTGTGGGAGCTGCGGTCTTGATCTCACTTAACTTTTATTTTTTTTACAACTTTTCTTTTTATTGCAGTTTTTATTACATTTGATACCAGATTTTTTATAAGGCTTTGCTGGAACTCCGATTCCAAGCCAGCTCACCCTGCACCCCTAATGATCAGCTCCAGAAACTATACAGTGAATGGAAGGCTCCGTCCGCTGTGTAGATTCCAGCGCGGGGGCGTACTACAGCTCAGTTCCTTGTATGAGAGCTGAACTGCAGTCCCCCGACACGGCCACCACACAGTGGAGGGAACGGTCTTCTTCTGGCTTCGTCCACTGTTTAGTATCCGATAGCCGCCAAAAACAGCCGATCGGTGACCCGTCGGACCCCCGCCGACTCGATATTGGTAACCTAGCCAGAGGATAGGACATCAGTTTCTAAATCCCAGAAACCCCCTTTAAAGGTCCAGCGACATGTGTCCCGCGACGCACTGTCACAACGTATCATTCCGCAGAAGCAACATCCAAGTCGGATTTTGTGTGAGACGGTCACGTCACAGCATGTCGAATTGATTATCATTATACGAAATGTCGTGCGACACGACGCCCTGTGGCTGTAGCCTTTTTTTGTTGCGTTGCTTCCTGTCACCGTGTAGCAGGACCTCAAGTGTAACATGAGTTTTTGATACATTACAAATTTTATGATTTAAAGAGGAAGAGCACATTCAGATTCATCCATCAGATGACTGTATAGGACTGTGTCCCTGGTGTAATACCGCAGATTGTATCTTGCGCAATGCACTCTCCATTCATATCTAGGGGACTTTTGAAAATTACTGAGCGCGCTCGCTAGGCTTTTTTTTCGGAACTCTCATAGAAATAAATGGCGAGCGTGTGCACGGTGCACTCTCCTACACTTAGAGATGGGTGCGGGTCCCTATCTGACGTCCTAGCAATATGCCATCAAAGTCCCAGCTAACACAACCCCTTTTTAAAGGAATTTTCCACTTTTTTAGATATTACTGATAGGTCATCAGTGTCCGGCACCCCCAACCGATCAGCTGTTTGTGGCAGGGGACAGGGCCGGAAGGAGAAGCTTCTCTCCACTGTGTAGCGGCCATCCCGTTGTACTGCAGCTTAGCACCGATTGAGGGTGAGGGTAGGCCATCAATATCTAAAAGGCGGAGAACCCCTTTAAGAGTTTAAGATCTGTCATACAGCGGTGTATATTTAATAGCTCTCTTCTTTCACCTTTCTGCAGGTTACCTCCATACTTTGTCGTCCCCGTGTCACTGTCAGACGAGAGCGTGTATAAATTCCAGGGCAGAGGGATTCCTGTGAGTACCTGACTGCTCCATGCAGCAGTAAAGTCTGAAATATAAACTTATTTAAAGGAATTATTTTCCTCCACAAATTTTTAGTTCTAGTCCAGAGACTGCAATAAATGGGTGGCTGTCTTAATGTAGACTCGTTCCGCCAGCAGCTATCCCCACATACACATGCATTTTGCCTCCGGAACGAATGGGCCGGGCAGCTTGCAATCCAACAGCCTGATACTTCTTTGCTCCGGGCATCTGCCATCGGGGGAAACTCGGGACACCCCCGTACATATTAGATGTTCGGCCGTTCGAGCCAAAATCTACATTCTTGGCTGACTGGGTCCTCTTTAGAGCGGGGTTGTTCTTTAAGAAAGGTGCTGACTGTGTGTAACGCCTTGCTTTTTAGATTTGGTGCTGGTCCTCTCCGCATAGTGCAGCCTTGTTTAAAATGGCCTCCCTCCCTAAAGAAGTAGACGAATCCTCCATACAGGAGCAGAGAGCCTTCCTGGACAGGTCTGTCCTATTCCAGTCTGATTTTCTGTAATAATCTTCATCTGATCAGGTCTAACGTTGTCCATAAAACCTGCTTACTCATTTGCAATAGTTGAAGCCTAAGTTTTGGTTTTGTCTGGGTGTCTCCCCTGCAGCGTGGAGAAGACCCTTCACAGGCCCCCCTTGGAGGAAGTAAGAATTGAGGATTTAGCCGTCACTCTCCCCTCCCTCTCTGAAATCCTGGTGGCCTACACTCGCTTTAAGCAACTGTTTCTAATAGGTAAGATTGGATTTCGACATCCATTTTCGTTTGTTGGATCCCTTAAAGGGATTGTCCATATGCCCTATTAGGACATTATCAGGCACTATTACAGCGACTACCATTCTTGAGCCGTCTTTGTATTACGTGCACAGCCATGGCCCTGTAATGTTTCTGGCACCAGCGTAAGGGAGCTTAGCTCCTGTTCACTTGAGTAGGAGCTGAGCTGCAGTACCCCAACACGGCCACTATACAGTGTATGGCGCTGTCTGTTTCCAGCTCTGTCCACTGTATAATTTCCCGCATTGCAGCTGATTGGTCGGGGTGCCGGATGTCGGGCCCCCACTGATATGATATTGATATACTGTCCTGGGAAACCCCCTTTAATGGTTCCTCTGTGACTTTACATTGATGGTCTATCGTCGGGTGAGCGCTGCAGCGTCTTCATTATTTACTAGGCCCAGCTATGTATAATCTGTAGCAGGAGTTCCCGTATTGCAGCTCCGTCCCATTCACTTGGCACAGCCCCTTCAATCAGCTGATCAGTGGAGAATTTCTCTTGTAAATTATACATTTTCCTTTTTTCCATTTTTATTTGATAGATAATTCCACTGAGTTCTGGGACACGGACTCAAAGTGGTTTTCGTTACTGCACACGAGCAATTGGCTTGAAATTGTAAGGTGAGTAACGTTATTTATGCTACCTCAATTTTTTTTTAAAGGCTATGTACACCTTGGGAGGCAATATTTGTTTATGATGCTTTTTACTCATTTTTGGCTAAAAAATCATCATATTTTCAATTGGTCTTTATTAAAAATATTGAGCCATTTTGTCACAAAGGGTTAACAGTTTTTCTAGCTGTGTGACTGGTACTTCCACTTTGTGCCAGTCATCTAACAAACCTCATCTGTAAACTATTGAGAGGTCATTAACACTTATCTTACTGATAAGAATGTGGCTTGAATAAGAACTGAGCTATAATGAGCGTTTTATAAGGTCAGAGAGCAGAGATAAGGAGTCCCGTCTGCTCCTGGTCTGATGGAAAAGACAGAAAATCCGGAGGGTGCTACTAGAGAATCTCAGCTCTGTACAGAAAAAAGGACGCCATATTTTTTAATAAAGGCCAATTAAAAAAATATATTTTTAGCTCAAAATAGGTACAATGCAATAATAAATAAAAAATTGTCTATATTTTTTATATTGACTGCCTATCCTGAGAATTGATCATAAATATCTCTATTGGCGGTGGTTCGACTCCCAGCACCCTCACTCGAGTGAGCACTGCGACCTCTTCTTCTTGACTTTTACTAGTGTTGCATGAAAAACATTGGTTACAGTATCCTCAGGATAGGTAATCAATATCAGATTTGGGGGCGAGGGTCCGACACCCGGCATCCCCACCGATCAGCTGTTTTGGGCTGCCACGGTGCCAGAGACTTTGTGCAGCATGGAAGCAGTAGGCTGTGTACATTGTGTAGTTTCCGACGCCAGCATACTGAAACTCCGCTCCCATTCACCCTGGCACTACACCATGTGCAAAGCTGTCTGCCTCCAGCTTCGTACATTGTTTCCGGCACCGCAGAAGCCCAGTACAGCGGATCGTGGGGGCAGGTGTTGGACCCTGACAGATCTGATATTGATGACCTCTCCGGAGGACAGGCCATCAATATCCCGAAGCCTGGAGAACCTCTTTCCTGACATCTCAGATCTCACCGCCATTCTCTTTTTTGCTGTTCCAGACAGTGCCTCAAGAAATCAATAGAAGTGATCGAATATTTGGAAAGCCAAAGAATTAATGTTGTCCTCAAAGGTATCGTTAACCCCTAGTGTCTCTTCTCCTGGAGCATTTAGTCCTTTGTGCTTTTTTTTCTAAGTGATCCTGTTGGTTATTCTCCAATGTTCCTGCAGAGGACACGGCCTCCGACTTCTGCTGTGTAATCTCCAGTCTGGTGCAGATCATGATGGATCCGCATTACCGCACCAGATACGGCTTCCAGAGCCTTATTCAGAAGGAGTGGGTTATGGGAGGACATAGTTTTCTGGATAGATGCAACCATCTTCGGAACAACGAGGGTGAGGTAAGGCCAAGCTCTTGGTCAAGAAATGCTGCAGACCATAGAGTGAGTTCCTGAAGTGTGATAGCAGACAAGGCTTGTGGACTGGACACAGTGTAAATAGGGCACCCAGAACCGGGACATGGGCTCTGTGTAGTGCTGGGTAGTCTTGAGCGAACTTGTGTTTTAAGTTCGGCGTCTAAAGTTCGGGTTTGGGTTGTCGAAGAATCGCGTTATCACGGACCATAACGGAATTTAGAATCCATAACGCGACTCTTCGATAACCCGAACTTTAGACGCCGCCCTTAAAACACAAGTTCGCTCAACACTAGTGCTGGGTTAACTATTTAAACATTTAGGCACAAAAGTTTTTGGACTGCAGAATTCGCCACATGCTGCATTAAAAATCGGCACAGAATCTACCCAGCAATTGGCATGCTATATAGTAAAATCCCCATTACAGTTTGTGCTGCATATTTCACCACGTGCAGAGCGTAAAGTAAATTCCGTGGCCAAATCCACAGTATTTTTTTTTTTTTCCAGCAGCAAAATACCTACCCTAAAAGTGACCACGGGAGACACCGTGGTACAGTTACCTGGGACAGTCGTATAATGTTAGAGCCCTAGGTGCAGGAAAGGCTTATGTTGATGTCCGCTTGGCTAGGCAACTGGACAGGTTGTGTCTTCGGCAGGCACTTTTAAAGCGACAGTTCAGTGAACCATTTTCATTTAGCATTGCTATATTTTAGTAGATTTTATTTTTATCTTAGGACTTTTTTTTTTTTTTTTGCATTGCTTTATTTTAGGCCTTGATTTTTTTTTATTTTTTTTTATTTTGCATTGCTGTATTGTAAAGTAGCATTCTAATTACATTAGTGGATAACTATCCTCCTGTAGATGGCCCGCCACCGATCGTGTGAATGGGGACCCTGTGGATATATTATTACACATAATGAGAATACCCCTTTAGGTCTTTTTCCTGCAAGCCATGCGATTGCAAGGTGACCACCAGCACTTTGCTTTCATGGTTATAGTACTGGTCCCATTCCAAGTGGAAGCAGGGCCGTCTATGTCCCTAGTAAATTATTTGCACACCGAACGACTAAACGCAGCCTAATACTGAGTGAACAGCGGTAGTAGGAATCTAACGAAGGAGATGCTGGGGAGGAAAACCTGGCTGCTAAGAAACCAAAAACGGACCATTTTAGGAAATGGAGTGGATTTCACTATAGATAACAACTGGTTATTGAGACTGCAGAAGAACGTGGAGGTGATAGTCAGAGTTCCCTGTAAACTTTACCATGTGTGCAAAACTTTTTTCTTTTCCACCAGTCTCCCATCTTCTTGCTCTTCCTGGACTGCGTTTGGCAGCTTGTCCATCAGTACCCACTTGCCTTTGAGTTCTCAGAGACGTACCTGACGGTCCTGTCAGATAGCATCAATATACCGATCTTCAGCACTTTCTTCTTCAATTCACCCCATCAAAAAGAGTCGCATAAGTGGGTAAGAACGCTTTTCTGAAGTCTGCGTTGCCATAATTTGTGTCAAATTCATCAAACATAACATGGAGTTTGAAAAACGTGGAGAATCTTTAAACGTAACCCAGTTTTTTATGCCAACCCCTTACTGCAGTAAGATTGCGCCTTTTTTTTGCAACTTTTTAAGAAGTTGCAGTTCGTAAATCTGGCATACACCTAAGTAACATACCTAACCACACTCCCTTTTCAAAAGTGGCGTAAAATCGCAACTTTCTGCACAAAAATGGTGTGCTCCAAAACTTGCAACTTTTTTTTCCTGTTAGCATTCTGGCCTAAAGAATTGATGCATTCTCTTCCATATGCCCGGGGGTGATGGGACACGAGTATGACATCACTATTAAGCTTTGGGCCAGTGGAGGGTGAGCAATAAAATACAATTGGGACTTTAAAGGGGTTGGCCTATCTCATACATTGGTGGCATATAGCTAGGATATGCCACCGGTGTCAGATAGGTGTGGGACCTATCTCTAGAATGGGACCTCCAAAGTCAACGTGCATGTATGGCTGCCCTCCCTTAGTTTCTATGGGAGGGCCAAAAATAGGCGAGCTTGATCTGCTTAGTGCAGGGCCTGAGAGGACAGAGCATGTCATAGATTCAAGAACATCGGTTAGGAGCCAAGCACTGCTCCTTCAGGTTCTGCACTAGGCAAAAGGCTTCATGCACATGACCATCATTTTCATCCGTGTGCTATCCTAATTTTTTGCGGATAGCACACTGACCCATTCATTTCTATAGGGCAATGGATCCATATGTCCATTCTGCGAATTATAGAACATGTTCTGATCCATGTTGCGGATAAGAATAGACATTCATATTGAATCCATGTGGGGTTCTTTTTGTGGATGAGGATAATATTTCATGATTTATATGTTTTGGATACAATAATTAGGGGTCATGCACATTTTGATTCTGTCTTTCCCTTTACTTGGCCTGTTTTCCGGTAGCAGCACTATCCGCAGCTAGTGGATCATCGGATAGATTGAGATATCCCAGCATTCTTGTAACTGGAGAACACTTAACAAGAGGCCCATTCTCCAGCCTCTAGGAGCAATTTAATAATTATGGCCGCGTTTGCTTAAGCTGCGACCTGTTTCCTTCTGCTGGAATTTGCAAGTTCTCTGCTTTTTTCTTGGCAGGTTGAGGACAGCAGCGGCAGACAAAGCAGCTCTTTGAGTTTTTACTCCGTCTGGGACTGGTCGGTGCAGTTTGAATTTAAAGCTCTGACGTTTCTAAGCAATCCCCTGTACATGGAGAAATCCAAGCAAGAGAAAAGCCGCAAAGGAGTACGTTCTAAGGCGAGTATGGTGAGGTGGTAGGGGCAGGTTCAGTAGTGCTGTCCTCTTTATATTCTGCACTGGTGATTTTTAGCCATAGTTCTGTACTCTATTGACCGTAGCTGGAATAGAATAATAGAGAATACATGTCTAGTAAAAAAAAACATTTGGTTGTCCCATTAGGATTACCCTCTCTATATGCCCACTTAGAGGGGTTTTCCCCTCGCTCCTTATACCAGAGTAGAAAGCCGCTAGCAAGCAGACCCATGCTGTGCATTTACTGACCGTTTCCCATCACAAAATCAGCTGTTTTCCAGGGTTTTAGGAGCAAGCCAGCTTCCATTTTCCTCTAATTAACCTATTAGGATCTTCGTGGAGAAATAAAAAAGTAGGCACTCTATACTCTTCATTAATGTGCAGGCTCTACACACTCTCCCTTCAATTCAATATTGCGCAGAGTTGGAGCAGACTTGAATTACTGCAGCACTTTACTTCCTCCCTGCTGTTGTCAGCTGCAGAAGTGGATACATTGATGGATAGAAAGCCAAATAGCTTGTCCTGTGATTAAAGCGGCCTCTGGGAGAGTTCACATCACCATTTTATTTTCTGTTCTTTTGATCCGTCAGAAGAACAGAATAAAGTAAAACAAAAACAGGATCCTGTAAAAAAAAAACAAAAAAAAAAAACCGGATCCTGTGCATCAGTTATGCACATTTGGCATCTGTTTGAGCCATTACCGTCTGAAATCCGTTTTTTTAGACGGGGAAAAAAAGTACTGGATTGCATAACTGATGCACAGGATCTGTTTGTTTTTTTTTTTTGTTTTTTTTTTACAGAATCCGCTTTTTGACAGATCAGAACAGAAAAATAACGGTGATGTGAACTGTCCCTCAGCTGGAGTCAAGCATTGTACTAATGGGTGTGGGAGGAATGTCAATTGTGATCTGACAGAGCAGGTTTGTAGAAACAGTGACCGGTGGCCGGGCTGCAGCACCACTATAGAGAGCAGGTTTGTAGAAACAGTGACCGGTGGCCGGGCTGCAGCTCCACTATAGAGAGCAGGTTTATAGAAACAGTGACCGGTGGCCGGGCTGCAGCACCACTATAGAGAGCAGGTTTGTAGAAACAGTGACCGGTGGCCGGGCTGCAGCACCACTATAGAGAGCAGGTTTATAGAAACGGTGACCGGTGGCCGGGCTGCAGCACCACTATAGAGAGCAGGTTTATAGAAACGGTGACTGGTGGCCGGGCTGCAGCACCACTATAGAGAGCAGGTTTATAGAAACAGTGACCGGTGGCCGGGCTGCAGCACCACTATAGAGAGCAGGTTTGTAGAAACAGTGACTGGTGGCCGGGCTGCAGCACCACTATAGAGAGCAGGTTTATAGAAACAGTGACCGGTGGCCGGGCTGCAGCTCCACTATAGAGAGCAGGTTTATAGAAACAGTGACCGGTGGCCGGGCTGCAGCACCACTATAGAGAGCAGGTTTGTAGAAACAGTGACCGGTGGCCGGGCTGCAGCATCACCATAGAGAGCAGGTTTATAGAAACGGTGGCCGGGCTGCAGCATCACTATAGAGAGCAGGTTTATAGAAACGGTGACCGGTGGCCGGGCTGCAGCACCACTATAAAGAGCAGGTTTGTAGAAACAGTGACCGGTGGCCGGGCTGCAGCACCACTATAGAGAGCAGGTTTATAGAAACAGTGACCGGTGGCTGGGCTGCAGCACCACTATAGAGAGCAGAATTATAGAAACAGTGACCGGTGGCCGGGCTGCAGCACCACTATAGAGAGCAGGTTTATAGAAACAGTGACCGGTGGCCGGGCTGCAGCACCACTATAGAGAGCAGGTTTGTAGAAACAGTGACCGGTGGCCGGGCTGCAGCACCACTATAGAGAGCAGGTTTATAGAAACAGTGACCGGCGGCCGGGCTGCAGCACCACTATAGAGAGCAGGTTTATAGAAACAGTGACCGGTGGCCGGGCTGCAGCACCACTATAGAGAGCAGGTTTGTAGATACAGTGACCGGTGGCCGGGCTGCAGCACCACTATAGAGAGCAGGTTTATAGAAACAGTGACCGGTGGCCGGGCTGCAGCATCACTATAGAGAGCAGGTTTATAGAAACAGTGACCGGTGGCCGGGCTGCAGCTCCACTATAGAGAGCAGGTTTGTAGAAACAGTGACTGGTGGCCGGGCTGCAGCATCACCATAGAGAGCAGGTTTATAGAAACAGTGACCGGTGGCCGGGCTGCAGCATCACTATAGAGAGCAGGTTTATAGAAACAGTGACCGGTGGCCGGGCTGCAGCGCCACCATAGAGAGCAGGTTTATAGAAACAGTGACCGGTGGCCGGGCTGCAGCACCACTATAGAGAGCAGGTTTGTAGAAACAGTGACCGGTGGCCGGGCTGCAGCACCACTATAGAGAGCAGGTTTATAGAAACAGTGACCGGTGGCCGGGCTGCAGCACCACTATAGAGAGCAGGTTTGTAGATACAGTGACCGGTGGCCGGGCTGCAGCACCACTATAGAGAGCAGGTTTATAGAAACAGTGACCGGTGGCCGGGCTGCAGCACCACTATAGAGAGCAGGTTTATAGAAACAGTGACCGGTGGCCGGGCTGCAGCATCACTATAGAGAGCAGGTTTATAGAAACAGTGACCGGTGGCCGGGCTGCAGCTCCACTATAGAGAGCAGGTTTGTAGAAACAGTGACTGGTGGCCGGGCTGCAGCATCACCATAGAGAGCAGGTTTATAGAAACAGTGACCGGTGGCCGGGCTGCAGCATCACTATAGAGAGCAGGTTTATAGAAACAGTGACCGGTGGCCGGGCTGCAGCGCCACCATAGAGAGCAGGTTTATAGAAACAGTGACCGGTGGCCGGGCTGCAGCACCACTATAGAGAGCAGGTTTGTAGAAACAGTGACCGGTGGCCGGGCTGCAGCACCACTATAGAGAGCAGGTTTATAGAAACAGTGACCGGTGGCCGGGCTGCACAACACTATAGAGAGCAGGTTTGTAGAAACAGTGACCGGTGGCCGGGCTGCAGCTCCACTATAGAGAGCAGGTTTGTAGAAACGGTGGCCGGGCTGCAGCATCACTATATCAATAACATGGTAGACAATTTCATGTTTGTGAATTTGGAAGAAACAGAGGTCTGAAATTTCAAGGTAAAGATACCACAAAAGCTTTATACATGAGGATCTGAGGAATTCTTATTTTTCACTGAAGATACACTTCAACAAAACCAATGCTGTTGTCATATTGATGGTTTGACTTCCATATAATAACAGTGACATTTTTTTTTTTTTTTTTATAGCATCACAGGCAGTTATCTCTGCCTCTTACCCAGCCAAAATCTTCAAATAAGAGAGGATTCTTCAAAGAGGAACCTGGACCTTTTATAAAAAGTCTACTCGGTAAAAGAATTAGCAAATTAATAAGTGCATCAGATGAAGTGCCAAGTAATTACCAGGTCTTCTATGAGAATTGGCACAGAAAACCAGTAGACTATCAAGGCTTGATCCTGCCGCATATCGAGGGGCCTGATATCTGCATCTGGGCCCAGCGACACTTGCGTTGGATCCCGGAAGCTCAGGTTCTCGGTGGTGGAAATGTGGCTGCCACACAGAAGGTGTTGGAGCTCTTAGATGAAATTCAGTGTCTTAAGAATGAATTGAACGAGAGACCAATATTGCCCTATCGAGCCTCCAAGGAGAATGACCTGGACAGTAGACGAAAAAAGTCTGTCCGCCGATCCTCGCTGTTCCCTTTTGCTCATTTCCATATGAACTGTATTAGACCTGCTATATCTACTACCACGTGGAGGAGCTGGGAAGCAGGGGATGAACTTGTCAACCGGGATGATGAGGAATTTGAACTGGGCACTATATGATTGATGTAATCTCTCTAGATTTGATTTAATAAGATAGATATATATGTATACTGTTATATCACTGGCAGCTACCCACGTGCTGCTCACCAAATGTATAATTTATTTCTATAGGTTTTGTATTATTTCAGGCATTCCTAGACAATCATTTTTAGGTTAAGAACCTAATGTCTTGTTTACAAAGCAAGTAAAATATGAACCGTTCACAAGGAACAAACTAGAAGTCTTTCTTGCAGAAAGAATATACAAGGAAAAAAATAAAAACAATAAGGACCAAACTAACCTTCCCATCACAATCCCAAAAAAAGAGAGAATTTCTCTTTAAAGTTAAGTATAGCACAGCATAAGAGGAGACTTAAATTACTGCATTCCTTTACTTTCTCCCTGCTGATGTCAGCTGCAGGAGCATATAGGGGGAAAGCGATAGCTAGCTGAAATAACTTGAATATCTTGCCCAAACATGGAATTACAAGCTGTCTGTGTGTCTGAAGAGGACAATTGCCAGCTAATAAAGTCCTGTGATTACAGCAGCCTCGAGTAGTGTTTGACTGTACAAACAATGGTGGGGGGGGGGGGTTGTCAAATATGATATGAGCTAGTAGGTATCTGTAACATGGGAGACATGTTACAGAAAATATCATCCTTTTCCCATCAGCTCTTTCATAGTTTATGGGATATGAACCCATGTCCATATGCTCCATTAGATCCCTCAGCTCAAGACCGTCTTTGAGCCAGAATGGAGATGCACTAACAGTGTCTCTTACTCTGGCAGACTCTGCTATAATAATATAATCCTACACTTTTTAGCATAAATTCAATGTAAAAAAAGGTTTACTGAGCAACCTCCCTCAGACAAAAGCAGCTGTTTCCCTGGGGTCTTGGCAGCCTGACCTGCTTTTATATTAAAGGGGCTGTCTGTGATGAGATAACTTCTTTTAAAGGGGTTGTCCAGGATTAGGAAAACATGGCTGCTTTTTTTTCTTCCAAAAAACAGCACCACCCCTGTCTGTGGGTTTTACTGCTATTGCAGCTCCGTTCCACTGGAGCCAATGGGGCAGACCTGCAATACCGCACACAATCTGTGGACAGGGGTGGTGCTGTTTTTGGAAGAAAGCAGCCATGTTTTTTCTAATTGTGTACAACCCCTTTAAGGCTTTGTGGAAAGGTTATGACTCCGTATGGGTGCCATTGTCACCTAGCTTCTCAGTATGACTGCATCATAAACAGGTTTTTGCCATTCGAGAGGCTGGAAAAGCGGAGTTAGAACCCCTACAATGTACAATTATACATGGTAATGGTGGTTATCGGTCAGGGGTGTTATGCTTGAGTATCTTTTTTTTTTTGCTCAGTTTTTTTTTTTCCATTCCTTAATTTATATTAATATGGCGGACACAAGTCTAAGATTAATAAATACAACAGGTGTGGGGGGGGCACACTACAAAAGGGAACACCAAGCAGTAACCAATAATACACTTTATTGTGTTAAGATAATTAAGAACATACCCCTAAAATATACATAAAATATAGACTTTGTACAAATCTGAGCAATGCACACAGGGTGATACCGCAATCAATAGCCGTGGTGCGGCTGGTGGTCAGTAATTGCACACAAGGTGATACCGCAATCAATAGCCGTGGAGCGGCTGGTGGTGAGTAATTTTAATCTTGTGTAAATGTCCACAATCACTATATACGCCAGCGAATGTCCAGATTCTTGTTAGTGACCCCAAAAATGTATGACAGTCTGTAGGGCCAAATGACATCAGCAGCAGTTGCTGGGTATAGCCTATAATGATAGGCTCAATATCGCTGTCTCCCACAATCGGATATATATGCTCTAACAGAGCTCAGTCTTACCGGTCTTCACTGCTATTGATGCAGCGTTGGTCTGTAGGCCGCACACCCGCAGCGTCCCACGTGGTGTGCTTCTGCCTGAACGTAGCGTCCCACGTGACCAGGTATCCAAAGCGACCGGATGCTTCCTTGATGACGTCAATCTTATGCGACAGCTTTCACAGCAGCGCTGCTGAATTGGATTTTCTTCCTTTCTTTGCCGGCTTAGTTCCTCTGCTTTTGGTGTTAAGTGGATCAACGCTCACTCTAACACCCGCTATTGATTGCGGTATCACCTTGTGTGCAATTACTGACCACCAGCCGCACCACGGCTACTGATTGCGGTATCACCCTGTGTGCATTGCTCAGATTTGTACAAAGTCTATATTTTATGTATATTTTAGGGGTATGTTCTTAATTATCTTAACACAATAAAGTGTATTATTGGTTACTGCTTGGTGTTCCCTTTTGTAGTGTGCCCCCCCACACCTGTTGTATTTATTAGTATTTCCACTTGGTCCTGAGGGTGGTACCTGGGGGTGAGCACCTATTCCGTTTTTGGAGAGGAGGTGAGCCGCTGTACCTTGTTTCTATTTTTGTGTACAAGTCTAAGATTATCATCACGCCACCACTTAGGGATCCATCCACATATTACCTAGCGCTGATAGCTCTGATCGTAGCCTTTTATGCAACTGTTAATATTTAAATAAATCTATATGAAAATGTTACAATACATGTCACTTTCCATTGGAGACATGGTTGAAAAAAAATAATTTAGCACTGCAGATATTGCAATTATTTTATATCAAGATATAGCAGGGCCGAATCTCATCATTGAACGCTTATTTTGTGTGCTGAGTGATATCGAAGTTACAGTAATCTTGCCAAATGACAAGTTCAGTTCTGCTATATCTTATTAACTTTCACTGTAGACACAGAAACTGAAGCCGGTGTCCACTGAAGGGGATGAAATGCCAAAAACGTCTATTAAGAAGCAGCCTTTTATACCAAGATGTTGGTGAACGTCACTTCCCAGCATGCTTTGCTGTAGTAGTTTAGTTAGCAATACACTGTGGGGGGATACATAAATGAAGTTCTATCAATTGCTTACTGCCAGACTACTGTATGAAAAGCTTATATGTATAGGAGAAAATTTACCTCATTTGCTTTATGGAAAAAAGGATGTATTATAGTTGCTATTTTGTAATTAAATATTTTATCTATAGAAGGTTTTTGTTCTGTTTTTATTTACTGAACTGAGCATCTCAGCATTTTATACAGATATAATCTAAGTAGTAAATTCACTGTGTACATACATTACATTACTGATCCTGAGTTACATCCTGTATTATACTCCAGAGCTGCACTCACTATTCTGCTGGTGCAGTCACTGTGTACATACATTACTTATCCTGTACTGATCCTGAGTTACATCCTGTGTTATACTCCAGAGCTGCACTCACTATTCTGCTGGAGGAGTCACTGTGTACATACATTACTTATCCTGTACTGATCCTGAGTTACATCCTGTGTTATACTCCAGAGCTGCACTCACTATTCTGCTGGTGCAGTCACTGTGTACATACATTACATTACTAATCCTGTACTGATCCTGAGTTACATCCTGTATTATACTCCAGAGCTGCACTCACTATTCTGCTGGAGGAGTCACTGTGTACATACATTACTTATCCTGTACTGATCCTGAGTTACATCCTGTGTTATACTCCAGAGCTGCACTCACTATTCTGCTGGTGCACTCACTGTATACATACATTACATTACTAATCCTGTACTGATCCTGAGTTACATCCTGTATTATACTCCAGAGCTGCACTCACTATTCTGCTGGTGCAGTCACTGTGTACATACATTACATTACTTATCCTGTACTGATCCTGAGTTACATCCTGTATTATACTCCAGAGCTGCACTCACTATTCTGCTGGTGCAGTCACTGTGTAAATACATTTACATTACTTATCCTGTACTGATCCTGAGTTACATCCTGTATTTATTTTATAAAAAAAATGTAAAACATAATACAGACATAAATCACACCAAAACATAACACAAACCCAAACAAATATACAGAACATAATGCACCTCAGCATGGTACAGACAACACTGGTCCAACCCAACTCTCACTCCCCACAGAACACCAACTATATACATTATTTACAGTTTCAATGTACTAACATTTCTGATCCGATTGCATTTTATCTACACACAAGTCAATACAATACAACACACATAAAATTTAATTTTTTTTTGGGCCCTGAGCTGGTCCTGCATCCCATGTCCCCAGTATATGATAACAGATGTCCATGAACCAGCCCAGGATTTTCTAATATAGCTCAAAAGTCCCCAATGTCCCATAGAACCTAACACTAAACCCAAGAGTGGCAAGACGAAAACTTTTTTTACGAAGAAAAACATCCAAGCCAGGCTACATTTTTCAAAAACACATCTGAAGTCTCTGAAAAGCATGTGGGAAAAGGTGTTATGGTCTGATGAAACCAAGGTTGAACTTTTTGGCCATAATTCCAAAAGATATGTTTGGCCCAAAAACAACACTGCACATCACCAAAAGAAGACCATCCCCACAGTGAAGCATGGTGACGGCAGCATCATGCCAAGGGGCTGTTTTTCTTCAGCTGGAACTGGGGCCTTAGTTAAGCTAGAGGGAATTATGAACAGTTCCAAATACCAGTCAATATTGGCACAAAACCTTCAGGCTTCTGCTAGAAAGCTGAACATGAAGAGGAACTTCATCTTTCAGCATGACAACGACCCAAAGCATGCATCCAAATCAACAAAGGAATAGCTTCACCAGAAGAAGATTCAATTTTGGAATGGCCCAGCCAGAGCCCAGACCTGAATCTGATTGAAAATCTGTGGGGTGATCTGAAGAGAGCTGTGCCCAGGAGATGCCCTCGCAATCTGACAGATTTGGAGTGTTTTTGCAAAGAAGAGTGGGCAAATCTTGCCAAGTCAAAATGTGCCATGCTGATAGACTCATACCCAAAAAGACTGAGTGCTGTAATAAAATCAAAAGGTGCTTCAACAAAGTATTAGTTTAAGAGTGTGTACACTTATGCAACCATATTATTTTATTTTTATATATTTTTTCTTCCCTCTACCGTAAAGATTTCAGAGTTGTACAGTTTATAGATCACATTAAAGGTGGTAAAAGTTCTGAAATGATTTAGCTTTCTAATTTTTTTTTACATCACAGAAACCTGACATTTTAACAGGGGTGTGTAGACTTTTTATATCCACTGTATGTATGTATGTGTGTGTGTATATATACACTGCTCAAAAAAATAAAGGGAACACAAAAATAACACATCCTAGATCTGAATTAATTAAATATTCTTCTGAAATACTTTGTTCTTTACATAGTTGAATGTGCTGACAACAAAATCACACAAAAAAAAATAATAGAAATCAAATTTTTTAACCCATGGAGGTCTGGATTTGGAGTCACCCTCAAAATTAAAGTGGAAAAACACACTACAGGCTGATCCAACTTTGATGTAATGTCCTTAAAACAAGTCAAAATGAGGCTCAGTAATGTGTGTGGCCTCCACGTGCCTGTATGACCTCCCTACAATGCCTGTGCATGCTCCTGATGAGGTGGCGGACGGTCTCCTGAGGGATCTCCTCCCAGACCTGGACTAAAGCATCTGCCAACTCCTGGACAGTCTGTGGTGCAACGTGACGTTGGTAGATAGAGCGAGATGTGATGTCCCAGATGTGCTCAATTGGATTCAGGTCTGGTGAACGGGCGGGCCAGTCCATAGCATCAATGCCTTCGTCTTGCAGGAACTGCTGACACACTCCAGCCACATGAGGTCTAGCATTGTCTTGCATTAGGAGGAACCCAGGGCCAACCGCACCAGCATATGGTCTCACAAGGGGTCTGAGGATCTCATCTCGGTACCTAATGGCAGTCAGGCTACCTCTGGCGAGCACATGGAGGGCTGTGCGGCCCTCCAAAGAAATGCCACCCCACACCATTACTGACCCAATGCCAAACCGGTCATGCTGGAGGATGTTGCAGGCAGCAGAACGTTCTCCACGTCGTCTCCAGACTCTGTCACGTCTGTCACATGTGCTCAGTGTGAACCTGCTTTCATCTGTGAAGAGCAGAGGGCGCCAGTGGCGAATTTGCCAATCTTGGTGTTTTCTGGCGAATGCCAAACGTCCTGCAAGGTGTTGGGCTGTAAGCACAACCCCCACCTGTGGACGTCGGGCCCTCATATCACCCTCATGGAGTCTGTTTCTGACCGTTTGAGCAGACACATGCACATTTGTGGCCTGCTGGAGGTCATTTTGCAGGGCTCTGGCAGTGCTCCTCCTGTTCCTCCTTGCACAAAGGCGGAGGTAGCGGTCCTGCTGCTGGGTTGTTGCCCTCCTACGGCCTCCTCCACGTCTCCTGATGTACTGGCCTGTCTCCTGGTAGCGCCTCCATGCTCTGGACACTACGCTGACAGACACAGCAAACCTTCTTGCCACAGCTCGCATTTATGTGCCATCCTGGATAAGCTGCACTACCTGAGCCACTTGTCTGGGTTGTAGACTCCGTCTCATGCTACCACTAGAGTGAAAGCACCGGCAGCATTCAAAAGTGACCAAAACATCAGCCAGGAAGCATAGGAACTGAGAAGTGGTCAGGTCACCACCTGCAGAACCACTCCTTTATTGGGGGTGTCTTGCTAATTGCCTATAATTTCCACCTGTTGTCTATCCCATTTGCACAACAGCATGTGAAATTGATTGTCATTCAGTGTTGCTTCCTAAGTGGACAGTTTGATTTCACAGAAGTGTGATTGACCTGGAGTTACATTGCGTTGTTTAAGTGTTCCCTTTATTTTTTTGAGCAGTGTATATTTATATATATATATATATATATATATATATATACACACACACAGATACTAAAATACATGGCAGACCACCCATAGTGAGGCTTTTCATCTACACACAACCACTGAAGCCTAAGTTCGGCACCTGCAAGCCCTATGTCCTACAGTCACCAAAACAAAACAAAACTCTACAGTGTCAGCATCATGCCACCACCAGGAAGGGAGACAACAGGCTAGGGTACCCCCCGAAGGCAAAACCCCTCCAGATGAGAGAGGCTCTACCCACCCCCAACCTCCCGTACTCCAGAGAGCACACTTTCACCAGGTTTCCCAGAATGTTCCTAAACACCTCATCCACGGGGAGGATTTTGTGCTGTAAAACATTGTGCATGCCACGTCTAGTACCTAACCACTAAGCTTACTAGTGTTGCGGTCCCTACCACCCAGGTGACTGAAGGCCCATTCCGCATAGGAGAGATTGACCAGTCTAGGCTAGCCGATGGAGGTCCCCACCCTGATGTAAACCTCTGTGTTAAAGGGACAATAAAGCAGGAAGTGGTCCATGCTCTCCAGCATACCACCGCACTCCTCCCGGGGACAGCCCCTGTTCTCAGAGCTCTTACACTTCAGATTGCCTCTCACACACAGTTGCCCATGGAAGCAGCACCAAGTCAGGTCCCAAATCTTCAAAGGGATCCTGATGGAATTCCACAGCTGTAACCTAGCCCCCAGATCCTGACTTGGGCAGTCCCTGAGTGCCAGAGGTTTCTTGAAATGGGTCAACAGAACCATTTGGTCAAGGAGTTTCCTTGATCGAGTACTGATTTCCCAAATCCTCAAACCCCACTGCTGAAATACCGTCAGAACCAGGCCACCATAAGCCAGGAGATGCCCATGTGGTGTGTGGAGATCCTTCACGTGCCCCCGTCTCCCATTCCCGGAAGAAAGGCTGAAACCATCCCCGACAGACTACCCATGGAGGACCCCTTTCTTTCCAGAGGCTTGCAAGGTTAATCTTAATAAAGGTGTTCACCAGGAACACCACAGGGTTGACCATACCCAACCCTCCTAGTCTCCTCGTACGGTAATTAACCTCCCTCTTGACAAGATTAAGTTTGTTCCCCATGACATCTGGAAGAACAGACTGCAGACCGGAGTCTAGAAAGGTTCTGGCAAGACGCACACACTGCCCAGATACAACAGCAAAGAGATCAAGTAGGTTTTGATTAGGGATCGACCGATTATCGGTTTGGCCGATATTATCGGCCGATATTGAGGATTTTGAACGTTATCGGTATCGGCATCTATTTTGCCGATATACCGATAACGTTTTGGGAACACAGAACGCGCTGCTGACAGCGCTCTCTGTGTTCCCTCCGCAGCACAGGGGAGAAGGAAGCAGTGTCTCCTCCCCCTGTGATGCTGCTGCCGCTGCCGCCAATGAGGGGATAGAACATAAGAGGAGGGGAGGGGCTGTGGCCGCTGCGCCACCAATGAAGATGAGTCTTTCATTCATTCATATACAGGAGGCGGGAGCTGGCTGCAGAATCACATAGCCGGCTCCCGACCTCTATGAGCGATAGCTGCGGTCCGCGGTAGTTAACTCCTCAGGTGCCGCGGATCGCAGCTACCGCTGATAGAGGTCGGGAGCCGGCTATGTGATTCTGCAGCCAGCTCCCGCCTCCTGTATATGAATGATCGATAGACTTATCTTCATTGGTGGCGCAGTGCGCCCCCCCAAGCCCCCCAGTATTAATCATTGGTGGCGCAGTGCGCCCCCCACCCCCATCCCGGCCAATAGTAAAAACATTGGTGGCGCAGTGCGCCCCCCCCCCCCCCCCCAGTATTAATCATTGGTGGCAGTGGCCACAGGATCCCCTCTCCCCTGCTCCTCCGATCTGAGCCCCAGCTGTGTAAGCCTGGGGCTCCGATCGGTTACCATGGCAGCCAGGACGCTATTGAAGCCCTGGCTGCCATGTTCAGCTCCATGCTGCTGTGTGCACTATGCACAGAGCAGCAGGGACAGTGTGAGATCCTATTCACCCTGATAGAGATCTATCAGGGTGAATAGGACAAGGGTTCTAGTCCCTAAGGGGGTTAAAAGTTAGTAAAAAAAAAACACAAAAATATTAAGTATAAATGAAAAAGATTTATAAAAAAAAAATACACATTAACAATAAACAAAAAAATACACATTAACAATAAACATATTAATTTTCAGCAGATTTGTGTAGGAATTTTTTTTTTTTCTCAAAAATGAAAATTCCCATAATATCGGTATAAATTATCGGCTATCGGCCTGAAAGTTCACAAATTATCGGTATCGGCCCTAAAAAATCAATATCGGTCGATCCCTAGTTTTGATAATGTTCACCCTTTCCCTGAGGGTCAAAGACCAACCCTTCCACTGGTCCACCTTATGAGCGTCAATCTTAAGCCTGCTGTCCCAATTTTGCTGGGGTAATCTCCCTGGCCAAATTCAATGCAGAGGACTTTTGTAGACTCCTGGGGCTCTGGAAGGGTGTCCGTGAGATCAAAACCAAGATCTTCTCCCAGCCAGAGACTCACACTTATCCCAGTTCATCTTGGACCCAGATGACTCCGAGTAGCGGTCTACGTCTGTCACCACCCAAAAATGTGGCCTCCGGAGCTGCCTGGTCCATCCTGACACCAGCAGACGGCCCATGATCAACCCTTCTAAGGAAGGGATCAATCGTGAACATGTACAATAGTGGGCTCAAAGGACAACTCTGGCGAATACCAGATCCCACCTCGAAAGCATCGTACAGCATTAGGGCTTATGCACATGACCGTATGTATTTTGCAGTCCGCAAAAAAAATGGATGACAACTATGAGACGTCCGTGTTGCATCCGTTTTTCTTGCGGATCCATTGTAACAATGCCTGTCCTTGTCCGCAAAACGGACAAGACTAAGACATGTTCTATTTTTTTTTTTGCGAAACGGACATGCAGACATACAGACGGAGTAATTTCATTTTTTTTTTTTCAAGCCCCATTGAAATAATTGGTTCCGTATATGGATCTGTAAAAAACGGAACCGAAACGGAAGAAAAATACATTCATGTGCATGAGCCCTTAAACTGATTTGCAATGCTGTGTAAGGGCTCATGCACATGACCGTTGTTGTTTTGCGTTCTGCAATTTGCGGATCCGCAAAACATGGATACCGGCCGTGTGCATTTGCATTTTGTGGAACAGAATGGCCAGCACCTTAATCAAATAGTCCAATCCTTGTCAGTAGTGCAGACAATATTAGGACATGTTCTATTTTTATGCGGAGCGGACATACGGACACGGAACACACATGGAATAATTTCCGTATTTTTTGGGGCCCCATTGAATGAATGGTTCCGCATACGTACATGGACAAAAAATAAGTTTGTGTGCATGAGCCTTAACCCTGAGAGTCCTGGAATCTATTTTATCAAAATGACAGCACTATGTCAGGGCTTCTGCACATGACAAATCGCTGATCCGGGCCGAGAGCCTGCCGCCATTTTTTTTCACTCCTTCAGAAATGTTCTATCCTTGTCTGCAAATCGGACAAGAACAGGACATGCTATATTTTTTTGCGGGGCCACGGAACGGACAGATGGATGCGGATAGCACACAGGTTTGCTGTCCGCATTTTTTGCAGCACCATTAAAGTGAAAGGGTCCGCATCTGATCCGCAAAAAATGTGGAACGGATGCAGACCAAAACTACGGCCGTGTGCATGAGCCCTAATTCAATAGATTTCAGGACTCTAATGCCTCATCCACACGTTCGTATCCATGATGAAATCTGTGATAAGATGGTCAGATGTCCATGAAGGATTCGTGTTTGGTCCGTGTGTCAGTTTTTTGCTCTCCTTGTATCATCCGTCCTGCACAGCTGATGGCGTCCGTGTTGCATCCATGTTTTCCATGGACCCATACACTATAATGAGCGTGATGCACCTGTGAACACGGACAAAATAGAGCACGCTTCTGTGATAAAACCACGGACTATGCTAAAACGAGGATCTTTGAATACACACATTAAGGCCTCTTTCACACGAACGTGTGTGCTCCGTGGCCGTATTGCAGACCGCATTTGCGGATCCGCAATACACGGGCGCCGTTCCGTAGGCATTCCGCATCACGGATGTGGACCCATCCACTTGAATGGGTCCGCAAATCCGGAGATGTGGAATGGTGCGGAACGGAACCACTATGGAGTGCTTCCGTGGGGTTTCGTCCCGTACTTCCGTTCCGCAAAAAGATAGAACATGTCCTATCTTTTTGCGGAACGGGTGGATCGCGGACCCATTAAAGTGAATGGGTCCGCGATCCACTGCAGTTGCCCCACGGTGGGTGTTCATGCATTGCGGGCCGCAGCGCGGCCATGGGGCGCACACGTTCGTGTGCAAGAGGCCTAAAATGAATGGGTACGTGTGCACACGTCCATGAATCACTGACGTGTAACTGAGGCATATGTTTACACAGCATTATAAATCAGTATACTGTGCGATCCTGTCAGAGAGGCGGACGCCAAAACAGGACCTCTCACTGTCACGCTGCGAGCTCCTCGCATTCAATTTGCTCATGTGTGTCTGGCCTCATAATGCCAAAGGATCCTGTGAGAGAAGCAGAGTTCAGAACAGGAACTCATACTGACACACGCTGACAGTTTCTCACACTGAACTCGCTTGTCTGTGTCTGGCCTAAATGAGATACAATTGTGTTCAAAATAATAGCAGCCAGACATCACTAACCTGATCAATCACTGTTTTTGGTAGAAATTATATTTCTATTGGGAAATAATTTACTAGCAGGTGTAGTAGAGTGCCATGCATGCTGCTGATTCTCTGTAACTCAATCACTTATTGAAAGGGGCATGTTCAAAATAATAGCAGTGTGGAGTTCAATGGGTGAGGTCATTCATTCCTTGAAAAACAGGTGGCAATTATTGCCCTTATTTAAGGAAGGAAGGCAGCAAATGTTGTACATGCCGGTTACAGTGCATTTCTCTCTGAAATTCTGAGGAAAATGGGTCGTTCCAGACATTGTTCAGAAGAACAGCATACCTTGATTAAAAAGTTGATTGGAGAGGGGAAAACATATAAAAAGGTGCAGAAAATGATAGGCTGCTCAGCGAAAATGATCGCAAATGCTTTAAAATGGCAACCAAAACCTGAAAGATGTGGAAGAAAGCGCAAAACTACCATTCGAATGGATAGAAGAATAGCCAACATCACAAGGACTCAGCCAACAATCAGCCGATGTGAAGCCAAGCTATCTGCAAGAAGCCCCCGCAAAGTCCCACTGCTGAAAGAGGTTACAATTTGACAAAGAGCACATTGACGGCCTAAAGAGACATTTTGTGGACTGATGAAAGTAAGATTGTTCTTTTTGGATCTAGTGGTCGGAGACAGTCTGTCAGACGACCCCCAAACACTGAATTCAGGCCACAGTACACTGTGAAGACAGTGGAGCATGGTGGACAAGCATCATGATATGGGGATGTTTCTCATACTACGGTGTTGGGCCTATTTATCGCATACCGGGGATCATGGATCAGTTTGAATACATCAGAATACTTGAAGAGGTGATGCTGAGGAGGAAATGCCCTTGAAATGGGTGTTCCAACAAGACAACGACCCCAAACACACCAGTAAACGTGCAACATCTTGGTTCCAGATTGACCTTATGGAGCGGCCAGCCCAATCCCCGGATCTTAATCCAACAGAAAAACTTGTGGGGTGACATAAAAAATGCAGTTTCTGAGGCAAAACCAAGAAATAGAGAAGAACTGTGGAATGTAGTCCGATCCTCCTGGGCTGGAATACCTGTTCACAGGGGCCAGAAGGTGGTGACTCCATGTAACACAGACGTTCAGCAGTTCTCAGAAACAGCGGTTATACAACTAAATATTAGTGAAGAGATTCAAAGGAAAGCAAAATCTTCAAACATTGTTCACTTTATATAGTGAATGAGTTTGTAAAGAAGAATACAAACACTGCTATTTTTTTTGAACAGTCTAATATTCACTTTTCTTCAATTTGTTTAGCGGAACAACACAAATTTTATATATTTTTTTTTATGTTTTGATTTGGAATAGAATGTGTAGTGTTCCCAATGCATTTGTGTGTATGGAAATAGAAGCTATTAGAAGGATTTTGAGCTTTATTCACTGTTTTAAACACACTGCTATTATTTTGAACACAACTGTAGTCCAATTCGTGAAGAACAACATGTGTGTGCTGCTCACTAAGTGATATAACCATGAAGAGACTCACCTCACTGTCATAGGGGATGACATTCCAGAGAAGCTTCCATTTGTTTTGTTTTTTAGAGCGCCAAATATGAAGGATAACTTGATGAGGAGTACATAACAAGGGTAAATTCACATAGTGCAGTAATGTGCAGAGATAATGGGAATCAATTTGGGGTGGTATTTTGTTTTTTAGTTGCGAGAACTAAAGCTTGAAAAGCGCATATCTACAATATTACTATTGGTCCTGATTAGTGTTGAGCGAACTTGTGGTTTCAAGTTCGGCGTGCAAGGTTCAGGTTATCTAAGAATTCCGTTATGGATTCCGCGACCATATAACTTATAGTCTATGGTCACGGAATCCATAACGGAATTCTCAGATAAACCGAACCTTGTACACCGAACTTGAAACCACAAGTTTGCTCAACACTTGTCTTGATAGTCATTCAGTTTCAGAACATTTTTAAAGAACACCACAATTGTTGCCCAGTTGGTCTTAGGTTCCAGGGAATCGAATTGGTTTCTAAAAAAAATGGAGAGCTGGGGATGAAGTTCAAAATATTAATCAGAGAAAAATATATCGGATTTGGATTGATGAATACGTGGTCTCCAAAAGGGTTAAAATGTAGATTTTGATTTAAATGAAACTTGTCTCTGGTGATCACAGAGTTGGACGTGTTTTATATGTCTGAAGATTTTTTATCTTGTGAATATAATAAAATTATTCCATGGATCCAGTTCCTTGGTGGTACTTCTATTTGCGGCTTCCTTTTTTCTATCTTTCCACAGTAGAGATGGAGTGTGACAAGCAGCCGGGAAAAAGTGACCAGATCCGAGGGACATCTACGGCGTGGAGAAGAACGACACACATGGGATGGTTGAGCAACCTTCAGTGAAAGGGAACGATCAGTGACTCTCTTCACGGTCGGACATAGAACATTTCCTGATTCCAGGCCAGGAATCAGGCTGTTGTCTCCAGGACTGCAGGAACGGGAGAAGATAGGCAATACCTGGGAGACTTGCATTGTCTTACGGGAGTTTGGAAGATCTCACCACTCACTGGAAAGTTGGCAGATGTGACAATGTGCACCAGAAAGTGCGTTAGAAATGTGGTCCAGACACTTATTGATATGTTTTATGTAACTCCAACAGATTGGTTTACATATGCACAGAGCCGGCCAAAGCAGAAGGACCGGATGTTACTCATACTTGTCAACTCTCTGGAGGTTCCCAGAAAAAGAAGAGTTGGTGATTTTTACAGGCACTGCAGTAGCCTCCTGAAAAGAAGCAGGCCCGTATGCATTGACTGTCCGTGGTCCGGGGTTGCTGTATACTCATACTCAGCCCAAGAGACCAGGCTGAAAGTACATTGCATGCACGGGATAAGCGCCGCTACAGCCCTACCGCAAAGAATAGAGGGAAACTGAGGACGCACAATGCATGCTCGGCCACCCAATCCGAAGCTTATTCATGGGTGCACAAAACAGGCGCCACTATGAATGCAATGGGCGCCACTATTAGGATAAAGGGAGATGGCAGACACTTAGACCAGACAGTCTAAAGCTGTGCCACATTTATCAGATTGGCTGATGCTGGATAATTTTGGTGCATGGCCTAACAGTTTTGTCTAACTTTAGACTACCAATTGGTTGGCTTACTTTGCTCCAAAGATTGGCACAATTGTGGCACACCTTTCAGCATCCCTAATAAGCCACTCCAGGTCATTGATGCCGCTGAGGATAGGGTTGCCACCTGGCCGGTAAACCATTGGCCTAGCCGGTATTACCAGTAGGAGTCTGGTGGTGGAGTTTAATTTGTAGCGGCTATATTAGGTGTCGGTAATTTTCAGTAGCCAAGGAGATATGAAATACCTCCTTGATAAGAATAAATATATCTCAGAGATATGAAGCAAGAATATAACTAGCTAAGAGTCTAAGCTTTAAAACAAGACCTAAATCAGGGTGCTAGCTGCTAAACAGACTGAGATATGGTTATTACAAATTGGGTCAGGAGTGAGATCTGTATGTATTAAACAGGGACTGACTCGTATGTCTGAGTGCTATACAGCCTGAGATATTCCAGTTCCTCAGCCGGCCAGTGAGGAGGAAGAGGGAAGGGGGCAGTGGGGGAACAGGCTGCAGGGAGAGAAGGAGAGGCATACATCCTCCAGTCCCTGTGTGTAACTGTACATGACCCCGGGGCGTGGATCACATTGGCATTTTTATTTCCATTGTTTTGCACTAGCAAAACAGCAAAAATAATGGACGCATTGTTTTTTTTTGGACAGAAATGAATACCACCTGGCAGACCCCATTGTTTACAGTGAGATCTGGCTTCCATTAGAAAACCCAGCATTTTACCAGACAACAAAGAACAGCATGCTTCACTATTTTGTTCCGTATTTTCCCCTGACAGAGGCTCCAATACAGATGTGAATGAAGCCTAACATGGACTTTTGTGCATGTTATCATCCCCCTTCCTCACACTTGCTCAGATTGTCACAATAGGAGATTCTTTTTTTTCTGAAAAAACATGTCAGAAAATGATCACTTGCCCATCTAATCCCTGGCTGGGTTCACACCTGAGCGTATTCGATAAGCGCTGTTTACAGGCGTTTTTATCGGGCGTATTTTGGGGCGTTTTTGTATTTTGGAAACGCGCGTCGTACGCGCGTTCTTGCTATTGAACACAGAGGAGTACAATGAAAAACAGAGGTGTGACGCGCGACAATATGCCCCAAAGAAGCTCCTGTACTTCTTTGGGCGTAGGGCGTTTTACAGCGCGTTCGTACGCGCTGTAAAACGCTCAGGTGAGAACCATGCCCATTAGGAATCATTGGTTTTTGCCTGTTGAGCGTTTTACAGCGCGTAGGAATGCGCTGTAAAACGCTCAGGTGTGAACCCAGCCTATTGATGTCATGACCCAAGCGTCAGATTAGTTGTACCAAACACACAGACTCTATGTTTCACTGTCCTCCTCTCCATACTGGATCTTTAGCGTAAAACCAGCGAAGCGCTTTTCTAGCGATACCTGTTGCATGCTGCAGTAATGGAGACTAGTCAGATTTCTGACAGATGGTGGAGGTTTCTGTCAGAAGATATATTTTCTCTCTCTCCGACTGTAGCCAGAAACCATCAGTTTTACAAAACAGACCAGTATGACAAACCAGGGCAAACTGGGCTCCTGCTTAGGGCCGCACAGTTCAGGGGCAGCATTGAAATCAGTGGAGCAGATGGATTTTTCCTGGTTTTGTGGTTATTTGCTTTCTCCGTAACAGCTCGTTCATTGCACCAGTTCACACATGGGGCTGGGGCATCATTTTCGGCTGTAATTTATATTAAACAAATGAGAGGAATAAAACTTTTATTGAAAAAAAAATATATATATTAAAATATGATCAATAACATAATTAAATAAGTGGTGCATCATTAAACACAATTGGTTCATAATAAAATATAAATGTGATAGCTGCACAATCCCTTTAAGTCACAGCCTACCCTGAGGGCTAAATTTTCCAAAACTTAAAAATGTAGTTGTTGCCCCTAGCAACCAATCATGTTGCTGCTTTTATTTCACGAAAGGGGTTTGAAAAATAACAGCTGGAAGCTGATTGGTTGCTGCGGGAGACTCCACCTCTTTCCCCTTGTTGTGATAAATCTCTGCCATGACCGGGAGAGGGCGTCTGTGCCTACACCTCTCACCTGTACACCACCTGACAGCGCGTCTCGCCTTCCCGTGACGTCACTTCCGCCGTCTACCACCCTCCTCCTCCTCGTAAGGTTTGTGTGTGCCACATCCTCTGGTGACGTCAGCGGGAGCCGCCATCTTGGCCGAATACCGAGAAGCAGCTTGTCCCAGTCCCTGCAGTTTGGCGCAGAACCGGAGACGCACCGGGGGAGGAGAAGAGCGCGGCCTAATGAGCGCAGCCTGGGCCGCCAGATAGCCCTCCCCCGCCCCCATCCCCGTGTAACGTTACATTGCAGCCCCCCCCGCCAGACATGACATCCGTCACCCAGCGCAACTCCGGCCTAGTGCAGCGCCGCACTGAGGCCTCCCGCAGCGACCGGGAGAGGGCGGCCGAGGGCCAGAACGACGAGCGGGAGGAGCAGGAGGATGAGGACCGGGCCGGGGACAAGGAGGCCAGGCTCACCCTCATGGAGGAGGTGCTGCTGCTCGGCCTCAAGGACAGGGAGGTGAGGCTGAGCCCCTCGGGGATATGTCCTCTTTGTTTACATTTGTCTCATGGCTTCTGTGGGGCCCCCACTGACATGTTGGGGGGGTTCTGTCATGGGTTTCATCATGGTGCCCTACTGGCCATCAAATAGAGAGGCATTACAAAGGAGACCCCAGATAAAGCCGCCAATACTGACTGGTGGTCCCCATCGAGGGGGAATGTAGTGGGCATGGTCGACTGCGGGGCCCGGAGGTCACCCCCCCCCCCCCCCCCCCCCACTGATAACTGTTACCCTATGTCCGCTGGGGAGGCCATATCTTGTTACTTCAACACCCCTTTAACTCCGTATCCCATACTAGTGTATGGAAATGGGGGGCTCTCACTTGGACAACCCCTTTAATATTGTTTGTATAGACGAAAGGTCTGTACCCCCCCCAAGGAAGGCTGCAAGTCATCAGTTGGGGACCAGCTAGGGGCAAGTGTCATTGGTGGCCATACATTTTAATCACCGTGGGCTCCCGGGGTTGTCCGGCATGAGGCAGATGTGACTGGCAGGCAGGATGGGGTTTAAAGAAGGGGGAGGGGGTCCTCTGCTACATTCGGGTAAAATCCGGAGCGTTCGTTGACGTGCTGCGGACTGACAACTCACAGCGCAAGGTTCCCCCCCCCCGCTAAGTGTTCTGAAAATGTTAATACTCTCGCTGCTACTGTTACACCACGGCAAGAATATACCCTTAAAACGCGCTCTGATCCATGGCGTGTTCCCCGCCGGACTAGGAGTGACGGGGGACCTGGGCAGCCACGTGTGCCGAAACCGCACGTCGCTCCTCCCGAGGCGGACATTGCTGCGCAGGTGGACTGTGGGGCGCTGCAGAGCAGAAGGCAAAAATTTCATGGCAGTCTTTTCTTCTCAGGTTACGCAGCAGGTGGAAGCAGTTTATTAAAGGGGTTGTGCAGGCGGTATATATATTGATGACCTATCCGCAGGAATATCCTGATAGGTGAGGGTCCGACTCCCGGCATCCCCCCGCCAATCAGTTAGGAGGTGGCGCTCCTGCGAGCTCTAATTCCTCTTGAAGATAGTCTTGCTTGCAGTGGGGGCGCAGTGTAATTACAAGTGAATGGAATGAGAACTTGTGATTGCGCTGCCAATCTTGAAGAGGAAGTAGCACTCGCATGAGCGCCGCCGCCTCCTCCTCAAACAGCGGATCGGCAGGGTGCCGGGTAGTCGGACCCCCACCAGTCAGCTGAGGATAGTACTGGCTGCGCATCCCCTTTAAGCTAGCTGCAGAACACCTTGGAAGAGAAAGTTTAAAGGGGTTGTTCCCTTATGACGACTTATCCACAGGATAGAGGATAAGTGATTGTCGGGGCTCTATCTGCTGGGGGCCCGTGTTCCACCATTTGAGTGGAGCAGCAGTCACACATATTTATAGTTGAATGGAGCGGCGGACATGCATGTTTATCTACCGTTCCGTTCGAATGGCCCTGTTCACGTAATGGTCAGGGGCCCCAGCAGTCAGACCCCCTCCTCCCATCTGACACTTATCCCCATTCAGTGGATAGGAGACAGATTGACGTAATGGGACGACCCCTTTAAGCTTTGCGTCAGTCAGTCTAAAAATCTAAGGCCAGGTCTACACGACGACACAGATAGGGCACAACTACGCTGCAACATTTGTCGCGCGACAATTTTTATAATGGTAGTCTATGGTGTCGCAATGCAACATGCAACGCGACAGTCGCAGAAAAATCAATTTCGAATGGATTTTTTGCGACTGCCGCAGCATGTCGCAATTCGACACCATAGACTACCCTTATAAAAATTGTCGCGCGACAAATGTCGTCATGTAGACCTAGCCTAAAACGTTTTGAGTTTGCGTTGTGCACTAAGGCTCCATTCACACGTCCGCACCCGTTCCGCAATTGTGCGGACCCATTCATTCTCCATGGGGACTGAATGTATGCGGAGAGCACACGGTGTGCTATCCGCATTTCCGGAGCGCGGCCCCATCTTCCGGCCCGCAGCTCCGGAAAAAAAAAAAAATAGAGCATGTCCTATTCTTGCCCGCAATTGAGGACAAGAATAGGCAGTTCTATGGGGGGTGCCGGCCGGGTGTATTGCGGGTCCGCAATGCACTACGGACGCGTGAATGGACCCTAATTTTCCCCAGCTGCTGCAGAACATCTTTTTGAAGAGCCAAGAAAATCATTGATGTTGGTGGGTAGAGGTGAGGAGAGCAGCTGCCCTGCAGGAGGCACGTCGTGCCCCTCCATCTCTGAAGTCCTGCTATGCAGGTCTATTGTCCAGTGGTGCCCGCGGCTTTCCGATCTCCCTGTAATTGGGTCGTTGCGCAGTTGACTTAGTGTTATGTATGGGTTTAATGTCAGGTAATTATTACTGAGGCTCCAGGACAGACATGAGGTACGAGGAATCCCCGTTTCTTCCTGCGGCCTCAGGGATCCTGATTATAGTAGTAATTCACTTTCTTGATTACAGCTGTGAATATAATTTCTCAGGTTTTTCGGTTGTAGGTGGCAGGAGTGCCGCCGGTGATTATCGTTTTGGCGCCGCTGTTTATAGGAACCAACTTCTGGGTTCCCAGGTGTCGGACCCTGTGTTATACGAGGAGGCTACATCAGGTCTGGACGCAACGTATTGTGGATAGTGGAATGGAGGACATCAGATGATAAGCACGGGGTGCACCCAGCGTGACGGAGTATTTGCAGACTTTTTGATAGTCCTGACTAGTCGCCTAGAGAACACGGACTCACCGGATGGCAATGATTGCGGTCTTGGCGCCTGCAGTTGTTGGTTTAAGTTCTTATTATAGGGTGAATGATTGCCCCAGAGTCGTGTGAATTTCTGGCCTTTATTGCGCCGCCCAATGTTACCGCGGCTGCGTGCAGAGTTCTCGCTATAATTTTTTTTGGAAGAGCAAAAATCTTACCTTTCCTGAGGAGTATTTTTAGTCAAGGAGGACAACGAGAATTGCAGACATTCAAATCAATAAAACGTAGGACTATGTAATATTAGGGGCTTGTTCGCATCTGCGTTGGAGGCTCCTTTTGGGGCCTTTGTCACAGATTCTGCCAAAAATACCAGACAAATAAATCCGGGCATGCAGATCCCGAACGGAAACTGAACGGATCTCACTCTAGTCAGTGGAGTCTGTTCGGGTCAGTTATGTGCCCAGCATTTGCGTTATTTTTGTTTGTCTGCTCATCTCATGGATTCGCATTCACTAATGGCCACCAGGAGGCCGCCTACCCCGCCAGCAGCGTTGGTGAGGGGCCCAGCGCTGCTGCGCGAGTCTCCCTTCAGAGCGGAGCGCCCACTAAACTGACCAATAGGCAGCTTCCCGTACGCCACCAGCAGTATCGCTGCGTGGCCTGTGCCGTTCATAGCGTGCACTGCGCTGGTGAATGGCAGGTAAAAGTATTAATGCATCGAAGACTTATTTTAGAGAGTAAAATGTCCTGTACAGGCGTCAGTGCCATCTCTGTGACTGCGCCCGTGTATGTATGGCAGTAAGATGGTAATCTGCAGTGATTGAAACCATTACCCAGTGTAAAATCCCTGCCACTTTTTTGTATTGACTGGGCATTTAACGGGTACCACCTGGATAGTGAAGGTATTAAGCGGGCCATACACAGGAGAACCCTTCAGAAGACGGCTGTATCGTCTGATCCCTCACACATGGGGTGTAAGCTACTTCTAGACTCCCAGAGAAGAGAAGGATGGTCAGGTTGAAATCCAGCATGCCTGATCCTTTGCGGAGAGCTGGGAGAACACCCCCATTAACATTAGATGGTCGCACAGGTTCAGCCTGACATGAATCTAATGGGGTATGGCCAGCTTTAGGCCTCTTGCAAACGAACGTAAGGGCTCTGTGTCCGTGCTGCGGACCGCATACGGCGGTTCTGCAATACACGGGTCACTAGCCATGTGCATTCCGCATCACAGATTCAAGTGAATGGGTCCACAAATCCAGAGATGTGGTGCGGAACGGAAGCACTACGGAGTGCTTCTGTGGGCTTCCGTTCCGTTGTGCAAAAAAATAGAACTTGTTCTTTCTTTTTGCGGAACGGACGGATCGCGGACCCCATTCAAGTGAATAGGTCTGCGATCCAATTGCGGCTGCCCCGCGGTCTGTGCCCATGCATTGTAGACCGCAATTTGCGGTTCGCAGCACGGGGCCCTTAAGTTCGTGGGCAAGTGGCCTTAGACTGCTGGTTGGACCAACTGACCAGTGTGGGGCTGCGTTTGTAAAGATAGTCAGAGGTAAGAGGGCCGGGAGGAGCTGCCATATACCCCATGGGGAAGAAATGCCAACGTAAAACCTCAAGAGAAGCAGCGAGTGACCCACGTGTATCACTGTCCATCGTAGTCGACATATGATGAGCCCTTCACAAAGTGCAAAAATGCATTTGGGGGTCTGGTCCATCCTTAAAGGGGTTGTCTGAGGATTTAATAGTGTGCTCTGGTAAGATGAAGTTGTCCGCTATCCTGTGATAAGGGTGAGATCAGCGGGAGTCTGAGGACTAGGGCAGCAATGAATGGCGCGTTTATGGCAGAGCGCAGCCCCATAGAGATGAATGAAGCTCAACCAGTCGCTCCATAACTAATCAGAATCCCTAAAGTCACAGTATTTGTTGGATAGAGGATGACTTCATCTTACCAGAATACCCCTTTAAACTTAGCCTTTAAAGGGCTGTGGTCTCCACGCTTTATTTAGTTTTGTGTCCAGCTCGCCTCTCGTCTTCCTCGGACTTTCTTCCGTCCTCTCTCTGGTCTGTTGGCGCCCAGCATTACATGGGTGTTATCCGTGTCCCGTTACACATTTTTGTGGGTTGTCAGTGCCCCAGTTGGATGCGTTACAGATCCTGTAGTGTAATCGTGGGCACAGTGCCAAGCTGTGTCTGACACTGGAGCGCTTTCTGCATGGGGCATCGTAGGTGGCATGTGTCCCTGTTTGCTGCTAAGAAGAACTTCTAGGACTATGTCCTCTACATTTAGAAAAGGACTGTCCAGGATTTCACTATTGGTGACCGGTCCTCAAGATAGGCCCTGAACATCTGATTGTCAGGTCCGTTTCGGGCTAGTGCTACACACAGTTCTATCTGTTGTACAGTGGACAGAGCTGAGGAAAACTGTGTACAAAGCCCAAGTAGTTGTGCACTAGTGTTTCTTAAAGGGGTTGTAGGATGGCTGCCATCAATTGATTGCTGCAGGTTTTGGCCGCTCTGACACCCAACAGTTAGCGGTCCTTAGTAAGGACATACATATACCATCATGACCATGGAAGTGTTGGGTCTGCCTGACGGCTTGCTGATCCCAGTCTGTGTCCGTCTGTTCCCGGGAACAATCGCTATATTCTCCATTACAGCGATCCCTGGCGTCTGAAAGGCAGAAATGGGTAGACTTTGGGTTAATGCACGCAAGACACATTTGCTACAAAACATTTCTGTGGCAAATCCACATCCCATCGTGAGGATTTGTTATAGATCTGCTGGTGTGGATTCTGAAAAGAAGAAAAGTTAATAGGTCTGACATTTTCAGTGCCAGTCAGTTTGCACATGGGGAGTATCCGCAGTGCATGATGAGGGTAGCTTCTCCTCCGCTCGCTATTGTATTCTGTGTGCCTGTCTTCCCGTGTGTGTTTAGCCTTGCAGTTTTATTTATGCAGAATTAATTTATGTCCCCCGTACATCTGAACGGGGCTTACCGAAATCTATACACATATATTGTCAAGAACAACCCCATTCACATAAATAGAAGGGAGTTAGGTTCTGTCCATATGAGAAGATCGCCAAAATAATTCACAGGCTGCTTAGAATAATAAAAAAAAATATCTACAGCGTTAATTGACCAGCGGTGTGGATTCTAACCCCTTTATGACCGGCCTTGGACTTTACAATAACGTAAACCAGACCCCAGGCCTGGTCATTAAAGGGTTTCTGTCATCAGAAAAATGGGTATTAACCTGGCTGACATTAGCGATGTGCGTTTAGCCTTGCACCTGCTCCTAGAGGCTCCGTTCGCTTGCCTCTTTCCACGCCCTGCTACACTTGATTCACAGGGCCAGGCCAGCGTTGGTCTTCTGTCTGCCGGGGAAATCTCGCGCCTAGGACGTTCGCCGACAGCCGGCTTCCTCACAGCGACGTATTCAGCGCAGGCGCAGTGAGGAAGCTGGCTGTTGGCGAACGTCCTTCCCTCACTGCGCCATATACTGAACAGGGCGGCGCAGTGAGGGAAGGACTCAGTAACAGCGGTACATAGTGACATGGGAGTAATATAGTTATGTTCAGCTGACATTAGCACATCGCTAAGGTCAGCCAGGTTAATACCCATTTTTCTGATGACAGAAACGGAGTCCGCAGGAGACGGACTGCGTCTTCTTCCCAGCATGCAGGGAGGGACCTGACGTCACACACAGCGTCAGCCAGCGCGTTGACTGTGTGCGCGCAAGGCCCTGCAGCGCGGTGCCAACGGGAGGCCACGGGGCGGTGAGTGAAAGGTCACGTGATTTAAACGAAACCTCGATACAGGGAAACTGCATAGTGGATTTCTTTGCATCGATTACATTGATGAATCGTTGCAGCCCTAATATTATGTGGACTGTACTAGGGACTGCTATAATAGGAAGTCTACCTAAATAAATCCTCCTCCTCACTCCTAAACAGTTCCATAGCAAGGCAGATTTACCTTTTTAAGGTCCTGGAATAGCAGATATATTACCATGTGGAACTGTAATCGACTGCAGGATGCAAAATATACCAAGATAAATCCCCCTTCCCACTCCTAAATAATGCTATAGTGAGGCAGATTTGCCTTTCAGGGTCCTGGAAAAGCTGGGTTCCTTGCACTATGTAATGGTAACATTATCTGGACAGCGTGTACGGCTCCACAAGACTTGTAATCCAGTTCTCCAGCGCTGATGAATGTCAAATTTACCTAGACAGTGAGAAGTCGTCCCCCCCCCCCCCCCCCCCCTGGCTATATGGGCAGGCGACATACGGGCACCTGGGAAGGCTGGTAGCTCTGTCTGTAGTGGTAGTGCTTGGTGTCCCTGCGCACACAGGAGGAGGTTTGGTTAGTAACTGCTGACGTTTGCATCGTCCTCGCGCAGTGTCAAGCCGCCTTCCTGTCTGCCCATGATGTCATGCTAGCGCACAGAGCTGGTCTCCAGCAGAAGATGAAGCCGGGAGGAATGAGGCGTGCATCTGACCGCAGGATATCTGTTTAGCTGCTTTCTGCAACATGCTAATTAAGGGCTCGTGTATTTTGCGGTCCCCAAAACACGGCTCCGCAAAAAATACGGATGACGTCCGTGTGCATTCCGTATTTTGTGGAACGCAACAGCCGGCCCCTAATAGAACTGTCCCATCCTTGTCCATAATGCGGACAATGATGGGACATGTTCTATATTTTTGCAGACTGGACATACGGAAACACGCTTGTGCACGTTACTGTCGGCTTTCTTCTATCCTGCCCCCGACAGCGGCACTTCTGATCCTTCTATTGCTGGAGACTTTGGATTACTTGTCTGATCTTCATCTGGAGCTTCAGAGCTACATTTACAGTTCTGCTGTTTTCTTGGATGCAATCGGTAAGCCTGTTGGCAGACGTACCCCAGCACTTTAGCTGAACTTCTGTAGGACTGTTTGTCACACGTAAGATCACTTTACTAGGCCTAAAGGTGCTCATCCACATTAGGCCTCCTGCACCCGGCCGTTGTGTGCCCGTGTCCATATTGCGGGTCTGCAATACACGGGCATCGGCCCGTGTGCACTCCGCGTCACGGATGCAGTTTCCATTCACTTGAATCAGACATTGGGGGCATATCCTAGTGATATACCCCCCAATGTTAAAGAATAACCCTTTAAACTCCTGGAAACCTGCACACTGCAATGTGTTTGTCATGTTTTCCCTGTCTGCTCCTCACACTGATCAGCCTTTGCTCAATGCTTATCGGCCACTGTGCCCCAGAGTAGTATATAGTAGTGACTTGTGCGTTGCTATACCGGCAACTTGTACCGGGTTATGTGACCGCTTTACGGGATAAGATCTGTATGGACCAGGCGGTCACCCATGTCCTCTGCCGTTCCAATCTAATGTAGTGGACATCCTGAGCGGTGCTTTATCTCCACCAGTCCATAGACTACAATGGCACAGCGTTATAGACATATGTGACCGCCTGCTCCGGACCGGGGAACACAGGACCCCCCCATTTCTGTGATCCCATCAGTGAACCCAAGTTATCACACACTTACTTTCTACCCTGTGTTTGTGGTGGGGCAAGCCCTGTATACATTCAGCTGTTTGTCGCATGGGGAAAAAATATATTTATTTAAAATGTCTCAGCAGGGTGAAAATCAGTGACAAGAAATTCTCATCCTAACCCCTGGCCGGTCTGATTACCTGGTGCCCAGTCCCCAGCTGCTCTATACTTCACAAAGGCATCCTAACACAGGGACAGGTGACTGTGCAGCCAGATACTGGCTGCAGTGGTAACCTGTAACAGCCTTTGATTGGCTGTAGTGGTCACATGTCCCTGTGTCAGGACGCCATCACTGCAGCACGAACCCGAGAACAGGATGGGAACGTCAGCAAATTGTGAAGGTGCGTTGTGTGTGTGATCGCTGTGGAGTGCAGCACAGCCACGGAGAAGGAGAGCTGACGGGCGCTTTGGATGCTTAATCCGAAGTCGCTTCGTTCAAAACGTCTAAATACTATACCAGGGATGGCCAACCTGCGGCTCTCCAGCTGTTGCAAAACTACAACTCCCAGCATGCCCAGTCTGCCTACAGCAGGGCATGGTGGGAGTTGTAGTTTTACAACAGCTGGAGAGCCGCGGGTTGGCCAGCTCTGCAGTAATGGCCAGTTTGCATTGTTCGCCCGCGTACACATGCGGGCTGCCATCTTTTCTCACAAGTCCAGCGAGGCACAGGTAAGCCCTTGCCTGTGCCGTGAGCCGGTCTGAAACAAATGCGGTCAGCGGGAGCAGGCAGTTCCGAGAACAGCTCGATGAAGGCCCCCGACGGCTGTTCTCGGAACTGCCTGCCCCGCTGACCGCATTTGATTTCAGACCGGCTTGCGCACAGGCACAGGTAAGAGCTTACCTGTGCCTCGCCGGACTTGCGAGAAAAGATGGCAGCCCGCATGTGTTGGTGGGCGAACAATGCGAACTGGCCATCACTGCAGCTCTGTACTATACGGAGACAAATAGAATGTATGGGCTCCGATGAGCCAAAGTAAGTTATTTACAAAGTCGCACTTTAAAATTTGAAACCGAACACTGCTTCGGTTCTGACTAGTACCTCTTTAACCGCCTCACGTCCGCCCATAGGATATAAACGTCCTATGGGTGGACGTCTATTTCTGACAGCACGTTTTAAAACGTCCTGTCAGAAATAGCAGCTGCACGCTAATCGTGCAGCTGCTGATCGGGTTGCCCGCTGTCAGTGACAGCAGGGCAACCCTAAGACAAGGCAGGGACAGTTCCCAGGTGTCCCTGCCTTCACGATCGCTGCAGACACAGCGCTCACCGAGCGCTGTGTCTGCAGAGAAGGAAGCGCTGTGCGCTTCCTGTTCCGGCCCGGCGGTCATGTGACCGCCGTGACCGGAGAGTGCAGGGGCTGTGTGAGGTCTCTCAGAGACCTCGATCAGCCCTGCACTGAGGCTGTACAGTGCAGGATTGCTGCTGTACAGCCTCTATAGGGGTGCATTTGTCCTGTAACTGGGGCTACTATGTCAGCCCCAGTTACAGGAGAAATCAACAGTGTAAAAAAAAAAAAAAAAAAAGTGAAGTAAATGTCCCCCAGAGGTCTTGTATGACCTTATGGGGAACGAAAAGTGTAAAATAAAATAAAGGGTTGAAAAAATAAAATAAAAAAAAGTTTCACATGTAAAAAAAAAAAAAATCCCAAGTAAGGAATAAAAAAAAAAAATTTAAAATAGAAAAAATAAAATAAAATAGACATATTTAGTATTGCCACGTCCGTAAAAACCAGCTCTATAAAAATATCACATGACCTAACCCCTCGGGTGAACACCGTAAAAAAATAATAAAAAAAACTGTGTCAAAACAAGCAATTTTTGTCACCTTGCATCACAAAAGGTGCAACACCAAGTGATCAAAAACGCGTATGTCCCACAAAATGGTACCAATAAAACAGTCACCTCATCCCGCAAAAAATGAGCCCCTACATAAGAAAATCTCTCAAAAAATAAAAAACTATAGCTCTTAGAACATGGAGACACTAAAACATCATTTTTTTGGTTTCAAAAATGCTATTATTGTGTTAAAGTGAAACAAATAAAAAAAAGTATACATATTAGGTATTGCCGCGTCCGTAAAAACCAGCTCTATAAAAATATCACATGACCTAACCCCTCGGGTGAACACCGTAAAAATAAATAAATAGAAACTGTGCTAAAACAACCAATTTTTTGGTCACCTTGCCCCATAAAGTGTTATAATGAATGATCAAAAAATCATATGTACCCAAAAATAGTACCAATAAAACTGGCACCTTATCCCCTAGTTTCCAAAATGGGGTCACTTCTTGGGAGTTTCTACTGTAAGGGTGCATCAGGGGGCTTCAAATGGGACATGGCATCTAAAAACCATGTGGAGTTCCTTATCTTCTGCGCCCTGCCGTGTGCCCATACAGCAGTTTACGACCACATGTGGGGTGTTTCTGTAAACCGCAGAATCTGGGTAATAAATATTGAGTTTTGTTTGGCTGTTAACCATCGATGTGTTAAAGAAAAAAATTGAATAAAATGGAAAATCTGCCAAAAAAGTGAAATTTAAAAATTTGATCTCCATTTTCCTTTAATTCTTGTGGAACGCCTAAAGGGTTAACAAAGTTTGTAAAATCGGTTTTGAATACCTTGAGGGGTGTAGTTTCTACAATGGGGTCATTTATGGGGGTATCCAGTATGTAGGCCCCACAAAGTGACTTCAGACCTGAACTGGTCCTTATAAAGTGGGTTTTGGCAATTTTCTTAAAAATTTGAAGAATTGCTTCTAAACTTCTAAGCCTTCTAACGTCCTAAAAAAATAAAATGACATTTCCAAAATGATGCCAACATAAAGTAGACATATGGGGAATGTTAAGTAATAAATATTTTATGAGGTATCACTTTCTGTTTTAAAAGCAGAGAAATTGAAATTTAGAAAATTGCGAGTTTTTCAAATTTTTGGGTAAATTTGGGATTTTTTCATAAATAAAGGTGAAATATTTTGACTCAAATTTATGACTATCATGAAGTACAATGTGTCACGAGAAAACAATCTCTGAATGACTTGGATAAATAAAGGCGTTCCAAAGTTATTACCACATAAAGTGAGATATGTCAGTTTTGCTAAATTTGGCCTGGTCAGGAAGGGGGCAAAGGGCCCAGATGGGAAGTGGTTAAAAATCAACTACTGAAGTAATGCCCGACTACGTGAATAACTTAATTCGGCTCATCGGAGCCCATACATTGTAATACTGTACGGAGACGAATCTCTATACAGTATTAATCAGAAGTTTTGAACGAAGCAACTTTGGATTAAGCATCCGAAGCTCGCTTTGCGCAGCTCTAGTGATATGGTCCTCTGCGTTTGGACCGTGGCACAGCCAGGAAGAAGGAGATGCCCACTAAGAAATCCTGGCGTCGCCTCCTCCCTGTACAAATGCTCAGTATTAACATACAAGGGGCATGCAAGGGGTATTTGAAAAAATAACAATCGTGGCTGCATCAGCGGAGGGTACCCCGCAAGTAAAGGTACTTAAAGGGGTACTCCAGGAATAAAAAAAAAAATGAAAATACTTAAATATTATTTTACAATAAATATATTCCCAAATACCTTTCATTACTTAGAATGGCTTGTTTTGTCTGGGGAGCAATCATTGGGAAAAATAAAATGGCCGCCGTCCTATCTGTACACAAAAAACCTGTCCTAATCAAACAGGAGAACAAGTTACTTCACCACAATGAGCCATAGTGCTGCCTCATCCTCCTCTCTGCTCTGCTGGTCATGAATCATGATCCTGAATACAGGTGAATCTCTGTGGGAATGGAGGAGAGGAGGAGACATAGGAGGAGGGTGAGGTGAGGCTGATGAGCAGCAGCACTTGTATGCAGTTTCCATTACCACTGTCTGTCCTGTCCGTCCTCTCTACTTCATGTCTCCTCATGAACTAAATTCCCCAGAGATTCAGGTAAAGTTTTTATCTGTATTCAGGATCCTAATCCCTGACAAGTAGAGAGGAGGATGAGGCAGCTCTTTACCTCAGTGTTGTGAAGTAACTTGTCCTCATGTGTAATTAGGACAGCGGCCATTTTGTTTCCCCTGATTGCTCCCCAGACAAAACGAGCCATTATAAATGAAAGGTATTTGAGAATATATTATTAATCAAGTAATATTTAGGTATTTTCATTTTCTTAATCCCCAGAGAAACCCTTTTAATCCCAAAAATTCCTTGAAAGGTCCTCTTGAAATGCGTTGTCCGTTCAGGAGGTACACGCATGTAAACCTTCAGACAGATCTCCCTGTGAATCTCCTGCTCGTTGGTTTCAGCACTGATCCTGTAACATTAGACACCCGCCGGGCGTACACTATACTGCGCTGACTGTATCTATATGACTGGAAGAAGCCATTATTAAGTCTTTTGTGCTCTCTCTTCCAGGGCTACACATCCTTCTGGAATGACTGCATATCTGCGGGTCTGCGGGGGTGCATGTTGATTGAGCTGGCATTCAGAGGGCGGGTCGCCCTGGAAGCTGGTGGACTGAGGCGCAAAAGTCTACTGTCAAGAAAGGTAGGAATAATCCTAATCTCTCTCTTGTAAATACATCCAGGTCCAGGTATTTAGCTCCTATAAGTAAAACAGATGAAAGGTCCTCTTTAAAGATGGCGTCCACTCCAGAATGGATTGAGCGCCATAGCTAGCGGCTGCCTGCTTTTTCATACAGCAGACACCCGCGGCTAATGTCTTCAACCAGCGGTACTGCCAATAGCGAACGTTTAACCTCTTAGATGCGGTGGTCAAATGTGACCACAGCACCTGAGAAGTCAGAAACCCAGAAGCGGGAGCTTCATGGCCTTGGAACGACTTGCCCCCGGCAGAGATCAGGGAAGGCGTTCATTCAAAGTAATGAGCCTGAGCCTGTATTGGATATATAGATGTATATTACATTTCAGGCCAGCAGGTGGCAGCACTGAACTGTAATATACTGTACCTATTTCTGCATAGGATAATGGAGGAAGTTCCATTACCCTATAAAAATTACAGTCTGATGATTGCATGTTGTGGTCCACTTGGGGACCTAATATAAAAAGTTTTATTAAAATTTTTAT
Source organism: Bufo bufo (assembly GCF_905171765.1). Taxonomy (NCBI): domain Eukaryota; kingdom Metazoa; phylum Chordata; class Amphibia; order Anura; family Bufonidae; genus Bufo; species Bufo bufo. The sequence goes on from NC_053390.1 coordinate 44,256,625, forward strand.
ATATATATTTTTTAAATATAAAAATTCTAATCGTCTCCCTTTCTCCAAAATAAAAATACTTAAACAATAAAAATAAATCAACGTCATGGGCATTGCCGTGTGCTAAAACACCCGTACTATTAAAATGTAAAAAAAATAAAAATTATCCCATCCAGGGAATGGTGTAACAGGAAAAAAAAATTTAATGGTCAATTCACCGTTTTTTCATCACCATGACTCCTAAAAAATTGAATAATAAGTCACACATTCAAAAATGGTATTATCAAAAACTAGAGATCGCCCCACGAAAAATGAGTCCCCACACATCTCTGTGGGCATAACTATAAAGAAGTTATGGGAGTCAAAATATGGCGATGAAAAGAGAAAATTAGTCTATTTCAGAAGTTTTTTTTTTTCAATATTAAAACGCTAGAAAAACTATACCTATGTGGTATTGCCGTAATCATACGGACGTGGAGAATGAAGAACACAAGTCAGTTTTACTGCATAGTGAACTCCGTAAAAACAAAACCCGTTAAACTTTGGCTGAATTATAATCTTTTTTAATTCCACCCCATTTGGAATTTTTTTCACAGCTTCCTACTACATTGTATGCCATATTAAACGGTGTCATTAGAAAGTACAACGTGTCCCGCAAAAAAACAAGCCCTCATATGGTTATATGGATCGAAAAATAAAAAAGTTCAGGGTTCCGGTAAGGAAGGGGCCAAATATGAGAATGCAAAAAACTGAAAATCACTGTCAGGAAGGGGTTAATATATGCAATTTAACCTCTAGGAGCAATGGGGCGTTGCTGTTACACCTAGAGGCTCTGCTAATTTATTATGCCGTATTGCACCAAAATTAAAATTCTCATAATAAGGGCTCTTTCACACGAGCGCGTGCAGTCTGGAAATCACTCTCCGAGTGTAATACTCCATTCTGGACACTGCTGGTCTTGCAGGAGCGCACGGCATTATACTGATTTTATAATGCTGTGTGCCTCTGCATGACCTTCCTTCTACAGGATCATACTGACATTAAGCTGTCAGTTTGATTCTGTAGCAATAAGGTCATGCAGAGGCACACAGCAGTGTCCAGAACGGAGGATCGCGCTCACACAGGGAGCGTGATTTCCGGACTGCACTTGCTCGTGTGCAAAAGCCCTAAGTCAACCAATTATTGGTGTAGAATTTGGACAAGCATCCATCCTTGCACCAAGTTCATCATCCAGTCTGAGGCACTATGCCATCTATAGGATTAGCAAATCTGCCCCATAGTATGATCGTCCTAAGGCTAAAAGCATGTGCACCCTCCCTCAATCTTTTGCAGATTGTACATGGGTTTTCCCCCCTCTAACGGGGTTTTAAAAAACACTTGTAAGGCATGCACAAGGCAGAGCCACGGAGGCAGCATGTGGAGTCCCCTGCGGCTGTGTGCTACAAGCCAATCTCCGCTAAAATAGGACGGCAAACAGAAGAAGTACAGACGGAATATTATGTGTCCACATTTAGTTTCGTATTTTTAGGATTAAATTCTTAGTAAAATTGGCGTTGTTACCCATGGCATGAAGTCATTCCATTATTTTACTGCTGTAACTCTAAAGAACTTTCCCATAGATGGAATTGCCTTTCATCCACACAAGTTACCTATTCCTGTGTGCATTCAACAATTCCTGAAGTTAATATTTTGAATGATCATCATAGTAAAGGGTGACCTATTGGTGGGGATCCAATGCCAGGCACCCAACCAGATCAGTGTTGGTCCTATGGTGATGGCTGCAGGATCTTTCTAGGTCAGTGATGTCACCTTTGCTTGTCACATGGCCTAGGCGATGGAATGGACCTGGGTGCTGCAATACTAAGTACAGCCACTATGCAATGTACGGCGCTGTGAGGGGGCTGCAACCAGAGGTCACATTTACACCTGTGCAAGTATCATAGATGTCTGCACAGGCAATTTTATTCTCTAAATGAGGCTTTCCCTGCTGTTAATGAACGCACTGTAAGCAGCTCAACTCCCGCCCCATTGCATCTTACTCTAATCGACTGGCTGGCTGGGTGGAGCGTTCTGCAGCTCCTCCCATTGACTCCTGTTTCATGATCTGATTCGCTGAGCTGCTGTCCGTCACCATGTCCAGCAGTTAGTCCCGCCCTTAGCTGGATCCCCGGCAGGTAATGAATAGCTGTCGGTGTGGCCTAAGCGCTCAAGGCTTATTGCCTCTAGCCAGTGCCTGCCAGGTGTCTGCACAGGACAGGTGTATTCAGAAGGTGCAGTTGTAGTTTTATTGTTACTGTCATGAAATTGCAGTAAACCCCCCCCCACACAATTTTGACACATTGTGGTAGACACAAGCTCAAAGTAAAAATGGTGACTTAACTGTCTGAATATACCCTAACAGATGGCTTGGACTGGTTAGTGAGACAACTAAAGGTATAGCATTAGGTAGTCTTGAGTTCCTCCATCCCATCAAGCCACCCACTGCTGCCTCCAGTCCTCCACTCTGGTTTCGCATTCTAAAGTGCTGCTGTCTGCCACCTCTGCTGTCTGCCACCTCTGCTGTCTGCCACCTCTGCTGTCTGCCACCTCTGCTGTCTGCCACCTCTGCTGTCTGCCACCTCTGCTGTCTGCCACCTCTGCTGTCTGCCACCTCTGCTGTCTGCCACCTCTGCTGTCTGCCACCTCTGCTGTCTGCCACCTCTGCTGTCTGCCGTCCCCAAGTGACTGATTTGATGCTTCAAGAAATGTCGGGTTTGTCTAAATTAGCTTTTTTTTTTCATGGAATACAATTCTAGAATCGACTAGTAATGGTTTCCCTGCATGAATGGCAACCTCTTAACATTATCTACGCCTTTGTATTATTTATGTGAATAACTGCAACTTTCGTACTTGGGCTAATAATTGAATCACTGAAAAAAGGTGCACCACAATAATATGTGATGGACCATACTGGCTAGACCCTCACGCTGATGTTAAAAACGGAGACTTTAGCCCATATATTCCAGTCAGGAACATATCGGAGCCCTGCGCACCCCGTCAAGGTATCTCAGTGTGGCATGGGTCCTACCGCTAAACTACCTATAGTGTGTGAACACAGTCTGATAGGTGCTAAGGACCGACTTGAAATACTTTTGAAAATGGTAAGAGAAGTATTTTTACTCTTTCGGAAAAAAAATGTAGTGCCAACGTTTACCAAAGCGCCGTGGCCTCTTCAAGCAGGTGATCCGAGGCGATTCTGGGTGTCTGACCCTTTGAGGATAGGCCATCAGTATTGTGCTCCTGAAAACCCCTTTATCCTCGCATCACCTCAAGGAGCACAAACCTCCCCTACGGCCCCAATTACACGACCGTATTTTTTTGTCCGCATCCGATCCGCATTTTTCTGGATTGCCAATAGACCCATTCATTTCTGTCAGTCCTCAAGAAAAATGGACTCCACTGTCCACATCCGTATGTCCGTTCCGCAGTCCCACAAAAAAAAAAATAGAATGTGTCCTATTCTTGTCTGAATTGTGGCATTTACAGTGGGTCCACAAAAAAAAAAAAGGGAAGCAACATGAAAGTCACGTGGACGTCGTCTGCTGTATTTGACTGTAAAATACTGACCATCGTGTGAATGCACCCTTAGGGTCCATTCACACGTCCGTAAGTGTTTTGCAGATCCGCACATCACAGACACTATAATAGAAAATGCCTTTTCTGGTCCGCAATTGCGGACAAGAATAGGACATGTTCTATTTTTTTCCCAGGAACGAAATTGCGGGTCCGGAAAAAGCGGATGCGGATCCAGGAAATGTGCATTTGCATCCGTTCCAGCCCCGTTGAAAGTGAATGGGTCCGCAAATTGCGTAACGAATGCGGACCCAAATTACGGGTCTCCTATATCATTTTTACAGTGTGGATCCAAAACTATAGCAGATATTCGCGGATTTCTTTACTTAGTGGTGGTGATTTTTCCGGATCACTTTCTCTTTTTCCTGCATCCTTATCTTTTGCTTTTTTTGGCTGCCGCTTTTCACTGAGTGCATTTTAAAGGAATGTAAAAAGTCCTTTTATCCTTGCATTTGTCCTGAAAATCGTGTCGGCACCAAAGAAACACATGATCTTGAATTTCTCAAAACTAGATGCAGAAAACCAAACAAAGAGACCGCACTCGGACTGTACGGATTAGGAATATGCGCTCCTATTTTGGGTTAGGATTGAGTGCTGGGCAGGGGTCCCTGAAATCAGTAAATTCTCTGTACTACTCCTTCTGATGCTTCTTACAGAGCTGTGAATTGCAGTGGCTTCTGTTGTGTCCATGAAACTTGACATTTGGTATTTGTGTCTTACAGGTTATCTGCAAATCTGATGCTCCAACCGGCGATGTTATGCTCGACGAAGCCTTAAAACACATAAAAGAAACCCCAACCCCAGAGACCGTGCAAAGCTGGATTGAACTTCTTAGTGGTACGTTACTTATCACTTTAAGTGACACTGTCCGTCTTGTTTATGCTGTCATTATAACACTTGGGCCTCATACACACTGCCGAGTCTGTGTTGTGGCCTGCAAAATACAGACACCTTCCATGTGCAATCTGCATTTTGCACAACAGACACATGGGTGCGGACAACACAGTGATGACATTTGTGTGCTGTCTATTGAGGACCAATAGAAATGAATGGCTCCGTGGGCAATCTGCAAAATATGCGGATCGGACAGAGACACAAAATACGGACGTGTGCATGCGGCCACAGATCTGTGACTGCAGAAATGGCAAAGATTAACATTGGATGAAGGCTGAGGAACGGACAGTGGGACAACTCCAGCATGTCCTGCCATTTGGTGGTGCATTTATTTTTTTTTATTTTTTTACTAGTGATGCTTGTATCCCTTATACTTGTCATCCATATATATTCCTGTCCTTGTGTTTGAACTTCTAATGGCAGGCTAGTCTTTATCCTGCTGCTGGGATTTTTCCTGTATCCAAGTTGCCAGAGCTTTTAGAAATGTGCATCCGTCACCTAGAAGGTTACAGCCAAATGAACGTGACCTTAAGAATCCTGGAGCCAGTGTGACTTTTAATAACAAGGCAATGGGAACCCGTATTGAAATCCAGTATAAATTAACCCAAACACTTTTATCAAGGCTTCACATTGACGCCGGGGTTCCTTGAGCCATGTTCATCTGTTGTACACAGCCTAAATGGGTTGTACAACTCGCGTTTCATGGAACTGAGGCCATCTCCACATATATCCAGTTCCCCTCTGGCGTGATGTAGGGGATGGGAACGGAAGGTAGAACTGATTCCATAGTTTTCTATGGAATCGTTGATATTTATCCTGCGCATCACTAATGACGCCCCGTGTCAGACAGCGCCGGACTGAAAAATGCTGCCTGAAGTGCAGTGCACATGTATCAGTCGTGTCCGGTTACCAGGTAATGGGTCATCCTCACAATATACCAAGTGCAGCTAGCTTGATATTACAGTTCAGTCCCATTCACTTGATTGGAACTAGGCTGCAGAAAGGCCATGTGACCCCATGAGCATCACCTCACGAGCTGGGGCACTGCTGCACCTTCAAATACCTGATTGGAGAGGGTCCTGGCAGTCAAAGTTGGCATACAGGGCGGGAGAATTTAACGGGAAACACGGCGGGCGAACGGAGCGGCGCCCAGAAAAAATAGTAAGTGCAGTTAGATCCCTGCACTATGCCCTACATATCCTGATACTTAGTTTATAAAGTCTGGACCCATAAAAGGTCCTCTAAGTCCCGGACAAGCCCTGTAATAAGTGAATGCTCAATGCTGTCTATTAACAACATTCACTTGCAGGCTTCATTCGCTCTTCACTTCCATATTTTGGGTAGGTGCAGAGTAGGATCAGACTTGAATTGCTGCAGTCCTGAGAGAGATATGGATATGTAGTAGATGGCTTAAAGCAGGCATGCTCAACCTGCGGCCCTCCAGCTGTTGCAAAACTACAACTCCCAGCATGCCCGAACAGCCTACAGCAGGGCATTGTGGGAGTTGTAGTTTTACAACAGCTGGAGGGCCGCAGGTTGAGCATGCCTGGCTTAAAGTAACTTGAATACTGTTACCCAAGCAGGGAATTGCAAGCTGTCCAGAAGAAGAAACTTGTTTATATAGTCCTGTGATTTCAGCAGCCTCTGCACTGGTTCATTTAGGCAGTTTCTCTCTTGTTCTCATGTGAGCAGGTTTGTAGTCACAGGACTCCAGCTCTGCTATATCTGGGACAGTGCGGACACTGAAGTTTTTAAGTTCCACACATTAAGTATTGCTTACCTTCCCTCCGGCTTCTCCCCAACCAGCGTAGCTTCATTGACAGGTCCATCCCTATTTGTGTTTGCAAAGTGACCTGTCAGTCAAGCCCAGCTGGGTGGAGAGAAGCCGGAGGGGATGTGCCAGGAGATCTATTTGTTTTTTTCATATAATGGGGGTGGCTGTCAGTGTTTCATGCTGCCATTAGGGAGGACAGCATGAATCTGACAGCTTCCCTTTAAGCATATTTTGAAAAATAATTATGTAAACGCCACATTGCATTACTATGTAAAATTAAAGTTGTGCTGATGCGCTCATACTGGACCCCACATTAACAGCCATTATTGTACCTTTCAGGCGAGACCTGGAACCCATTAAAGCTCCATTTTCAGTTACGAAACGTACGTGAACGTTTGGCAAAGAACCTTGTGGAAAAAGGCGTCCTGACAACAGAGAAACAGAACTTCCTGCTCTTCGACATGACCACGCACCCTCTCACCAACAACAACATCAAGCAGCGTCTCATCAAGAAAGTGCAGGAAGCCGTTCTCGACAAGTGGGTGAAGGATCCTCACCGCATGGACAAGCGCTTGCTGGCCCTCATCTACCTAGCCCATTCCTCAGACGTCGTCGAGAACGCATTCGCCCCGCTGCTAGACGACCAGTATGACTTGGCCATGAAGAGAGTGCGACAGCTCCTCGATCTAGACCCTGAGGTGGAGGCCATGAAACCCAACGCTAACGAAATCCTATGGGCCGTGGTGGCCACCTTTACGAAGTGAAACAAAACCCAGTGGACGGGATTGTTCATTCAAAGTAAAAACCAGTCGTTTCCGCTTGACATTCTCAGTAAATTTTTGCTTTTGACTTCGTCTCAGAACGATGCTGACGCGTTCCTGTTCACAGAGAACTACTTCTTGCCATATTGGCATTCCAGTACCCCTTAAGTTTGTGCACTTCACAGACTGGTTTCCAGTACGTTGTGATCCAGAAGCGCGCAGATCATTTCTGGTGTGGTGGTTTACAATCCTGAAACGCGGTTCACAAAAAGGCCTTGTAGTCACCAAAGTTCAAATGGCTCTGTCCCATTTCTCCTCATGTCACATCAGTTTCTTTCAGAGTTAAAAAAAACAAAACCCTTTTTAACTTCCCCCCCCCTTTCCCCCTTTTAAGCTGCTTCTCTCCCCTTCTGTACATTTACTAGATTCAGATTTATTTTAATTGTTTACCATAGAGAAGTCCTGTGGTTTTTGAAAGCCATTTTTGGGATGGGGGAACATTCCATTAAGTAGTGTAAATAATAGTTTAAAAAAAAATGTAAAACTGGCGTCCCGTATTTTGGATGTACACCCGATGTCCGGCCCAGTCTCTTGCACATTTTAGGCCCTGCGGGTTACCATCGCAAGCATACGGAGGAATGATCCACAGTCACTGTGCATTGTTTCCTCTATGTTCGCACGTTCCGGTAGTGTCCTTGACCTGTTACATGGTTATTTTTTTTTCCACTTTGTGTATGTGATTATTTTTATTTTTTTCTCCTTGCTATTTTGTGACCATTGCCTTTTTTTTTTTTTTTTTTTTTATATTTTTTTTTATTATTATTTAATTTCTTCAATCTAACACTATTATGTCCTTTGAAAAAAGGCTTCCACTCCATCACACGATCAGTGCTGGTAAGCGTTGCATGCGCGTGTTTGCAACTACAGATTCTTCTTACAAGGAATCGAAACCCTCCAACAACTTATTCCTTTTTATATATATATATGAATAAATGTGTGTGTGAAATTCTGCGGCTTAGCACATTAATGTTTGAGCTCCTTGTTGCCCATCACATTTCTTCCATAGTTTTGCTCTGTACATAGAATATGTTGATGCTAAATCTCCCCCACCCCCACCCGCTGCCCATGGGATCTGTACATGCGGTCACCGAAGCAGCACAGTAAATGGGGGTTTTTATAGGCCGTGCAATGTTAACCGAGAGCAACAAAGCCAGACATGGGAAGTTAGGATGATTGTTGCCGTTATCAGATTCCCTCTGTATACTAGCTTTTTATTATACAGTAAATAAACAATGATCTTTAAAGTGCCTGAAACTTCTGATTTCTGAGGCTTTTTTTTTAGATCCAAATTTGCAGTACCTACATCCATGTAAGGGTACTTTCACACTAGCGTTTAGGTTTTCAGGTATTGAGTTCCGTCATAGGGACTCCATACCGGAAAAAAACAATTCATTGTCAATGGGGACTGAACTGAACAGCAGGGCATGATCCAAAATGCATATCGTTCCGTTTAGTTACGTTCCTAGACCGGAGAGCAAACCGCAGCATGTATTTTGCATTCAATCCTAGGACGCGAAGCTAGACGGATCCAGCATGACCCCCCAATGCAAGTCAATGGGACACAATCTGGCACAATAGAAAACTGATCCGTCCCCCATTGACTTTCAATGGAGTTCATGACGGATCCGTCTTGGCAATGTTAAAGATAATACAACCGGGTCTGTTCATAACGGATGCGGGCGGTTGTATTATTGGTAACTGAAGGGTTTTTTCTGAATCCTGCCAAATCCAGCAAAAACACTAGTGTGAAAGTAGTCTAAGGCTGGGTTTACATCATGTTTTTGCCCTACGTTTAACATATACATTTGGATAAAAAAAGATACAAAAATGCAGTACACTATGCCTTTTCATCCTGCAGAATCCAGTAAAAAAATATTTTCTTTTTTGTTTTTTTACAATGAAACTTGGTGACAGATGGCACTGTATGCCATCTATTTAACGTGATATCAACCCAGCCAATGTTTAACGTGAGGTGGTTTTACAGTTTTTATCCTTTTGCATATTCATGTGTGTGGATTTTTTTATTTTAATATATATATATATATATATATATATATATATATATATATAATATATTTTTTTTTTTTTTTTTTTTTTTTTTTAAGGCTAGTTTCACATTAACGACAGGGGAGTCCAGCAGACTGTTCCAGCTGGTAAACAGCCTGTCGGATCCGTCCTGCCGCTAGTTCACGTGTGCCCCCGGACTGCCGCTCCATCCCCCTTTGACTATAATGGGGGCGGAGTTCCGGCGGCAGGGCGCGGCGAGCGGCACCCGGACTAAAAGTACGACATGCAGTACTTTTAGTCCGGTTGCCTCTCGCTGTGTGCTGCCGCCGGAACTCGGCCCCACCACCATTATATTCAATGGGGACTGAGCGGCAGTCCGGGGCACACGTGAACTAGTGGCAGGACGGATCAGACAGGCTGTTCACCAGCCGGAACAGTCTGCCGGAGTCCCCTGCCGCTAATGTGAAAGTACCCTTAGTTAGCAACTTCCTGTCTGGGTGACTACCAATTGAGTCCATGTAAGTGTATACATAGAGGTGTTTTTTGTTTTTTTTTAGGATTGAAACACTGTATGGGTTAAAGGAATTTATTTTTTATTTTTTATTAACCCCTTAGGGACCCATGACGTATCGGTACGGCATAGTTCCCGAGTCCTTAAGGACCCATGACTTACCGGTACGTCATGTGGTGTTCCGATCGCCGCCCCTCGGCTAAATGCGCGGGAGGGGGGGGGGGGTCGCTTTTACCTGGTGCGGTGGTCGGTGGTGCCATTTGGTCCCCATGGGGCTGTTGGGGGGACCCGATGGCATGGAAGGCATCGGGCTGCCTTCCGGTGACGAGGCTGTGAGATCCAGCCCCCTGGATCTCACAGGCCGGAAGCTGTATGAGTAATACTCACTGTATTACTCATACAGCCAATGCATTCCAATACAGAAGTATTGGAATGCATTGTAAAGGGATTAGACCCCCAAAAATAACCAAACAACCTGAGGAGGCAATCATATGGAGTATGTAAAGCCTAAAACGTAACTTTTAATACATATTACTAATATAAGATATTCCTAAAAAATATATGATATGACACAATACATAGAAAATGTAGTAGGAAAAAAGTTGGTGCACGGCGGCCCCTATGGATAACCAGTTGTCCTACCACAACCCGGAAGGTTTCATTGCTCCACGATCCCAGGAAGGAAGCTGAATGGGAAATAAAAGCTATCCCTGGGTACAATGATGTGGTAATGACCAAATGACAGGGAAAAGGAGATATCCCTAATTACGCCCTAAGTGGGGGGTACTGCTCTGGCCCTGATAGCTAAATGTATATAGCAGCCTAAAAGCAGAGCACCCGCCCTGATAAGGGGCGACCCTGTCAGGAACCTTACCCTGAAATAAATAGCCCTAGTACGGCCTGCTCCTATCTATCCCTACATGCACGTTTCACCTTCAGAAGAAGGACTCATCAGGGGAAACATGGGGAGCTGAGCACAAGTATAGTTGGAATCCGGGAGCCGTGGTATGGGCCGTAATGAGCTGGCCCCAAACCGTCGGTTCCCAAGTAATGTTAGAGCGGAGTCTGGATCTGAAGTCAGCTCAAAAAGGCAAGATAGGGGCGGTGTTGTGGGATGTGATAATAGCCACAATCCATGATGATAATGATGCCGTGGATTGTGTTATTTCCCCCTCCCTCTCCCTTCAGAGACTGCCATGGATGCTCTGCTTTCTCTACTCTTTCCCTGTGTAATTCTCCACTCTGCAGGCGGCTGTGCTTTCCTCCTGATCTACAGCCTCGCATCGCGAGATTATGGCAATCTATCGTTGATGAAAGGAGGAGACATAGGCGGTGCTGGGCTCCTTCACAGGCGGGCACGGCTGGGCACAAGGAAGGTTAGTGCAGCCCCTTGGACACATTCAACACTCATTTACATATCTATAAAATCCTTTTTTAAAGAAATTAAAAGCACACAGCGCTATAGGACAGATATATTGCGGACATGCTAGCGGCGATCTAGTCCGTATCTCTATAGCCCCAAACCTGGTGTCAGAATCCCTTTAAGTTCCCTCGATTTCTTAAACGAGGAGATAAAAGCTCACATGTTGCCGTCCTTCCTCATGGCCGGCGATGGACTTGACATTGGCTTGTAGACTTTCTGTTCAGTGGTCTTCGGCAGCGAGGAGAGACGGCGCCGTGTCTAAACACTTCTATCTCTTTTAGTGATCGGTGGGGGTCTTTCCAGTTTTCCAGTCGTTCTCGTCATAGAAGTCAATGGGAATGTGGTGATACTCGCATATGCCCCTCTATCGATGTCTGTAGGAGTTACAGAAAGACCCACGTGCTGCTCGCTCAGTTATTGTGACTCTCATAGACTGTGTGGCCAACTTTCCATTGAACTGACCCCTCATCCTCCCGATAAGTGCAGTTTCCAAAGTTCTGACCCAACTCTATTGGGCATTTATGGCATCTCTGAGAAAATGATCAACTTTTATTTCCTCTCATTGATGGGTTACTTATCTATTAGATGACCACCCTACATAATAGACTGAGGACAAAGGGCCTCAATAAGGAAACGGAGCCATCATTTATTGTCCCATAAATGCTGGGACTGAAAAAGTAAAGATCTAGATTAGAAATCTGCAGTACAAAGTTTAGAAATCAATATGCAATCAGGCGGGTAATGGGCAGAGCTGAACCTCATCTCTAATGGAGTGAATGAGCTTTTTCAGTTGCACTTCATTAGAACCCTCATCTAGTCATAGCTGCATGAATACTCCATTGATTTCAATGTGAACTGTGTACCGGTAATACTTAACTTCTCCTGCAGTGGCGCTGCAGGGAATGAAATAGTGGTGATAGGTTCCTTGTAAATTGCAGGTGAAAATGGAGTCCATCCCCTGGTGGCTCAGGGGATATATCAAAGACTGGTGTTTAAAGTTGATCTTTGATAAATGACCCTGTTTGTGCCTAAAAAACTTCTGTTATTAGGCAAACATGGCTGTGATAAGGGGTTTAGGGAGTAGAAATGGAAAAAACTATTGCAATCTACAAAGGAGAGCAGCAGTAATGACTAAAATCCACTTGAGGGCAGCAGAGCGCATTTGAAGAATTGTAATTCACGAGCAACTGTAATGTTAATTTTAATCCACCAGAGGGCAGCAGAGTCATATTGAATGAGTGCAGCTAAAGGGGTAAAAAAAATTATTCATCAGGTTCAGTGATAAATGTGAAGTTTTTTTTAGTTTTTAACCGCTTCACGTCCGCCCATAGACTATAAACGTCCTATGGGTGGACGTCTATTTCTCACAGCACGTTTTAAAACGTCCTGTCAGAAATAGCAGCTGCACGCTAATCGTGCAGCTGCTGATCGGGTTGCCCGCTGTCAGTGACAGCAGGGCAACCCTAAGACAAGGCAGGGACAGTTCCCAGGTGTCCCTGCCTTCCGGATCGCTGCAGACACAGCGCTCACCGAGCACTGTGTCTGCAGAGAAGGAAGCGCTGTGCGCTTCCTGTTCCGGCCCGGCGGTCATGTGACCGCCGTGACCGGAGTGTGCAGGAGCTGTGTGAGGTCTCTCACAGACCTCGATCAGCCCTGCACTGAGGCTGTACAGCGCTAGATTGCTGCTGTACAGCCTCTCTGGGGGGTGCATTTGTCCTGTAACTGGGGCTACTATGTCAGCCCCAGTTACAGGAGAAATCAACTGTGAAAAAAAAAAAGAAAAAGTGAAGCAAATGTCCCCCAGAGGTCTTGTATGACCTTATGGGGGACGAAAAGTGTAAAATAAAATAAAAAAAATAAAGGGTTGAAAAAATAAAATAAAGTTTCACATGTAAAAAAAAAAAAAGTTCCCAAGTAATGAATAAAAAAAAATTTTAAAAATAGAAAAAATAAAAGACATATTTGGTATTGCCGCGTCCGTAAAAACCAGCTCTATAAAAATATCACATGACCTAACCCCTCGGGTGAACACCGTAAAAAAAAAAAAAACTGTCAAAACAAGCAATTTTTGTCACCTTGCATCACAAAAGGTGCAACACCAAGTGATCAAAAATGCGTATGTCCCACAAAATGGTACCAATAAAACCGTCACCTCATCCCGCAAAAAATGAGCCCCTCCATAAAAAAAATCTCTCAAAAAATAAAAAAACTATAGCTCTTAGAACATGGAGACACTAAAACATCATTTTTTTGGTTTCAAAAATGCTATTATTGTGTTAAAGTGAAACAAATAAAAAAAAGTATACGTATTAGGTATTGCCGCGTCCGTAAAAACCATGTAAAAATAAATAAATAGAAACTGTGCTAAAACAACCAATTTTTTGGTCACCTTGCCCCATAAAGTGTTATAATGAATGATCAAAAAATCATATGTACCCAAAAATAGTACTAATAAAACTGGCACCTTATCCCCTAGTTTCCAAAATGGGGTCACTTCTTGGGAGTTTCTACTGTAAGGGTGCATCAGGGGGCTTCAAATGGGACATGGCATCTAAAAACCATGTGGAGTTCCTTTTCTTCTGTGCCCTGCCGTGTGCCCATACAGCAGTTTTTACGACCACATGTGGGGTGTTTCTGTAAACCGCAGAATCTGGGTAATAAATATTGAGTTTTGTTTGGCTGTTAACCATCGATGTGTTAAAGAAAAAAATTGATTAAAATGGAAAATCTGCCAAAAAAGTGAAATTTAAAAATTTGATCTCCATTTTCCTTTAATTCTTGTGGAACGCCTAAAGGGTTAACAAAGTTTGTAAAAATCGGTTTTGAATACCTTGAGGGGTGTAGTTTCTACAATGGGGTCATTTATGGGGGTATCCACTATGTAGGCCCCACAAAGTGACTTCAGACCTGAACTGGTCCTTAAAAAGTAGGTTTTGGCAATTTTCTTAAAAATTGGAAGAATTGCTTCTAAACTTCTAAGCCTTCTAACGTCCTAAAAAAATAAAATGACATTTCCAAAATGATGCCAACTTAAAGTAGACATATGGGGAATGTTAAATAATAAATATTTTATGAGGTATCACTTTCTGTTTTTAAAAGCAGAGAAATTGAAATTTAGAAAATTGCGAGTTTTTCAAATTTTTGGGTAAATTTGGGATTTTTTCATAAATAAAGGTGAAATATTTTGACTCAAATTTATGACTATCATGAAGTACAATGTGTCACGAGAAAACAATCTCTGAATGACTTGGATAAGTAAAGGCGTTCCAAAGTTATTACCACATAAAGTGAGATATGTCAGTTTTGCAAAATTTGGCCTGGTCAGGAAGGGGGCAAAGGGCCCAGATGGGAAGTGGTTAAAGCTCTTCTGCCGTGTTCTAGGCATAATACAGTAGCTGTTTTACCTGGAACATTTCTTTTAATTTTGGAATTAAAGTGTTACTATGACTTTACTATTATGAACCAGATGGCCCTCAATCGTCACTTGTGCATACTTGGTGATCGGGCAGAGAAGGGTTCTGTCCTGCTGTTAAAGGGGACGTCCAAGTATTTTTAATACTGATGACCTATCCCCATCGTCCGAATTTGGTTGGTGGGAGTCTGACTCCTTGCTTCCATGTGAAGAGACCGCAGTGCTCCATTGAACATCATGGCCACCTCACCAAGCACAGCACCGTACATTGTATAGCGCCTGCGCTTGGTATTGCGGCTCAGTCCCAATCGCTTGAATGGACTGAGCTGTACCTAGACCATGTGACTGATGAACATGACGTCACTGGCCTAGGAACAAGCCGCGGCGGCCTCTTCAGGGGAGGGATTGGGAGTCGGAACCCCACTGATCCAATCAGATTCTGATGACCAATCCTGAGGGAAGAGTAAGGCACTTCTGTCAGTGTATTTCAGCCTGGCTGCGAGTCTAATGAGCCCTGAAGCCCTCATGACTGGGGTGGGTTTCTAAGGATCTTTCCTATAGACCTCCTGTGTGATCTGCCTGCATAGGTTTGCTTTTATAATTTGTTCCTTCTCCTGCCTGGCGGGTCACCCTGAGCTATTCGTACAGGACCCCCGAGGAAGCTGCAGGTCAGAGCGGAGCCCGGGGACATTAGTAGGTGACTGTAGCTTGTCTGCTTCCATGCTGAGGGGCTCCAGTCATGACTGTCTATCATGGACAGGTAAGTGATTTGTTCACGTGCTGTGGGCCAAAGCCAAGGAGGTTTAGTCTGACAGCTGGGATCCTGTTGCTTTAAACCAGGGATGTCCAACCTGTGACCCTCCAGATGTTGCAAAACGACAACTCCCAGCATGCCTAGACTAAAGCTATTAGGGCATGCTGGGAGTTGTAGTTTTTGGAGGGCCACAGGTTTAGCATCCCTGCTTTAAACATTACAGGGTTTGTCCCACAATGGAATTTTATAACCTATCCAGGTGATAAATATCTGATTCCTCAAGCCCCCACTGCCGGAACCTCCAAGCTGGGGAGTCCTAAGCGCCCCCATTCTGCTTAGTGCACAACTGCCGTGAGGTGGTGCACCCTGCTGCTCGATATATTGTCTTTTTGGGCTGACGAAAATGGCGGAGTATAGAGCTCGATTACGGAGTTTCCTCTCATCAGAAGACACCAGATAATGTGGTCCTGGGGTCTCCCATCACTGCAACAACCTGCACAATATTCATCAGAGAAAAATACATACAAATTTTTTTTACAGAGGACCCCCTTATGTCTCCCCTCTCACTAATATGCTGTAAATGTATCCTGAAATGGAGAAGAACCATCTCCGAAAACCAAGGCCTTATACAGCCGTGGAAGCAAATTTTTTTTTTAAATCTATGACCACTGGAATGCTGAGCGGAAAAAAACGTAAAATTGTGGTTCCCCAAGGCCAAAATTAGCTGAATCCATAACGGCCCGAGCGTATGGTGTACATTGTAATTTTCGCCATTTATAGGGTATGAAGTTCTCCTCAATCCACAGCATATGGGATAAATATTTGATCAGTGGGGGGTCCTGCCAGTAGGCTATCTTCGGAAATACTATAGAAATGTATGGAGCAGCTGCACGCATGCCTGACTGCCCACTCTGTCCCATTTCTGGGGGGGCTCTTGTGATTAGGGGAGGTCCCACTGGTAGGACCCCCACTGATCGAAGGCCCCTTGCAGACCGCTGCAAGTCAGCAGCGCAGCTCCCAGCCTGAATGCAGCGTGACACGCTCGTCTGCAAGGGCCTAATAGTTATCGTCTATCCTGTGGATAGGGCATAACTTAGCAGGAGTACTCCATTAAGAGGTATTTATGGGACTGGGGCTTTCATACTGACCACCATTCGTGACCACTGTATTCTCCATACTATAATTGTCCTGCATCCAGCACCAAGCTCTGTGCCATCACTCTACCTTGAGTAGCCTAGTCTCTAAAGACATATCACTACTCCAGGTTTTTTTTAAACCCGGCTCTGGCAGCAGAACGCCACCTGATTATTCAGAATATGTCCTCTGCATTCCTGCCTGCCCTTTCCTCAATATTGTTCAGCTCCAATACTCATTCATTCTCACTACTCTAGCACTGCTACATCAGCTCAGTGCCACTACTTCAGCTCTACTGCTACAGCACTAGATCTGTCTTCATACTGCTGCCTTTCTGTGCAGCTCCTGGACAAGCGGCTTTGAGGGCACACCTCTCCAGGTGAGACGTGCACTTCAGTAGAGAGGTGTCTTGATCAGCTCTTTCTGTAACTCCCATAGGCTTCAACGATGAAAGTCTGTTCAA
Source organism: Bufo bufo (assembly GCF_905171765.1). Classification (NCBI taxonomy): domain Eukaryota; kingdom Metazoa; phylum Chordata; class Amphibia; order Anura; family Bufonidae; genus Bufo; species Bufo bufo. Next base: position 44,273,409 of record NC_053390.1, read on the forward strand.
GGGTGGCAACCTCTATGCTGAAATATAGAAAGAATGCAGTGGGCAGAAAGCAATAGATGGGGGGGGTACCCATACTTGTTAGACATTTATGGCAGGATACGATGGGCTATAAGGTAGGAATACCCCTTTAAGGTTACTGTATGCTATTATGTATGACAGAAGAGACATCATTTTGTACATGAATGTTTTGGCGTCCAAGTAGAGACAGGCAGTACTGGGATGGTCTCGCCTGATCCCGGTGTCATGCTCTGACTCCTTAATCCAGCTGCTAAACATAGGCCTTCAGGAGACATATCCTCTGATCGGAGACATTCTTCGTCCTTTTCTTCTCCGTCTGCCCCAGGCCTCTATGGCTTGAATGCCGCAGGAGTACATATCTACTCCTCCATTCAATGTCTATGGGACTTACAATGATAGGGTTTGCTGCACTTACATCTTTGAAGTCTCGCTTTTTACATCTAGGACAAACCCCTCATAGTGCCACACAGTATATTCTATTCACTGTGGGCCGTGACTATAATAGTGCCATACGCTGTGCCCACTGAAAATAACATTGCTACAAACTGTACCCCTTAGTATAATAACACCACACACTGTGCCCCCTGAATATTTATAGTTGAATACACTATGAGCCCTGAAAATTATTAGGGCACAAAAAAAAAAAGTATTAAGATGGCACCTAGAAGGGGCACCTTGGCATAGACACCTAGGGGGTGGAAAGGTGCCACCGAGGACGTGAAGGTGATGAGAAACAGTAAGGTGCCTAGAACTGGATGATACAAAAACATCTAGGATGGCTGCCAGGTACCAGGTGGTGAAGTGCAGCAGGGATACATGAGACTCAGCCCCAGTCCTTTATATACAAATGGCCAGCTCGCCCATGAGTTTACGTGTCAGTGCCCTCCTGTGATTTACTGCCATGCTGTGGGACAGTGAAGACGAGGGCTGCATCTCAGGTCTCCATAATGTGGTGGGTTGTCCACCACTGCCTAAGGGATCATGCACATGAACGTATTTTCTTTCCGCTTCCGTTTTATTTGCGGACCGTATGCATAACCAATGGGTCCGCAAAAACAATAGAAGGTACTTGGTGTGCTTTCCGTTCCGCAAAAAAGTAGTGCATGTCCTGTTATTGTCTGCAAATCACGTTCCGAGGCCCCATTCAAGTCAATGGGTCCGCAAAAAATACAGAACGCACACGGAACACATCCATATGTCATCCGTATTTTGCGGATCCATACTGTGGAAATGCTATGCCCAGCCCATATTGCTCATGTGTTTGGTGATTAATAAGTTTCTGTTTCCGATCCCCCAAAAAAAAGGGATCTCATACGGAAACCATACGGATATGTTTTGTGGAAAAACCTCAGATACGGAACAACGGATACGTGAAAAACGGACCGCAAAACAACAACGATCGTGTGCATGAGCCCTAAAAGTGTCAGATCATCGGAAAAATCTGACTATTGTGGGTTATCCCACCCGAACATCGCTAGGACAGCTGGGGTCCCTACCAATCACTAGAAATACATGGTCCAGTGGTTAGAGATGTGTACGCCTGCTCCACTCAGTGTCTATGGGACCGAGGCCAAGCTCACACTTCCGTTATTTCCATCAGTTATTGTGAAGGCTGAGACCAGGTGTAATGGAAAGGATTGCACCTGTTCTGTGTTTGTGATCCGTACGTTTTGGCTCAGAATAACTGAACTGTGAACTCGGCCTTAGGCCCCTTTCACACGGGCGAGTATTCCGCGCGGGTGCAATGCGTGAGTTGAACGCATTGCACCCTCACTGAATCCGGACTTGTGCGTTGCGTGAAAATCGCAGCATGCTCCTATTTGTGCGTTTTTCACGTAACGCAGGCCCCATAGAAATGAATGGGGTTGCGTGAAAATCGCAAGCATCCGCAAGCAAGTGCGGATGCGGTGCAATTTTCACGCACGGTTGCTAGGTGACGATCGGGATGGGGACCCGATCATTATTATTTTCCCTTATAACATGGTTATAAGGGAAAATAATAGCATTCTGAATACTTAAAAAAAAAAAAAATTAAACTCACCTTAATCGACTTGCTCGCGCAGCCCGGCTTCTCTTCTGTCTTCTTTTTGCTGTGTGCAGGAAAAGGACCTGTGGTGACGTCACTCCGGTCATCACATGGTCCGTCACATGATCTTTTACCATGTGGATGGATCATGTGATGGACCATGTGATGACCGAAGTGACGTCACCACAGGTCCTTTTCCTGCACACAGCAAAAAAGAAGACAGACGAGATGCCGGCTGCGCGAGCAAGTGGATTAAGGTGAGTTTAATTTATTATTTTTTTTTTAACCCCTCCAGCCCTATTGTACTTTGCATTCTGTATTCAGAATGCTATTATTTTCCCTTATAACCAGGTTATAAGGGAAAATAATACAATCTACAGAACACCGATCCCAAGCCTGAACTTCTGTGAAGAAGTTCGGGTTTGGGTACCAAACATGCGCGATTTTTCTCACGTGAGTGCAAAACGCATTACAATGCTTTGCACTCCCGCGGAAAAATCACGCATGTTCCCGCAACGCACCCGCACCTTTTCCCGCAACGCCCGTGTGAAAGAGGCCTTAGGGATCTTGCACACGAATGTGTGTGCCACGGGCACCGGACGCTGTTTGCGGATGCGGACCCGTTCACATGAATGGGTCAGCGATCTGCAAGATTCAGTCTGCTTCGCTCTATGCCTCTCCTCCGTATCTTGCGAACTACGAACCCATTCAAGTCAATAGCTGGTCCCCGTATATTGCAGACCCGCTATTTGCGTGCCGCGATATGGGTACAGGCCACCATATTTTTTTTCCCACGTCCATTCCATTATTTTTATTTTTTTGCAGCCCATATGCAGAACTATTCACTTCAACGGGGCTGCAAAAAACCGTAAAGGACTCTGTGCTCATTCTGTGTCCATAGGTCCTCATGGCCGTTCTGCAAAAAAATAAACTTGCTATTATTGACTGTATTACGGGCAAAGATAGGACTGTTCTGCTCCACAAAATGCGGAATGCACACGGCCAGTGTCTGTGTTTTGCAGATCTGCATTTTGCAACTGCAAAACGTCCAATGGTCGTGTGCATGAGCCCTAACCGAGTGATCCGTGGAGGCCCCAGTGGTGAAGCCCCCAACGGTCCTATGGAGAGGTGATATACATATTTTCCAACTCTCCTGGACATCAAAGAGGATCCGGGACTTCCGGGATAGTGAATCTATAGGAGCCACAAAAGCTTCCCAGCTCCACCCAGAATTCAGTCCTAACTGTGTGTGGCCCCCGGATGCTGCATCATCAGACTCCGCTCAGACCTATTATTCCATCAGGGTAGGTAGTAAATGATCATTAAGCTGCCATCTATCTTATGCTATGACCATCTCCATTCATATATATTACTGCAAGATCAGGACCTCCCTTTGGGGTGTACGCACAGGGTGCATCACCCGCCCTTATGAATGGGAAAAGTAGGGAACCTGCCCACCGAGGCTTGCGTCCATCACCGATTTGAATATTAAAGGGGTTCTCATCTAAGACATTGGTGGCCTATGACTAGGATGTGGCACCAATATCAGATAGGTGCGGGTGCCAGCGTTGACTCCAGATTGGGACTCCCAAAGTGAACGCTGCGCAGCCGCCCTCCATTCATTCCTTCTGAAAATAGCCGAGCACTGGCGGCAGTCACCTAGAGGTGGCTGTGCTTGCTCGGTGGACTTTCCATTGATTTCTAGGAGACTCCTGCAAATAGCCTAGTGCACGCGCTCGGCTTTTTATTCCGAACTCCCACAGAAATGAATAGAGATAGCGTATGTGCGGTGCTCTCTCCTTCACTTTTGGGGACAGGTGCAGGTCTCACACCTTTCTGACTTTGATGGTATGTCCTAGCGCAGGCATGCTCAACTGCGGCCCTCCAGCTGTTGTAAAACTACAACTCCTCCCACAATGCCCTGCTGTAGGCTGTTCGGGCATGATGGGAGTTGTAGTTTTGCAACAGCTGGAGGGCCGCAGGTTGAGCATGCCTGTCCTAGCAATAAAAGTCCCAGATGAGACAACCCCTTTCATTATGTAGCCATTTTTCATAGCCCTTCTATAACATTGCCTTATGTATGGAGCTGTTATATGGGCACTGTATGGCGGTACGCACATTGGGCTCGATTCATCATTTAGTTTCCCCAGTCTTCTGTGGGGAGGGGGTGTCGCAAGCGCGCGCACCGCATTTATTATCTTTTACACATAGAGATCAGTATAGACGCATGGACTGCCAAATGCTGCGCCAAATTTATACCTCGTCATAAATCGGGCACAGACTCCGAGAGAAGACGGGGTTATCATAGACCAGCGTACTTAGGCTGTACAATATGTTTGCAGTGCATGGTGGCGGTAGCATTATTATTTAGGCTGGATGGGCACTGCAGGATTGTACAACATATGGGGGAACCATAAGAAGGTACTGCACATGGCATCATCCAGCATAAGGGTCCATTCACACGTCCGTAATTTGGGTCCGCATTCGTTCCGCAATTTGCAGACCCATTCACTTTCAATGGGGCTGGAAGGGATGCAAATCCACATTTCCTGGATCCGCATCCGTTTTTTCGGCATCCGTTTTTTCGGGATACGCAATTTCGTTCCTGGAAAAAATAGAACATGTCCTATTCTTGTCCGCAATTGTGGACCAGAAAAGGCATTTTCTATTATAGTGTCTGTGATGTGCGGATCCGCAAATTGCGGATCACACATTGCAGGTGTCCGTGTTTTGCAAAACACTTACGGACGTGTGAAGGCCTCCTGCACACGGCCGTTTTTTTTCCCCGTTTACTGGCCGTTTTTTGCGTTCCGTATACGGAACCATTCATTTCAACGGTTCCGCAAAAAAAAACGGAATGTACTCCGTATGCATTCCGTTTCCGTATTTCCGTTCCGTTCTAACATTGAACTTGTCCTATTATTGCCCGCAAATCACGTTCCGTGGCTCCATTCAAGTCGACGGGTCCGCAAAAAAAACGGAACACATACGGAAATGTAGTAATAGAGTAATGAGCGAGCACTCATACACTTGGCAACCAAATTGACATGTGCAGAAAATATTTATTATATCCCCATAAAATACAAGTAATAAAATTTATAAGAACAATGTAGCAATAATATACAACATTACAGTCACATATATTGTGGTAGATATGATCGATACTATATTCGATACCACTCAATAATGTCGATAAATTCAATAATATATATCACACCAAGAAACTTCAAGTATATGCTGTTATTTGGGAAAGAGGGGGTATTATCTTCTAGCGCTCTATCCCAATTTGGGAAACTGAATGTCACTGAAAATGCTGTAGGTGTATTCACTGGGAGCGCAATATGTTCATAAAGTGTCCACAGGAATCCTGATAATGTGAAAAGTCTCTTATAGCTGATCCTTTTAAGCTCGATATGAGCTTTGGATTGGAGAAAACTTTAAATCGATATTTGGCTTACCGTCTAGCGTCTGCTGTCTCCCTATTGCTGCAATGGAGCTTTAAATATTTGCCGGCTTATTCAGTCGCTCCATACAGCAAGCTGGTTTAAATTTCGCGGGAGTTCCAAAGATCGCGGGAGTTTCCACTCTGTTCCGCAATTTCCTTTGGTGCAGTTTCGACGATAAGAATAGTTAATCCTTCACTGTAGAGATTTTCTTCTGTATGGCCATACAGTATTATCGGAGGCTTTTCAATGCAGGTACATCACTTGTTTCACCATACGCGTTACGGGTAGATTCACTCTCCCTTCCTCAGTGGTCAAGTGTCTGCCTGCTCTGCCTCCATTTTTATCCATTCCTTTGATTGCTTCCCAAATCTCGGACACCTGTTGTTCATACTACTCCCAGTTTGCAAGGGAATCCTCCCACATAATCAGGGGATAATTCTATACAGCCTTGATTTTTTTTTTTTTTTTAAAAAAATTTTTTTTTCTTTTTTTCTTTTTCTTTTTCCCTCTTGCAGTTTCCATGCGTTTTTTTTGGGGACACATGCGTTTTTTGGCCCAGATGTCCCAATTGGTGTGATATATCATTATGTGAAATATAAACTTGATATCTGATTGCTGATCTGAAATGCATCCATATGTCTTCCGTTTCCGTTCTGTTTTTTGCTATTGAAAATGTTATGCCCAGCCCAATTTTATCTATGTAATTACTGTATACTGTATATGCCAGACGGAAAAACGGAACGGAAGAACGGAACAGAAACGGAAACACAACGGAAACGAAAAACGGAACAACGGATCCGTGAAAAACGGACCGCAAAACACTGAAAAAGCCATACGGTCGTGTGCAATAGGCCTAGGATGACCCTGCTCCAGATTCCCTTACTTCCAATGCAATCATTTATTTTTTGGTGCTTGACATGACCTAAAAGACAAGACCAGGCTTAAGATCTGATAACATAGCTGATATCCCCTGAGAACAAATAGCCCTATCATCCTCTTCATCATATCACAAGCCATCTGAGCAGATAATGATAATATTTCAGCTGACGGGTGTAATCTTACTGGAGAACACTGACGGCAAATCGTTCATATGTAGAGCTGCTGATCAATCAGGTAAATAGCGGCGCAGTGATAGACCATAGCAAATATTGATTAAGCGCTTTCCCAACACTGTCAGCGTCTAATAACCTCTCCAGCTGATAAGAGGGATAATAGCGGCACAAGGTAAACTGTGGGGCAATAACCAGGTTATCTCATCTCAGAGGGACTGCAAATAATAATATCAGACCGAGGAAAACCCCTGCAGGTATCACCTGGATATAGGCCGCTGGGAAATTGTTTAATAGGCTGAAAGGGTTAAACAGTCAGGAATGGAGTTTTCTCCGATCTCGGCTGTCTCAGCAGTCACACCTGGACCCTGGTGTCTGAGGGTGCCTTACTGCCATGTAGGGGGACACCAGCATTATTAAAGGCACATGGCGCTTGGGGGCCCGCCTTACAGATTTAGCACTGGGGCCCGGGAGCTTCAGACTCTGGGCTCTATCTTATAATGAACACAGGAATTTACAAGTCAAGAATGACCTGGAGTAACTGAAAGGTGCTACATTCTTTCAGAATAAGCAGAATATTGTAGTATTTCAAGAGGACATGGCAGAACGTTCTAAGGATTTAATGATAAAACCCAGCCCTTAGCCATGCAGTCACCTTTACCACAGGGGTATAAAATCCAACCCGTAGCCATGCAATACCTATACCACAGGTGTATAAAACCCAGCCCTTAGCCATGCAGTCACCTTTACCACAGGGGTATAAAATCCAGCCCTTATCCATGCAGTCACCTATACCACAGGGGTATAAAATCCAGCCCGTTGCCATGCAATACCTATACCACAGGTGTATAAAATCCAGCCCTTATCCATGCAGTCACCTATACCACAGGTGTATAAAATCCAGCCCTTAGCCATGCAGTTACCTTTACCACAGGTGTATGAAATCCAGCCTCTAGCCATGCAGTCACCTTTACCACAGGGGTATAAAATCCAGCCTCTAGCCATGCAGTCACCTTTACCACAGGGGTATAAAATCCAGCCCTTAGCCATGCAGTCACCTTTACCACAGGTGTATGAAAGCCAGCCTCTAGCCATGCAGTCACCTATACCACAGGGGTATAAAATCCAGCCCGTAGCCATGCAATACCTATACCACAGGTGTATAAAATCCAGCCCTTATCCATGCAGTCACCTATACCACAGGTGTATAAAATCCAGCCCTTAGCCATGCAGTTACCTTTACCACAGGTGTATGAAATCCAGCCTCTAGCCATGCAGTCACCTTTACCACAGGGGTATAAAATCCAGCCTCTAGCCATGCAGTCACCTTTACCACAGGGGTATAAAATCCAGCCCTTAGCCATGCAGTCACCTTTACCACAGGTGTATGAAAGCCAGCCTCTAGCCATGCAGTCACCTTTACCACAGGGGTATAAAATCCAGCCTCTAGCCATGCAGTCACCTTTACCACAGGGGTATAAAATCCAGCCCTTAGCCATGCAGTCACCTTTACCACAGGTGTATGAAAGCCAGCCTCTAGCCATGCAGTCACCTTTACCACAGGGGTATAAAATCCAGCCCTTAGCCATGCAGTCACCTTTACCACAGGTGTATAAATTCCAGCCTCTAGCCATGCAGTCACCTATACCACAGGGGTATAAAATCCAGCCCGTAGCCATGCAATACCTATACCACAGGTGTATAAAATCCAGCCCTTAGCCATGCAGTCACCTTTACCACAGGGGTATAAAATCCAGCCCTTAGCCATACAGTCTTTTTTACAGACATTTGTAAGGCCTCATGCACACGACCGTTTTTCGGGTCCGCATCCGAGCCGCAGTTTTTGTGGCTCGTGTGCGCACCCATTCACTTCAATGGGGCTGCAAAAGATGCGGACAGCACACGGAGTGTGGCCCCTCAAAAAAAATATAGCATGTCCTATTCTTGTCCGTTTTGCGGACAAGAATAGGCATGAATACAATGGGCTGCCCGTTCCGTTAATTGCGGAAGGCACAAGGGCGGCTTCCGTTTTTTTGCGGATCCGCGGTTTGTGGACCGCAAAAAACGGAACGGTCGTGTGCATGTTCTGAAATGCTCACTAGATCCCAGCGTGGTCCTGTAATGGGATGTCACCGCTGCCACAAGTCACTTCCTGAAATGCCTTCCCTCCTAGATCTTCCATATTACAGTTGTGAGCGATATTATTGTTAAGTGGAAGGAACCGCCGTGAAGCGGAGACCACATAAAGTTGTGCTGAGGAGCATAGTGCATACAAGTCACCAACGCTCTGCTGACTCCATAAATGCAGAGTCCAAACCTCCTCTGGTATTAACATCAGCACAAAACTGTGCTGTGCCAGGAGCTTCATGGCATGGGTCTCCATGGCCGAGCAGCTGCATGAAAGCCTCACGTCACCAAGCATGATGCCAAGTATCGGATGGAGTGATGTAAAGCATGCTGCCCCTGGACTGGAGGAGCCAAAACATCTCCTGTGGAGTGATGGATCACACTTCTCTACCCGGAGTCTGATGGACGAGTCTGGGTTTGGTGAATGCTAGGAGAACGTTACCCGCCTGACTGCATTGTGCCAGCTGTAAAGTTTGGTGGAGGAAGGATACCACATAGTGTAAGAAAATTAAAACAGCAGCGTCAGTAGCAATAATTAAAGGGGTTAAACGAGATTAAAAATGTCCCCCATATGCCCGGGCCCCTCACACTCAATCTACTTACCTGGCTCCCCGCGCTACTCCCGGTCTCCGCACTGCGCCTGCTGCTTCTCCCCGTGCGCGGATGAAAACATCCGGTGTCGGGGACAAGCCTCCCTAGCGTCACCCGCGATGCTAGGGAGGCTCGTCCCTGCATGCCATTGGCTGCTCCCCCCATTGTAAGTCAAAGGGCGCCTGATCCGTTTTTTCCTGTCCAAAAAAAACTGGATCCCGCACCTTTGACTAAGGGCTCATGCACACGAACGTAAGGGCTCCATGCCCGTGCTGCAGACCGCATACGGCGGTTCCGCAATACACGGGTCACCAGCCGCGTGCATTCCGCAACACGGATGCGGACACATTCACTTGAATAAGCAGTGCGGAAGCACTGATCGGAACCCCACGGAAGCACTACGGAGTGCTTCCGTGGTGTTTCTGGCCGTGCCTCCGCACCGCAAAAAAGTAGTGCATGCACTACTTTTTTTGCGGTGCGGACCGTCGGATGCGGATCGCAGACCCCATTGAAGTGAATGGGTCCGCGATTAGCATGCGGCTGCCCCGCAGTCGGTGCCCGTGCATTGCAGGCCGCAATTTGCGGCCTGCACCACGGGCACGAAGCCCTTACATTGTATATAGTGTCAGACGCGGTTTGTTCAGTTTCGCAAACTGGACACAAAACCGCAGTTCGCAGCGGTTTTGTGTCCGGTAACAGAGCCTAACAAGCCAGAACGGAATGCATTCTGTTCCGGGTTGCTCCGTTTTATCCCAATTACAATAAATAAGGACAAAATTGAAGCGCTTTGCTCCGGTTTTGAGATCCCCTGCTGGATCGCAAAACCGAAAGGAAAAACGCATATGTGAAAGTAGCCTTACGGACAAGGATAGGGGCCGGACGCTCCATTCCGCACCTTTTGTAGACTGGTTTTCCACATAGATTTCAATGGGGTCGTAAGGTTACCTGCATACCGGTTCACTCCGCATTTTGCAGAACGGAACGTCCTGCCCTCTGATAGGACATGTTGGAGTGAATGGGTCTGCGTCTGATCCGCAAAAAATGTGGCTCAGATGGGGAGCAAAAATACCGTCTCATGCACACAAATAAATTTTTCTTCTGTGTCCGTTCTATTTTTTTCCCCGTATGCGTTCACTTCAATGGGCCCACAAAAAACAAAAAAAATACGGAAATGACTCCGTGTCCATTCCATGTCCACATGGCTGTTCCGCAAAAAAATAGAACATATTGTCTACATTACGGACAAGGATAGGACTGTTCTATTAGGGGCCAGCCGTACCGTTCCGCAAAATGCAGAATGCACACTGTCAGTATCCGTGTTTTGCGAATCCGCAAAACAGCCAATGCTCGTAAGTGAGCCCTTAAACAGAAAATGCACACCAGAAACCACACCAAAAACACGTAAGAAATATGATAAATATGGCGTTTTAAAAAAAAAAAAAATTATGCAGTTTTTATGTGAATTTCTGTGTGTGTTCACATGATGGATTTTGAAAATTAGGTCTGTGCACACATAAGATTTGAGAAGGATTTTGGGATGGATTCCGTGTCGATATCCACGCCAAATCTGATAATTCGCAGATCATGCATGTGAATGGGGTTTACCGCCACCCTGTTCACATGTTACGGAAATAGGTGGCCAGTGCTGCATATTCCTCACGAAGAAGCGTGAAAATTCATATATCAGACAATAAGAACGGGCATGGCATAGGCAGTGATAGAAACCCAGAGCCAGCAAAAAGAGCAGTACCACGCTGGGTGTATAATATGCCCAGGGGGGACTTGTGCCAGGCTGGGTGCAGGGTATTACAGGAGCAACGGTGCATGATATGCCCAGGCAGGGGTGACTTGTGCCAGGCTGGGTGCAGGGTATTACAGAAGCAGCGGTGTATGATATGCCAAGGGGTGACTTGTGCCAGGCTGGGTGCAGGGTATTACAGGAGCAGCGGTGTATGGTATGCCCAGGGGTGACGTGCCAGGCTGGGTGCAGGGTATTACAGGAGCAGCGGTGTATGATATGCCCAGGGGTGACTTGTGCCAGGCTGGGTGCAGGGTATTACAGGAGCAGCGGTGTATGATATGCCCAGGGGTGACTTGTGCCGGGCTGGGTGCATGCTATTACAGGAGCAGCGGTGTATGATATGCCCAGGGTGGACTTGTGCCAGGCTGGGTGCAGGGTATTACAGGAGCAGCGGTGTATGATATGCCCAGGGGGGACTTGTGCCAGGCTGGGTGCAGGGTATTACAGGAGCAGCGGTGTATGATATGCCCAGGGGTGACTTGTGCCAGGCTGGGTGCAGGGTATTACAGGAGCAACGGTGCATGATATGCCCAGGCAGGGGTGACTTGTGCCAGGCTGGGTGCAGGGTATTACAGGAGCAGCGGTGCATAATATGCCCAGGGAGGACTTGTGCCAGGCTGGGTGCAGGGTATTACAGGAGCAGCGGTGTATGATATGTCCAGGGGGGACTTGTGCCAGGCTGGGTGCAGGGTATTACAGGAGCAGCGGTGTATGATATGCCCAGGGGTGACTTGTGCCAGGCTGGGTGCAGGGTATTACAGGAGCAGTGGTGTATGATATGCCCAGGGGTGACTTGTGCCCGGCTGGGTACAGGGTATTACAGGAGCAGCACTGAAGTGTATGATATGCCCAGGGGGGACTTGTGCCAGGCTGGGTGCAGGGTATTACAGGAGCAGCGGTGTATGATATGCCCAGGGGTGACTTGTGCCAGGCTGGGTGCAGGGTATGACTGGTAAGGACGCTGTAGGTGATGGCAGCAGTGCCTGTACACCCGCTGGATGGGACAGGAGGTCTCCTCCCAGTCAGGGGGTGGGGGGCAGAGCTGTATACACGGGCTCCAGGGCTGGGCTTGCTCCACGCTCTCCTCCCTGACTCATGCTGGATGTGCCCGGGACAGGAGCCGCAGAGCCCGGGAACCAAGTGCTCCCTCCAGCCGGTGCCCACTCCTGCAGGTAAGCCGCCCCAGGGGGCAGTGTGTGGGTGAGGGGCACTCTCCTGCTGACTGTGGGCTCCGGGCATGTGGGGATCCGGGCAGCTCTGGTAATCCTATTAGTATTTGCAGCCAGTGGAAAATTCATGCATTTTTTTTTTTTTTTTTTTTAATTCATGGAAAAGTCTGTTTCACCAGACTGCATGCCCTGCCAAGAGGTTCTGCAGCAGCTGCAGCTCACGTTCACCTCATGTGACTTGTAACTGGTTATAAAGATGTGTTTGAACTGATGTAGCAGAGCTGAATGTGTCATGTTACTGCAGCAGAGATAAAGGGAAGACTTAGCGAATTGCACTGTGAGCAGTTTCCTGATGCAGTCGTAGGGATTGTGGATTTGTGGCACCATTCAGACAGGACATTACAACAACCTGGGCCAGTGCGGTAAAGTTTGCTGATGGCGCTTGCTGAGCAGAGAGAGAGGTAAGGGGTTGTCCAGGATTAGAAAAGCATGGCTACTTTCTTCCAAAAACAGCAGCACCCCTGTCTATGTGTCTGTTATTACAGCTCGTCTCCATTGGAGTTAATGAGGCGGAGCTGCAATACCGCCTACAACCTGTGGACAGGGGTGGTGCTGTTTTTAGAAGAAAAAAGGCTTGTATCTCCTACATCTCATTGTTCCCATAGATGTTCAACTAAAATCTGGAGCTTTTTCTAAAAAAACTAACGCCAAATGTAAAAAAAAAATAGCCAAAGCATAAAAGTGCTGAAACAAACTAAATAAAAACCCTGTGTGTGACTCCACCCGTTGGCCTCTTTCACATGTATATTTGCTGTCTGTATATGACACGTATTTTGTGTACCGGAATCCGCTGCTAATGTTAAAGGGGTTGTCCGCTTTTTTTAATATTGATGACCTATACTCAGGATAAGTCATCAATATTAGATCAGCGGGGGTCCAACACCCGTGTCCTGGGGGGCGCTCCTGCTTGTGCTATACGTGGGGGTGCTCCTGCTGCTGTTCTATGGAGGGGGTGCTCCTGCTGGTGCATAATTGCGCTCCTGTACTGATATGAGGGGATGTTCCATTTGCCATTTATATATACGAGGGCGCTTTTGTGCACATATGAGTGGACACCCCTGCAGGCCCTATATGGGGCGCGCTCCTGCTATATGTGCTGTATGAAAACACCTTCATGTGAACATTTTGGACCCAGAAATATCTGGACAGTCCGTAAAAATAGGCAACTTTTTTTCCTGTGTCCGTGATTTATTTTTTTAAGGCTGGTGGTACTTGACTAGATTATTTTGGTGGTAATTATCATCATTTCATCACAGTAAGGGCTCATTCACACGACCGTTGGTGTCCCGTTCCCGTATCGCGGACCGCATTTGTGGATCATTCATTACAATGGGTCGGCAAATCCGGAGATGCGGAACGGAAGCATGGAACAGAACACTACGCAGTGCTTTCTGGGGTTCCGTTCCGTGCCGCCGCACCGCAAAAAGATAGAACATGCTCTATCTTTTTGCGGAACGGAGGGATCGCGGACCCCATTCAAGTGAATTGGTCTGCGATCCCCATGCGCCTGCCCCATGGAAGGTGCCCGTGAAATGCGGACCGCAATTTGCGGTCCACAGCCCGGGCACAGGCTTCACACGTTCGTGTGAACGAGCCCTAAATGGTGGTAATGAGGTGTCGTCAGTATATTGATTACTTATAATCGTTATCATTTATTATGGATTTCCAAAATGTTGGCTGTCCCTGATTTTGGGGTAAGTTGTCAAGAAAAATTCTGGTTGTGGAGCAGTTGCCAATAGCGACCAGTGAGGTCACAGCTCTGTGGGAAAATGAAAGCAGTGATCTGATTGGTTGCTGTTGGCAGACATGAGGCCTTCATCCTGGGAGTGTTTTCGGCTCCTCTTCTGTCGTATATCTTGCTTGGAACGATGTCATATTGTGCTGTATGGAAGACCGATGAGGTAAAAGAAAATGGGGCCCCACAGTAGCTCTCTCTGAGGGCCACCACCAATTATAGAACTGATTCTATTATCTGCTATGGGGGGTGCGCTTCTACAGGCAGGTGCCTTTCCATACTTCGGTAATGCATACGATTTTTGTAGATTTAATAAGTCACAATCTACTTGAAAAGTGCGCAATTTGCGGCAAAATTGTTGGCGCAGTTTGACGTGAAGCCGAGGCCTAATTCATACTTGTAATGGTATGTGGCCCCTCTGGTGGCTCCATTGATAGAAGCACTTGGGGAATTATGGGGGCGTGACCAGTGTGTGTGGGCGGGGTTTATATATATATATATATATATAACATTTCTGCGTTTTCTTTCTCTCCGAAGTGTTGTGGACATTGAAGTGAATGAGGCTGAGCTGCGATACCAGGCACAGCCACTATAAAATGTACGGCGCTGTGCTTTGTGAGCAGAGAGAAGGCTGTGGCGCTACTGCCTTCTCAAACAGCGGATCGGCAGTGGTCCCCACCGATCAGATACTGATGACCTATCCTTTAAAAGGTGGACATCCCCTTCTGGGGCAAAGGTTTGGTCTTTAAACATGGTGCCCGCTCAGAAACCGAGTGGGCACCTTAACCGTCAGCTGCCAGCTGCTCAGTCAATGTCCGTTATCGGCGATAATGCCGATCACAGACATTTAACCCCTCAGGTGCCGCAGTCAATTTTGATTGCAGCATCTGAATGGTAAAACCTCGGGAGTTTGGCCCAAACGGCTCTCCTGCGCCAAGATCGAGTAAGCCGTTTGGTTACTATGTCAGGGCTCCATGGTAATTCATTGCAGTCTATGGGACACGAGATCAGATGGTCGCATGTTCAAGTACCCTCTAGGAGGATTTAAAGTCTTCAAAAAGAGAGAAAAAAGTTTTTCAATTTCAAACAAATTTCTCCATATTAAAAATAAATGATGTTGCCATTCAAAAGTACAACTTGTCCCGCAAAAAACAACCCTTTATACAGCTATGTGAATGAAAAAATAAAAAAGTTATGGCTCCACAGATGCAGGGAGTAAAAATCTAAAATGGAAAATTGCAGGGTGCAAAAATAAATAGGTTTGTAAGTCATTATCTTCTATGTAGTTACTAAAATTTCTTTCTACCTTTTTATGACATCTGGTCACATTGGTGACTGAGCCGCCGCTGTTCTGACCCATCTACAGCAGTTTTCATATGGGAAGTCCTCCTTTCCTGTACCCCTTGGGTGCTGCCTCCGGCTCTTAAAGAGCCAGCGCACACCCCTTTATCTTCACCAGCCAATGGCTTTCAACCTTGGCGTATTTCAGGCACCTTCCCCTGTGCTGTGTCCTATTGTTTGACAGTGTACTGACCTCTGCCCGTTTACCTGTATTTTACTCTTCGCTACCTGACCTGTGCCTCTTACCTGTATTGATCCCTACACTGCCCTCAGATCTATCAGCTGATTTTTTTTTAGGGTCTGGCAGTGAAAGAGTCATTGTCGTCATTGGATTTAGCCCTGGTAATGTTTTCCTACATTGTCTTGCGGTTTGTAAATTTATTACTTTCAGCATTTTACACTTCAACCCCCACGAAGAGACTTTCGAGGAACAGTAACAATAAGGTTTGGAAACCATTAACTCTCAACTGTCCATAGGTAGAGCTGTGCCTGTTTATAAGGCCCCATTCACACCGCCGTTGTGTTTTTTGGTCTGCAAATCGGCCAAGTGTGTGCCTCCATTTTCTAAAAAATTTTTTAACTCCTGTAGAAATGCCCCATCCTTATCCTTAGGGTACTTTCACACTAGCGTTTAAGTTTTCCGGTATTGAGATCCGTCATAGGGGCTCAATACCGGAGAAAAACGCTTCCGTTTTGTCCCCATTCATTGTCAATGGGGACAAAACTGAACTCAACAGAATGCTCCAAAATGCATTCCGTTTCGTTTAGTTGCGTTCCCATACCGGAGAGCAAACCGCAACATGTTGTATTTTGGTTTCTGTCCTGGGATGCGGGGGAGCAAGACGGATCCGGCATGACCCACAATGCAAGTCAATGGGACGGATCCGTTTTCTCTGACACAATAGAAAAAGGATCCGTCCCCGATTGACTTTCAATGGAGTTCATGACGAATCCGTCTTGGCTATGTTAAAGATAAATACAACCGGATCCGTTCATAACGGATGCAGACGGTTGTATTATCAGTAACGGAAGCGTTTTTTGGTGAACCCTGCCGAATCCAGCAAAAACGCTAGTGTGAAAGTAGCCTTAGCTGGGCTGCAGGACGGACATATGGATGTGGACAGCACATGTTGTGCTGTCCACATCTTTTGCAGCCCCATGGAAATTAATGGGTCTGCAGCCGATCCGCAATAAATGCAGATCAGATGTGGACCGAAAATATGGTCATGTGCATGAGGCCTAAAGCTTGTCAAAGTACTGTTTCAGGGTTTTCGCCCCTCATTAGTGTAGAGCAGTGCACAGGATGAGATGTATTGAATACAGCTCGGGGGGCACTGTTTCTCACTGACGAGGCACAGTGGGGTACGGAGACGGAAAAAAAGACACAGATTGGCTTTCAACAGCGACACCTGTCTGTATACAGCGCTGTTTCCGTTTTTTTGCCCCTCATCAGTAGGGAGCATCGTCTGTGTACACTGCTATGTCTCATAAATGAGAACCAGTACCCTGAGCTTCGTCTAAGGCAGCGATGCCCAACCTGCGGCCCTCCAGCTGCTGCAAAGCTACAACTCCCAGCATGCCTGGACAGACTACAGCTGTCGGTCTACAGCAGGGCATTATGGGAGTTGTAGTTTTACAACAGCAGGAGGGCCACAGGTTGGACATCCCTGGTCTAAGGTATCTCATCTAGCCAGCTAGTTCCATGCCTGCTGCTGATGAGGGACAAGAACCCTGAAACAGCCCAAACGGTGTCTCTTGTTTGCCTGCTGGCTGACAGGCATATCTATAGGGGGTGCAGAGGTAACGGACAAACCCAGTTGAAATACCTGGTGCCTGAGGGGCTCAAAGGAACTCGCCCCTATTCCGAATAGCACTTGGTAGATGGGAAGAAGCCCTGTGATTTTACATTGGGGCCGAGGAACCACGCTTTGTGGCCATTGGCCGGAAAGCCATAGAGAGGGGAAAGCAGGAGCTGAAGTTGCATAGTGATCAGCGGCCACTTCATTAAAACGAATAGGGTAGGGCTACACGGCAACACTAGTCGCGGCCTTGATGGCAGGGGCATCGCAGTGTAGAGGTCACCCCACAGATATAAATAGAGTCGCAGCGCGAGTTGCATGTGTACTGCAACTAACACCCCTAAATCGCTAAAAAATCCAGAGGTCACAGTCGCGGCACGCACACACGCGACTTCCACTGCGACCCCATTAATTTCTTTGGGATCACCGCCAAACTGCAATCCTGGCCGCGACCATTGTAGCCCTACATTCAGTTGGAGTGTCAGGACCTGCATGTCCACCATCACCACTTCTAGAATTTTTAAAGGGGTTATCTAGGTGCTAAAATTTCTTCAGGAAAGCCTTCAAACAGCATTAAAAGTTCTATTCATGCTCCCTTTCAGATGCTCCGGTTCCTGCCGGTCTCTAGTTCCTGGTGCCTTTTACCCACTCAGCAGATCATCGGTGCGGTGGTCACCCTCCTCAGGTAGTGATTGGCTGAGCAGGCGTTTCCTGCGTGTCGAGAGTCACCAGGAAGTAGACATTGGCTGGAGGGGGATCAGTGAGATGAATATGACTTTTTTTTCTTTTCGTTTTTTTAAATTTTGTTCTACTATTCGGAGGCTTTTCTAAATACATTTTATGGCTCGGACTGAAGAGGACGTCTCTACATCTTTACTGGTGAGGGTTTAGATTTTAGAAGCGTTGGATGGAGAGCTCTGGACCTGTCCATCCATAGAGCAGCCTTATGGCCAGTACTTAGTCCAGTCTTCATGTAGTCTGCGGACCTCATTCCTGACACCGTGTTATGTCCAACTTCAAGTCTTTTAGTAGAGATCTGTGCATGACCTGTGACCCCATGTACTGTGATCTTGTGTTCATCAGAGGGACCTAGATACCTGTGGGGGTGGGATGCCGCCGATACGTATGGAGGCCATCATGTCTACCCCCCTTCATCCTGAAGCCTGGATGAGCTCACGTCTTTGAACTGATGGGGCGACAGGATCTAATAAACTGAACATCCACAAGAACGCTCCTGTTTTTGTTTAGTCGGACGTCTATGTACACAAAGTGTGGGAGGGTTTATCATCTCCTTCGCAGTTGGGGGAGGTGGACGTATGAATATACGCTCAGTATATTGGGCAGACTAGATGGGCCAAATGGTTCTCATCTGCCGACACGTTCTATGTTTCTATGAATGGGAACATCTGTCAGTGAATGGGAACATCTGTCAGTGAATGGGAACATCTTGGTTTACATCCAAAGATTGAAAACTCACCCTGGCCTAGTCCTGCTCACAGAGCTGAGGGTTTGTTACTGTCTGATAACTCTTAGGGCTCATGCACACAAATTTATTTTTTGTCCGCGTGGCCGTTTTTTTTTTTTTTTTTTTGCGTCCTGTATGCGGAACCTTTCACTTCAATGTGGCCGAAAAAAAAAAAAAAAAAACAGAAATAACTCTGTGTTCGTTCCGTGTCCGTGTGTCCTCATGTCCATTCTGCAAAAAAATAAATAAAAATGTCCTATTTTTGTTCACATTACGGACAAGGATAGGACTGTTGTATTATGGGTCAGCTGTTCCGTAAAACACGGAATGCACACGACTGGTATCCGTGTTTTGCGGTCCGCGTACATGAGCCCTTAGCCAGTACTATTAGTTTGAAAACCTGCTGTTTTTTGTGACAGTGTGAATTATCCCTAAAGATGGATACGAACGGTCCAGTTCTCTCCTTCTCCAATCCTGTGAAATAAACATGTTACAGATTTTATTTATTTTTCTCAGTAAATTTCCACTGCAGTTTTTTTCCTCTACGTGTCATGTGTGAATCCAGTCCATATTATGCTCACGTGATGGAACTTGCAGGCAAAATTTGGTGCATATTCTATGCAAAAAAATCAGCATCACACAGTCCTCATCCCCTGCATGTAAATGGGGTCAATAACCACTAATAAAGATATGACAAATTTGTGGAAAAACAGACTGCAATGTACCCGTACGCCAGTCTTGATCTCCCTGCGTTGGCTTTAGATGCGCCAAATTTATTAAGACGCTGATGCCTCTTAATAAATAAGTCAAATCTCTGGCCTGCCGTGTGCCAGAAACAGAAGTCTATGCCAACGAGAGACTGTGTAAGTTATAGTGAATCCCTCTAAGCCACTGATGGCGAACCTTTTAGAGACCGAGTGCCCAAACTGCAACCCCCAAACCCACTTATTGATCGCCAAGTGCCAACACGGCAATGTTACCTGAATACTACAGTCCAATATAGTATATCGTCCATGTACATTATCATTTAGCTATAATAGCCTGGCCTGCATTCATAGTGCACCCTACGCTGATGAATGGCAGGAAAAGACTAAGGCATATTGGTACGGATGTCGGCTATTGTCTCTTCTGTATCCACTAGAACTATATATAGTATTGGTGGTCCATTAGCATCATGGAGCCGTATAGTTTTATTAATAGGGCAGTAACACTGATGTGACCTGGGAATGGTCCTTTCTCACGGACGTTCCCATGACAGGTGCCAGGAGATCAGTGAGACTGGCAACACGTGGATTGATCTGACGGGTTCCTTGTGGATCAATTTGTGTCTGTGTTGTTTCTGGTAATTGCCACACACCCCTTGCCTCAGGTGTAGCTTATGTGGTCATTTCACCTTCCCTATTTATTGTGGCTTCTCCCACCATGCTGTGCGGTTTATAGCTTCAGTCTTGTTGTGGATTGCTGGTGTTTAGGTCTCTGTGGAGTTCCTGTGCTTCCATTACCATTTGAAGTTAAATGTCTCCTTCCCTTGTTGTTTATTGTTGGGGTTTTCTTGTGCTGCCCTTTACCCTGCCATTTGTGTTTAGGCCTGAGGGGGACTCCTGTTCGTCCTACCGTTTGGAGGAACAGGTTGTCTCTTGTCCTGACATTAGTACCAGGGTCCTACAGGGTGAGTTGGGACTTTAGGTTCCTGTGTATGAACTCACCTACCTCTGGGGTCAGTTCATACTTGCAGTCAGTCAGGACTTTTATTAGAGTTTCTCTAGAAGGAGACCTGCTCCTTTCCCTAGTTTCCAGGCCTTTTCCCCTCACCCCTTTCCCTCCTACGTTCTTTGTGGGTTTCCCTCCCACATCGAAGCGTGGCAGCCGTTTGTAGGTAGTTCCTTTTTTCCCCTTCTTTTTATCTGTTACCGGGATATTTTGGTAGTTTGTCCATCTGAACAAGTGAGACCCGAAACATATTTCATGAAAGACAAAATCGCATTTTGTACTTCTGCTTCAGAAAAAAAGGTTGTCCATGAGAATTGTCATCTAGGTTTTCTTCCTTGGGTGCCCTTTATTAGCGTTGAGCGGCTACTCATTCTGGAGGCCTTGAATTGAGTAGATGCCCGGTAGCGCCATTTTTTTAAATTTTTTTTTGCTTTCAGCTTCACCTGGTATCGGGCAGCAGCCTGAACCAATCATGAGACATGGGGTGTGGCTTAAACTACCTCAGACTCCCTGTAAGCGCTGTAGCTGAGCTGTAGGCACAGATCACAGCTGGGCCCCTGGGCTCTGTTCAGACTGTTTGCAGTGTATTTTGGAGGTATATGTTGTGAAATATGTATACATCTGATGTATGCCGCTGTACAACACACAATGGCAAACGTCACCTATTGACTCCCTTTTAAAGTCGAGTCGATTCTGTAATATACTTTTTGGGATGCCTCTGTATTAAAGTGGACCTAAAATTTTAACTAAACTTTACTGAATCCTATTCTAAATATGCTAAAAAAAAAAAAAATTTGTAATACACTTTAAGGCCTCCTGCACACGACCGTATGTATTTTGCGGTCCGCAAAAAATACGGATGACGTCCGTGTGCATTCCGTATTTTGCGGAACAGAACAGCAGGCCCCTTATAGAACAGTCCTATCCTTGTCCATAACGCGGACAATGATAGGACGTGTTCTATTCCTTTGCGGAACGGACATACGGAAACGGAATGCACACAGTATCTTCTGTTTTTTTTTGTGGACCCATTGAAATAAATGGTTCCGCATCCCAAAAAAACGGAACAGACACGGAAAGAAAATACGTTCGTGTGCATGAGCCCTAATTATTATTTTAACTTCTATGCCAAATAGGCGCCTAAAGTTCAGGTACCTATTGCACATACAGTGCTGTGCAGGCTGGAGCTTTGCTGCTCCTGCCTGTGCCAGCGCTTCTCCGCTAAAGCCTGGCATAGCCTACTTTCACACTTGCGTTGTTGTTTTCCGGTATTGAAATCCGGCAGAAGAACTCAATATCAGAAAAAAAATATGTTTCCGTTTAGTCCTCCTGCATTCTGAATGGAAAAAGATCAGTTCAGGATGCATCAAGATGTCTTCCGTTCTGTCAGCATTCAGTTATGTGACCGGACACAAAACCCCTGCAAGCTGGTCATAAAAAAACGGAAAAAAACGGATCCGGCAATGAAAACAATGTAAGGCTACTTTCACACTAGCGTTTTTCTTTTCCGGCGCTGAGTTCCGTCCTAGGGGCTCAAATCCGGAAAAGAACTGATCAGTTTTATCCCCATGCATTCTGAATGGAGAGTAATCCGTTCAGGATGCATCAGGATGTCTTCAGTTCAGTCTTTTTGATTGATCAGGCTTTTCAGAAAACCAGACTGAACACCCGAAAAATGTGAAAAAAAAGTTAAAGTCCATAAATGGCGGATCCGTTTTTTCCAATGCATTTTTTCATGGTGATCAAAATCCTGATCAGGATTCAAGTGTAATCAGTTTTCACACGTTTTTCCGGATCCGGCGGGCAATTCCGGCGACGGAATTGCACACCGGATTCAAACAACGCTAGTGTGAAAGTAGCCTAAGTCAATGGAGCCTAAAAAACGGATCCGTCACCCATTGACTTTTAATGTATTTAGTGACCCGTTTTTTCCCCCGTTTTGATTACACACATCCGCAATGGAACGGATGTGTCCTGATGTGCAAAATCAAAACAGATCTGTTTAATTCTGGCATTGTGGTCATCTGCCGGATCTCAATACCGGAATTAACAACGCAATTGTGAAAGTAGCTATACATGGGCTATGACGGGCTTTAGCAGAGCGGGCACAAGCAGGAGAGCGATGTCATATATGAGCTTCTGCACTGCGCTCGCTCTGCTCTGTTAATAGCCTGTACTGGTGTGGTACGCAGGCTATTAGCTATTATTAGAGTGTATTCCAAAAATAATTTTTAGCACATTTAGAATAGAACTTAATAAAGTTTAGGTACATTTTTAAATAACGTTGTTGTCTACACTATTGAATACAATTAAACATAAAGTGATGCCAGCAAATACCTTCCTAGACTTATGTCAAAAGGACCCTTTTACAGCGGGTTGCATGGGCGGACTGGAAACTTAACGTGGCCCTGGAAAAAAAAACTAAGTGGCCCTATGTTGTAGGCGGGCCCAAATTAATAGAAGGCAGAACCAACAAAAGTAGGTGGGGCTAACACAAGTAGGCGGAGCCTGTAAAACAATTTTGCAGCTCAAAATACCCCCCCGGCAGAGCCAGATAACAGTGCACCACAATATACTGCCCCAGCAGAACCAAATACCACAGTGCACCACAATATACTGCCCCAGCAGAACCAAATACCACAGTGCACCACAATATACTGCCCCAGCAGAACCAAATACCACAGTGCACCACAATATACTGCCCCAGCAGAACCAAATACCACAGTGCACCACAATATACTGCCTCAGCAGAACCAAATACTACAGTGCACCACAAAATAATGCCCCAGCAGCACAAAATAACCCCCTCCCCCAAAACGATGCTCCTCTGTGGAGGTCAGCAACAGGTTTTGCCCTCCTACTCCAGTTGCCTCAGGATGGCAATACAGTTAAATTCAGGAGCCAAGAGGGCACCTGCAGCTGCCAGCTAGGTACATAGGTACTTGATGCTCGCAGCTCTTAGAGCATCAGATCATTACTTATTTGGCTTGTGGCCATGAGGAGCGCTCGGGCTCCCCCCTGGGCATCGGCCCACTGGGAATTTCCGCCTCTGGCTGGTTGGGTCAATGACATCCTATAGAAATGTTCAATGTATGTGTTGGGACCATTGTAGTCTGAACATAGCTTGATAGAAGGGAGAGAACTGTAGGTTTTCATAACCCACCTATGGTCCTGGCTCCACAAAACTTGCTTTTGTGGGGCATTTATGGGAGGAAACCCTATGAATGTGACTCTGCTGCCTTATGAGGAATGCCTGTGATAGGCGAACCCCATCAGATTAGGTCTACAGATCCCCAATCTGGGTAGATTGTATAAGATTTGGCTTCTCATCCCCAAGGCTGTGGGACCACTTTACTGTGCAGGTTTAGGTTCTTTTACCTTCTCCATGACATTCAGAAGTCCCTATTATCAGATACGCGGTATAAATGCACTACAGATGCAGGGTCCTCCAGCTTTTAGTAAATTATTCTATGGCTTCTTGGGGTCATTTAGGACTTTTAGCTGTTAAGCTTCTGCTGCATTGCAGAATTTGCCTGAAAGCTTTAGTTTAAGCAAAAAATGCACTGTTTGTCTGGAAGCTGTGGTCACGGTAATGTGTTCAGTGATTCCCGGTGGGGGTAGCCTGCAACAAGCATAATGCACAATTCTCCTGTATGTACTGCAATATCGGAGAACAGCTGGGGGGATACACAACTGGGAGAGTGACGGTTTGTGGGTGGGAAGCCATTGGAAATATTGCATCCATACATAAGAGGTGAATCACATCCATTAGTTTGTCCTGTAGATTAACTCATTCTGTACTGGACACTTCTGTACGGTGTGAGCGGCTGCGGTGTGTTTGGTATCGTTGCCGTCTGATCCCGTTATGCCGCAGTCCTGTGCTGGGACATAACCGCACCCAGGTGAGAATACAGGAGGTATAGAGGTTTGTACCTGTGCATCAGGCCTCATGCACACGAACGTATTTTCTTTCCGTGTCCGTTCCGTTTTTTTTTGCAAAAAAAACAGAAGGACTCAGTGTGCATTCAGTTTCCGTATGTCCGTATTTGCGCAAAAAAATATTACATGTCCTATTATTCTCTGCATTACGGACAAGGATAGGACTGTTCTACCAGGGGCCAGCTGTTCCGTTCCGCAAAATACGGAATGCACACGGACGTCATCCGTATTTTTTGCGGACAGCAAAATACATACGGTCGTGTGCATGAGGCATCAGACAAACAAGGCTTCTGCTACATACAAGGAAGGAGGTAGGTAAAGATCCTACCAAAAGTAGACTATGGGGGTCATTTACGAAACAGTTTTACGCCTCTTTTTTGGTGTCAGATTGTCGCATAACCCCTTTTTTGCAGCTTTTTAAATGCCCTTTCGACAATATTTGGCGTTTTTACATTGTGTTAGACACAAAGGAGTGTTGAGGGAGTTTGGGAGGCGTAGCGGGTGCCGGCCCGGCAAATTTATAAATTTTATGCCAGAGGCTGGCGTACATTTTCCGTCGGGAGCACGGACTACCAAAGATGCACCTAATTTATGACTAAGTGCACACCCCGTGCAGCAACGCCGGTATAAAATGTACAAAAAAGACCGTAAAAAAAATGACATTCTTAGGCCTCATGCACACGACTGTTTTTTTTTGCGGTCCGCAAAACGGATTTCCGTTGTTCCGTGACCATTTTTTCTTCCGTGGGTATTCCTTGATTTTTAAAGGATCCACGGACATGAAAAAAAAAACTAAGTCAAGTTTGCATTGAAAATGATAGAAAAAACGGACACGGATCACGGACGCGGATGACTATCTTGTGTGCATCCGTGATTTTTCACGGACCCATTGACTTGAATGGGTCCGTGAACCGTTGTCCGTGAAAAAATAGGACAGGTCATATTTTTTTCACGGACTGGAAAAACGGATCACGGACGCGGAAGCCAAACGGTGCATTTTCCAATTTTTCCACGGACCCATTGAAAGTCAATGGGTCCGCGAAAAAAAAAACGTAAAAACTGAACAACGGCCGCGGATGCACACAACGGTCGTGTGCATGAGGCCTTAATCAATGACCCCCAGTGAGCGGATCTGTAACACGACCTTGTGCCTTGAGCACTAAGCCTAATTCTCCGTAAATTGGGCACATGACAGCAATGTCTTTTTTCTCTTTGTAGATTAAGGATTTATAATTAACTTCAGACACAACAGTTTGTGGTTTTGCTCAAGAAAAAGGCCAAATTCCTCCATTTCTCATTGATTAGTAATTAGTTGTGTGTGTTGGCATGAGCGGCGCGGCCACTAGTTTATTTTTGCAGCTATCGCTTAAAGGGGTTGTCTCACTTCAGCGAATGGCATTTACCATGTAGAGAAGGTTAATACAAGGCAGTTACTAATGTATTGTGATTGTCCATACTGGATTCATTTTTCCATAACGTTGTTATATACTTCTCGTTTCCAGGGGTTAGGGCCATCGTTGCAGGTGGCCGGAGCTGGAGCTTCTGCGGATGCATGCTTATTCGTGCTTCCCAGCCAACAGAGAGGGCTGCGCTCTTTCCTATAGTGTGCAAACACGACCACTGCTCTTCGATTACAGGGTGGTCGTTACCCCTGGAGACGAGCAGCGTACAATGTGCTGGAATTCTCCGGATCTGCCACTGCCAGATGCAACTGAGATGTGAGATCTGGCAAATATGCAGAGAATCGGCTGGACATAATAAACCGCTGCACCCTACGGTTTGTATCCGGTCATTTCCCGGCATTCTCTGCTGGAACTGGCTGGCGGCTCACCATGCCGGAGATGTGAAACTAGTATTGGAGGTTACCCTCTCCTCCTTTGGACTGCATTCCCAAACAATCCAGATCTGTGGAGGCAAGGTCTTACCGGTGTTATTGGCCTTACACTGTCCACGGGCCGTAGACCTGACCTACTTATCTCTTTACGGTTTTATGTGCTCTAGAACTCAAGGGTGTGAAACCATGAAGAGTTAAATGTACGGGGTCTGTGGCCCACAGGCGGTGTCGGGCCGGTAGCTGCCCGTTGACGTAGGGAGATCTGGTCTTTCCAAAGTTGGGTTTTTTGGGAATTCAGTCCAAAGGGGGTGATAAACTTCATCTAAGGCTTAAATACCTGCACGGATAGTAGTAAGGGAAACTAAAGCCACAAAACTGATTACGGCCTCTTGTATACTATCGTATTATGGTGATCTATGACCTCTGACATGTTTAGAGCTCCAATATGGTGCAAATGAAAGTCTCTGGGGCTCTGTGGCACCTCTGCCATTGATTTAGTCAAAATGGCGCCACTGGATGCTGTATAATAGAAGCATTGCACCTTAAAGGGGTTGTCCCAAGTTTTTACAAGTGATGGTTTATTTTACTTTCAGGCATATTTTCCGTACTTGCCTGTTCCTTGCCGCTCCGTTCTGGTTCTCAGGGCCTCCTCACTGGACTTCTGGTCACCGCCTGTTAACTTTTGCCCACATGGGGTCGTGAGCTGCTGCAGCGAATAATTGGCCTCAGTGGCGACGTGTCCCCAATCGGCTTTTATCGCTTCTGGGTTATGTGCCACTTGGTGACACATCACTGCTGAGATCAGTCATTTGTGCAGCGACGCCCATGATCTCATCCATTCGGAATTTGAGGTTCAGGGAAGAGAGTCCAGGAACCACAGAGCTGCAATGGAGAGGAGAGAACAGGTGAGTACGAATTTCTACTTCAAGTTTAAAAAAAGCTGGAAAACCCCTTTAAGTGGCACACAGAGAGCCTCCTGTCACGGGTAGTACGGGGAAGGAAAGACAACCAAAGGGAACCACAACAAAACAACAACAGACTAGGCCCCAAACCTAGGGAACAAAGAGGTCACCTCCTAGCAATCCCTGATACTCTCCCTAAGCTGCTGACAACATGTGCAAATCTCAAAGGTAGAAATGCACATGCACAGGAACCTCAGACTGCTGAAACACTGCACCAAACCCTCAGCTTAGGGAACAGGGAAAGAGGCAACTGGCTCCTTCCAAACTGAAGGAGCTAGTGCCTCCCTGAGGCCTAGTCGGCACAGAAACACCAGGAAAAGGACTTGGCTTGAGAAGCAACTGGAACAGGAGAACCACCACAGAAGCAGAGCACTCCACAGAAGAACTATCAGCCGCAGGGAAACAAGTGAGAGGCGGAACATATAAAGAGCCACCTGACTGATAATGAGCAGCATCTGCGAAGGGGTGAAAACCTGTCCGCAACAATTAAAACAAGAGAGATCTGTCAGATAGACTCCTGAGTCTTCTGTCTATCTGAACTTCTCTCAGGGCCGGCGGTGACACCTTCATATTGACGTCAAGCCTATTATTTCTTCTGAATTCAGAGGCTACAGATGCTTCCAAAAATGAATGTATTCTTTTAGTGAGACCCAGCGTCTTGTCTGTTGCCCGTCATGGGATGCAGCGGTTGTCTAGCCAGGAGCCCGGGGGCCGGTGAGTGGTGGGGGTTACAGAAGGACATTTCTGCACACTAGTTATTAGTCATTCTGTTTATGTAAACTTTTTTTTTGTTAAATTGGATGTCAGAAGTGGAAATTTCCGCTCATCGGGACGACTGAACGTATTTATATAATGAATCTTTTATAATGTCGGCTTTTGGAGCAGTTTCAAGACTATAAAGTTATTATTTTACATCAATTGCTGTGTAGGTGAGATAAGGCTTGCATCGATCAATGACCAGAGAGAAGGACATAGATGAATGTATGAGGGCGGCTCTGAGATGCACAAATTAATCCGTCGTTACTTTGCCAAGTTTTGCAGCTCAGAGCAGAATCACAAATCTGTCAGGAGCGCCGGCTTAGCCATGAGTCATTATTAGTGGGGCTGCCGTCATTATTTAACACAAAATTGGGATATCCAAGGGATACAGCATCTGGCCAGCCCGTATGAAATGCACCGTGCCTTTTATTGCTTATTCCATCCAAAATGCTGGAAACTACAACTCCCATCATGCCCTGTCGGGGAATGCTGGGAGCTGTAGTGTTGCAACCGCTGGAGGGCCATAGGATGTAATCTATTGCCATGGAGTGTTGTATGTAGTTAAAAAAAAAAACTACCTTAATTGACGGGTTTTCCGTTCATGATTCTAGGAAAGCTGGATTACAGAAAGGTTGTCACCATCCTGACCAAAACCAGTTAAGGCTACTCTCACACATCCGTTATTGATAATACAACCATCTGTATCCGTTATAAACGGATCCGGTTGTATTATCTTTAACATAGCCAAGACAGATCCGTCATTAACTCCATTGAAAGTCTATAGGGGACGGATCCGTTTTCTGTTGTGGCAGATTGTGGCATCCGTCCCATTGACTTGCATTGGGGGTAATGCCGGATCCGTTTTGCTCCGCATCCCAGGACGGAAAGCAAAATGCAACATGTTGCGGTTTGCTCTCCGGTCTGGGAACGCAACTAAACAGGACGGAATGTATTTTGGAGCATTCTGTTCTGTTCAGTTCAGTTTTGTCCCCATTGACAATGAATGGGGACAAAACAGAAGCGTTCCCCCCCCCCCCCCCCCCCCCTCCCCGGTATTGAGCCCCTAGGACGGATCTCAATAGCGGAAAACTTAAACGTTAGTGTGAAAGTAGCCTAAAGTGGTTTTCCAGGATCAGAATATTGATGGCCTACCCTAAAGCTGGGCCATCGTTATCATATATATTTATTTATTTTATGCACTTTATATAGCGCCTCTATATTCTACAGCGTTATACAGACAACTGTCCCCAATGGGACCAGTGCTAACCACTGAGCCACCGTGCTGTGTGGAGGTCTGACTGTCTGCACCCCCGTTGTTTCAAGGGTCCACAGCAGTTGTGTGATCGCTGATGAGAATTTTGTGACAAAGCAGGACTTATGAACAGCGACCGAGAGCTTCAGGTTTCTCTGTTGACTTTCTTCCATTGCGAAGTTTTCTAGAACAAGCCGAGTGACTGAGCGCTTCGTCATGCTGTTGATGTGTTACATGATACTGCCCTAAATCTAGGCTTTCGTGGCAATGATTAGTCACCGCCACCAGTAGGAGGCAGGAAAGTAAAATTCCATATGGATCTGAATGATAAGTTAATAAGCTGCAAAAGTACTGTATTATTCCGACCAGATATATGGACATGGCTGAACTAATTTTTTCTTATTATACATATAATTATATCATTTTTCTAGTATTTACAACCTCAGTGTTTAGTCTAAGGCCCTATTCACACTTGTCAGATATGACACGGGTTTCATTGTCAAATTTATTTATTATTAAAGCGCCATTCATTCCATGGCGCTCTACATATGAAAAGGGGTATAAATACATAATAAGCATGAACAAGACTAGTTGCAAACTAGTTGATGACTGTCCGCATCCCTTGCATGTAAACTGGGTGTTTTTCAAAAAATTGCAGACACCTCTGAGGTAAACTTCAGATTTCTGCCCCAGATCTTGCACCGAAATATGTGTTGGATTTGCAGTATATAAATCTGACGTGTGATCAGGCTGATACCATATCCTCCAAATAGGTCATCCGTTTCTGATCGGTGAGGGTCCTACACCCGGGACCCCTGCCGATCAGCTGTTTAGAAGGCACCGGCACTAGCAGCAGCACTGCAGCGTTTTTTGCTCACCAACCACAGAGCCGTACATTGTATAGTGGCTGTGCTTGGTATTGTAACTCAGCCCCATCCACATCACTGGAACTGAGCAGCACCTAGGTCATGTGACCGATGAATGTGATGTCACATGGCCTAGGGAACTACTGCAAGCACCCCTGTGTCACGGCGGGGCGCGGGGGAAACCCCCCGCCGTGCAATGGCGGTGGCTGCTAGCCAGGTAGCAGGGAACAGGGAGGAAGTTTTTGTTTATGATTACATTTCACAGAATTTTGGCTAAAAATCATATTTTCAATTGACCTTTATTAAAAATATTGAGCCATTCTGTCACAGGACTTTGTTTTCCGTCCTGCATAATGGAAACCAGGACGGATCCGTTATGCTGCCCATAGACTTCTATTAGGACGGATCAAAACAGAATGTCTCTTAAATGCTTCCGTTTTGCATTCAGTCTGCAAATTCCGTTATATTCTGTTATAAACTGAACCTATAACGGAATACATTAATACAAATTCAAACCCGGCCTTAACTGTGTGACTGGTACTTTCACTTTGTGCCGGTCATCTAATAAACCTTATCTCTAAACTACTAAGAGGTCATAAACATTTATTTAAGCCACATACTTATCAGTAATATAAGAACTCAGCTATAATGAGTGTTTATAATGTCAGAGAGCAGACATAAGGAGCCTGTCAGCTCCCCAACTGACGGAAAAGAGAGAGAGCCCAGAGGCTGCTACTAGAGCATCTCAGCTATGTTCAGAAAAAAGGCCAATTAAAAAAATGATTTTTAGCTTAAAATGAGTACAATACAATAATGAAGAAAATTGCCCCTAAAGGTGTACATAGCCTTTAAAGTCTATAGGAGGAATTTATAATGAGGGCAAGATTTGAAGTCAGCTTTGCCTGAGTATGCGTTGGCGTACTTTGTGCCAAATAGCGCACGTTGTTTGTTAAATTGTGCACATCTTTGACCTAAGACTTTTCTCTACAAATGACACTCCAGTTTTTCTTTGCCACCCCCTTACTGAAGTGAGTTTGTCCCTTTTTTTGCAGCTTTTTAAAGAGTTGCAGTGATAAACCATGTTGACTTTGCCACTGTAGTAAGTGGGGTAAAAATGCAAAATGTCACAAAATTTGTTAAAAGCCTATTGAAGCCAGAATTCTGGAGTGCAGGGCTGGATAAATTCCCCATATGCCCACCTTCTTAACCATTTTCTTTTTCAATAGTCTATGCTGAAAAGGTAAAATTTTGCAAATCTTCTTAATCAAAAATACTGTTTTGTGTATACAACCCCCATGCAGATATATGCATCTGCACAGAGACAGCCTACAGACAAACCCCTTGTAGTCTGCACCTACGGTTGGACTCCCTTCCATTTGTCTCCTACTCTTCATTATTACTGCAGGAACTGACTGCATACACTTTGTTTGTAGTCTGTTACCATGGAGACATATAGGTCCGTCAAAGACATGTACACCCAAAACGATATTCATTTCCTTCTCATCCTAATCTATTTGGCATACATTTCTTCCTCTTTGACTTTTTTTTGGAGACCATAAGGTTTCCCAGGACATATATAAACTCCTCACATTACAAAGGCTTTGAATCTAACGTGTCTTTTAGGAGGAGGGAACGGCCAGATCCAGGATCTGAGTGGCCCACCAGAGGATTCCCCAGTGAACCCAAGCTCTGGTGCTATTGTGGGCTCCAAAAGTTCAGGAAAAAAAAACATTTGGCCGCCTTTGGAGCCACTCGCCACTAGGGTCTATTTCTGTGGTTCAACGCCTATTAAACATTTTTGATAATACAGGGCTTAGGTCTCAAGTAATTATCTTCGGTGGACCCCAGGAACCCCAGTCAGACACTGACCAGATCTCGTCAGAAGAGCAGAGAAGGAATAGGGAGATGCAGGCCCTCTGTTTTGTGGCCATAAAACACAATTCTCTTCCGATCATAGGCTTTGTTTTGTGGGTGTAGCTGGCATTGTTGTCAGTCTGTATTATTACATTATCATGATTTATCAAAAAGCACCAAAAAAACAACCTCCTTAAAATTTCAGCCCTGCTATTTAATGGAAAACACCAGATGACCAATCTGAAATGTTCTTCAGAAGGCTCCAGCTGTCAGACCATGACCCATCACACTATAATGTTTTCTGATTCGTCTGTCATTGATGTGTTTTTATTGAAAAACCCAAAGTTTTCGGTCCTTAGATAACCCTTATAGATGTGTTCTTCATTCTGTCTCTTCCCATTTGCTTGGAAAGCACTTCAAAGTAACAGAAAGGGACGGTTATCTGTAGCTTATCTTCAAGATGGTTCTCGTTATGACAGATCTTATCACTTACTGACATTCTGTCTCCCCCTCTCAGTCTCTGTCTCCATCTCTCCGTCTCTCATGAAACACGATTCCAGGTTCTATAAACAGCGCTAAGAGTTGCATATATGAAACTGCCGCCATGTATGGTTCAACAGTGGAGAAGTCACACGGTAACTGCAAGTGCCATGGCCCCTTCATCCTGCTGATCAGTAGGGTTATCTATTCTTGGTAAACCCCTTTAAGCAAGATGCACATCAGACCATCTAATGTGTATGGCCACCAACAGCAGTTGGCCCATCCACGAGTCCATGTACATGGTGGTCGGTTGTCTAAGGTGTTTTACCACCAATAGTCACTCTATCATCAGTTTGCAAAGCAGGCTCTGTAGTGAGGCACAAGTGTAAAGAGTCATGATGACTTTCGGTGCTCTAGACTTTGGAATGAGCAAGTTGGCCTACAAGACTAAAGCATGGCCTGCAGGATTCTTTTTTTTAATCTATTTTTATTTTCTGATGGTAGATTTTTTTTTTTATGTTATTTTCTATACATGATTATGGGGCAGCCATCTTGTCTGAGCTGCTGTTAGCAGCATTTAGTGGTATGCTTCCCTATGGGAGAGTATTGGAGGCGTGCCCTATGACCTGTATAGAGGTCATTGTGCAGGGAGGAGGAGGAGGTGAGCTGTGACATGACCTGTTTTGAATGATATATCCTGGCCTTCTATATATAGCTGTTATATCATTGTAATCCTGCTTGTGATGATAAGGAGATGACTGCTAAGTGACCTCTATAGAACAGGAAATGTCGGGATATGATTAGGGTCAGTGATCAGTGTGGAAACTGCAGGGTTTTAGGATTTTTTAATAATAGTGACATGGAAAATCAAGACAGCTCTCGGATTAAAAAAAAAATAATTACATGGGGGGGAAATGTATATGGGGACCTCCCCTTTATCCTTTCAGCTCCAGATCCACCAGTTCCCTTGCTCCTCTTCTGTCATCCAAGATGGCCTCATTACTTCTCAGATGTGCACTGTGCATCGGTAGTCCAAGACACTCCCTGTTAGCCCAGCCTGGCTCTTGGATTGGCAAGCATTGCTCATGTGAGCTAATACTGGTCTGTCCGAGGGCAGCAGGATGTGTCTTAGTCCATGACATGCACAGTATACAGTCAGGTCCATAAATATTGGGACATCAACACAATTCTAACATTTTTGGCTCTATACACCACCACAATGAATTTGAAATGAAACGAACAAGATGTGCTTTAACTGCAGACTGTCAGCTTTAGTTTGAGGGTATTTACATCCAAATCAGGTGAACGGTGTAGGAATTACAACAGTTTTCATATGTGCCTCCCACTTGTTAAGGAACCAAAAGTAATGGGACAGAATAATAATCCTAAATCAAACTTTCCCTTTTTAATACTTGGTTGTAAATTCTTTGCAGTCAATTACAGCCTGAAGTCTGGAACGCATAGACATCACCAGACGCTGGGTTTCATCCCTGGTGATGCTCTGCCAGGCCTCTACTGCAACTGTCTTCAGTTCCTGCTTGTTCTTGGGGCATTTCCCCTTCAGTTTTGTCTTCAGCAAGTGAAATGCATGCTCAATCGGATTCAGGTCAGGTCATTGACTTGGCCATTGTATAACATTCCACTTCTTTCCCTTAAAAAACTCTTTGGTTGCTTTTGCAGTATGCTTTGGGTCATTGTCCATCTGCACTGTGAAGTGCCGTCTAATGAGTTCTGAAGCATTTGGCTGAATATGAGCAGATAATATTGCCCGAAACATTTCAGAATTCATCCTGCTGCTTTTGTCAGCAGTCCCATCATCAATAAATACAAGAGAACCAGTTCCATTGGCAGCCATACATGCCCACGCCATGACACTACCACCACCATGCTTCACTGATGAGGTGGTATGCTTAGGATCATGAGCAGTTCCTTTCCTTCTCCATACTCTTCTCTCCCCATCACTCTGGTACAAGTTGATCTTGGTCTCATCTGTCCATAGGATGTTGTTCCAGAACTGTGAAGGCTTTTTTAGATGTCGTTTGCCAAACTCTAATATGGCCTTCCTGTTTTTGAGGATCACCAATGGTTTACATCTTGTGGTGAACCCTCTGTATTCACTCTGGTGAAGTCTTCTCTTGATTGTTGACTTTGACACACATACACCTACCTCCTGGAGAGTG
Organism: Bufo bufo; assembly: GCF_905171765.1. Classification (NCBI taxonomy): domain Eukaryota; kingdom Metazoa; phylum Chordata; class Amphibia; order Anura; family Bufonidae; genus Bufo; species Bufo bufo. The sequence goes on from NC_053390.1 coordinate 44,307,872, forward strand.
TTCTTGATCTGGCCAACTGTTGTGAAGGGTGTTTTCTTCACCAGGGAAAGAATTCTTCGGTCATTCACCACAGTTGTTTTCCGTGGTCTTCCGGGTCTTTTGGTGTTGCTGAGCTCACCGGTGCGTTCCTTCTTTTTAAGAATGTTCCAAACAGTTGTTTTGGCCACGCCTAATGTTTTTGCTATCTCTCTGATGGGTTTGTTGTGTTTTTTCAGCCTAATGATGGCTTGCTTCACTGATAGTGACAGCTCTTTGGATCTCATCTTGAGAGTTGGCAGCAACAGATTCCAAATGCAAATAGCAGACTGGAAATGAACTCTGGACCTTTTATCTCCTCGTTGTAATTGGGATAATGAGGGAATAACACACACCTGGCCATGGAACAGCTGAGAAGCCAATTGTCCCATTACTTTTGGTTCCTTAACAAGTGGGAGGCACATATGCAAACGGTTGTAATTCCTGCACCGTTCACCTGATTTGGATGTAAATACCCTCAAATTAAAGCTGACAGTCTGCAGGTAAAGCACATCTTGTTCGTTTCATTTCAAATCCATTGTGGCGGTGTATAGAGCCCAAAATGTTAGAATTGTGTCGATGTCCCAATATTTATGGACCTGACTGTACATCAGGTAGTCTGGGAAGCAATGTGGTCAACCTAAATGGCAGAAAAGGAGCCTGGGAATTGTTGTATCTGCAGCTGAAAAGGAGGGCACCGAGTAGGGGTTATGTTCATTCCCCAGTTAATTTTTATGTATTTTTTTCTGGAGGGTCGCTTTCAAAATAACATTACCCCAAAAAATTTTTTTTATGTGAAAACTTTATTTAAACAATAAGTAATTTTCAGATGACACGTCCAGGTCTTACATGCAAAGGCAGATGCCTACTATACAAACGGTATTCCTGCCAAACATGGAGAATCCTCCTTGCCACTGGTGGGTATCTTGACTGATCATTCCAGTGGTTCACTGGCACCCCGCCATATGTGCACAGCTCATGTGAGACTTGTATTCCCAGGGATCCCATCACTGGAACGGCACAGCTGTGTGTGGTTTGTGTGCAAGCTCATTAGTATGCTGCCAACATGCCAACTTTTCCAGTTGCTACAGCCAAGGGGTCTTGCTGTCCTGTTGAAGCTCAGCCATTACTCCTCACTGCGTTTTCGAGAGGGAGCTGAAGTTTAAATGGACTGGTGGTCGAGCTGGAACGCTGCTTCTCCATTCAATGTCTACGGGGCTGAAAAACTTCAGGCTGCATCAGCTCTTTAGAGACTGAGACCTTCGGATAACATCCTATTTTACAGCTGAGACCCACCCTTATTGAAGTTTAGGATGTGTCACTGCATAACTGGTTTTGCCATTCAGAACTATGAGAAGTTGAGTGATAAACCATGGGGAAGCTGTGGTGCGTCAGTGGTAGTGCCACGATGGGGTAAAAACATTAGCAAAAAGATACAGCTACAGTAGGGAATCTGCCCGAAGATTAAGGTGCATTTTCATGTGCCGCCTGGGCAGGCAAAAATTGGGAAGGAGTTGTTCCTTCCTGGTAACTTTCCTCTCGTCTGAGGAGGTGAGAGCTGTATTTACATGCAGCTGTCGCTCCACTCTAGGGCGATGAGGGATGGCTACTATATTACAGTCATTCATCCCCATACAGATTCATTGTTTCTGGGCAGCAGATAACTGATTACACCTCACAATCTACTGCCCAGAAATGCTGCATAATTGATGAATTCACCCAATGAATGAGCGTTGTAATAAGGCATCTCAAACAACGTGTGTCCACGTTCTTAAAAATCCAGAGCACCTACTTTATCTCTCATTAATTGTTCATATTTTCTTAGATTAACCTCTGAATTTGAATTTCGCAAATTTTGCAAATTGTCTATAGAACATTCCCTTAATTCTCACCGTCAGTCCTCAGACAAGTCCCTGCACTTTAAGGCTCTATTAGGCCACCTTCACACGCAGCAGATTTTGTGGCAGAAAATTCTGCATTCACCTTAATGGGGCTTGGAGAAATCCATGCACCTCCTGCCCCATTCAAATGAATGGGACTAATTTTTCAGTCATAGAATTTTCTGCCACGTGTGAAGGCAGAATAACTGCCCGATATTCGGGCTGGATGAGCGCCGATTGATGGTCAACACGTTCATCGGCTCTTGTTTGTATCCCCTTATTACACAGACCAATGCATAGTGAATGTGGGAGGAATGATCGCTACAGCAGTCGTTCCTCCCTCATTCAGTTCTATTGATTATCAGCAGCACAACCCTAATTACGTGGGGAGATGTGCTGCTGATAATCATACATCTTCCGTCCTCAGCGCTTGCTCGTTTATTAGCTGATCAGTGGCATGATTGTGCAGGCCAGTTATCAGGACGGAGCGTTCCTATGATTGTTCCCGATAATTGGCTATCTCTCCCAACTGCTCCATACACATGCAAGCTCAGCTCCCCGACGGGGCTCACAATCTGCTTTCCCTGATCCCCATGTTATAATAATCCTGGAGCATCTATTCTTATGACTCTATGATGTGCCATTCCTTTGTTATTCCTGCTAGAAGTTATAAATTAATTACTAGCAGTCTGCAATGAAGGTCCAGATGGGTGTGACCAGTTGAGAATCTGCCTCTGGCAGCATTGATTGGATAGTGTCAGACTGTGAAGGGACACACCACCAACTGGTAACAGTCATCTGGTCCTCCATTGCAGACTGCTAGTAATTCATAACTTCTAGTAGGAATAAGAGAGGAATGACACAATATAGAGTCATAAGAATAGATGCTCCAGAATTGTTATTACATGGGGTGAGGTGACCCCATGTAGCAGAGTCTTACAGAAAGAACATCTGTAGTAACAGCGTGCCCTGTATTTCCGAATGCAACCGGCGTTACGCGGACTGGTCCCTTTCAGTCCTCCGCCTTTCTGGTCTCCATGTCGCTACCATCGAGGTTAGATCAGCTCCATGTACACCTCACTCCTGTGTGCTTTGGCAGAACCATGCGCTCATATAACAACCTTGCTTCTGTTCACTGGGCATATGGAAAGTACATTGCTAAGAGGCAGTAAATGTTTGGGCAGAAAGCTGATTTCTTTGCCGCTATTATGTGTGACGTCTTTTTCCTGGAGGTAGGGCAGCCAGGGACGTATTCACACTGCTGCCCTCGTTACAGGGTCCGAACTCAACATTAGTGACTGCGCCCTCCACCGCCAGTGCCACACTCAGCAGAGGTGGGCACATTTATTTTTAGACATTTTATCTTCAGTTTTTTCAGTTTGCTTTCAGCTTCTAATATGTATTTCTATTTGAATAGTAACACATGCCTCTACACATAGAAAAACATACATATACACATACTCATACAGAATCCCGTACCCCCAATATTCATACAGAATCCCATACCCCCAATATACATACAGAGTCCCGTACCTCCAATATACACTCACCTAAAGAATTATTAGGAACACCATACTAATACGGTGTTGGACCCCCTTTTGCCTTCAGAACTGCCTTAATTCTACGTGGCATTGATTCCACAAGGTGCTGATAGCATTCTTTAGAAATGTTGGCCCATATTGATAGGATAGCATCTTGCAGTTGATGGAGATTTGAGGGATGCACATCCAGGGCACGAAGCTCCCGTTCCACCACATCCCAAAGATGCTCTATTGGGTTGAGATCTGGTGACTGTGGGGGCCATTTTAGTACAGTGAACTCATTGTCATGTTCAAGAAACCAATGTGAAATGATTCGAGCTTTGTGACATGGTGCATTATCCTGCTGGAAGTAGCCATCAGAGGATGGATACATGTTCTCATTCTGTTTACGCCAAATTCGGACTCTACCATTTGAATGTCTCAACAGAAATCGAGACTCATCAGACCAGGCAACATTTTTCCAGTCTTCAACAGTCCAATTTTGGTGAGCTCGTGCAAATTGTAGCCTCTTTTTCCTATTTGTAGTGGAGATGAGTGGTACCCGGTGGGGTCTTCTGCTGTTGTAGCCCATCCGCCTCAAGGTTGTGCGTGTTGTGGCTTCACAAATGCTTTGCTGCATACCTCGGTTGTAACGAGTGGTTATTTCAGTCAACGTTGCTCTTCTATCAGCTTGAATCAGTCGGCCCATTCTCCTCTGACCTCTAGCGTCCACAAGGCATTTTTGCCCACAGGACTGCCGCATACTGGATGTTTTTCCCTTTTCACACCATTCTTTGTAAACCCTAGAAATGGTTGTGCGTGAAAATCCCAGTAACTGAGCAGATTGTGAAATACTCAGACCGGCCCGTCTGGCACCAACAACCATGCCACGCTCAAAATTGCTTAAATCACCTTTCTTTCCCATTCTGACATTCAGTTTGGAGTTCAGGAGATTGTCTTGACCAGGACCACACCCGTAAATGCATTGAAGCAACTGCCATGTGATTGGTTGACTAGATGATTGCATTAATGAGAAATAGAACAGGTGTTCCTAATAATTCTTTAGGTGAGTGTACATACAGAGTCCCATACCCCCAATATACATGCAGAATCCCATACCCCCAATATACATACAGAATCCCATACCCCCAATATTTATGCAGAATCCCATACCCCCAATATACATACAGAGTCCCGTACCCCCAATATACATACAGAATCCCATACCCCCAATATACATGCAGAATCCCGTACCCCCAATATACATGCAGAATCCCGTACCCCCAATATACATACAGAATCCCATACCCCCAATATACATACAGAATCCCATCCCCCCAATATACATACAGAGTCCCGTACCCCCAATATACATACAGAATCCCATACCACCAATATTCATACAGAATACCATACCCCCAATATACATACAGAGTCCCATCCCCCCAATATACATACAGAGTCCCGTACCCCCAATATACATACAGAATCCCATACCACCAATATTCATACAGAATCCCATACCCCCAATATACATACAGAGTCCCATCCCCCCAATATACATACAGAGTCCCATACCCCCAATATACATACAGAATCCCATACCCCCAATATACATACAGAGTCCCATACCCCCAATATACATACAGAGTCCCATACCCCCAATATACATACAGAATCCCATACCCCCAATATACATACAGAATCCCATACCCCCAATATACATACAGAATCCCGTACCCCCAATATACATGCAGAATCTCATACATATTTTCTCAGCCTCCCATTCTCTACTGTGCAGTGAGTTTCGGCATGTATGTCGGAGGCAGATCTTTCCACAGAGCGGCTCTACCTGCCCAATGCCCGTCTCAGCTGTTGTAACAAAAACAGGACCAGAAACAGATGAAAAAACACAAGTGTGACTGGAGCCTAAATGAATAGACTTGTGGTTTGTGAGTTAAAAAGGACTTTAACTAAACGTATCTTCTGACTTGTCCGAAGATGAGATTGGTTGATGCTGTATGAACTAGAAAACCCACCAAGTGAAAAAAATTCCAGTTTTCCATAGAAACCCAAACACCTGCTTTTCCCTCTTGGAAACCCCAGTGACCGGCTCCAGATCACAGCGGCATTTAGTGGTGGTGATTATACATAGTAAGGCCTCTTTCACAGGACCGTATGGATTTTTCAGTGTTTTGCATTCCGTTTTTCACGGATCTGTTGTTCCGTTTTTTGTTTCCGTTGTGTTTCCTTTTCTGTTCCGTTTTTCCATTCCGTTTTTCCGTATGGCATATATGTCCTATTATTGCCCACAAATTACGTTCCGTAGCTCCATTCAAGTCAATGGGTCCACCCCAAAAAACGGAACACATACGGAAATGCATCCGTATGTCTTCCGTATCCGTTCCGTTTTTGCAGAACCATCTATTGAAAATTTTATGCCCAGCCCAATTTTTTCTATGTAATTACTGTATACTGTATATGCTATATGGAAACACAACGGAAACAAAAAACGGAACAACGGATCCGTGAAAAACGGACCGCAAAACACTGAAAAAGCCATACGGTCGTGTGAAAGAGGCCTAGGACTCCTTGTCAGTCAGGTTTGTGCCCCCACCTCCAGCTAGTTCTTGGAAATCGGTGTTGATCACAACTCGTGGACCGCCGTGCATGACCTGTGTGGTTGTCCACCAGTGCTGACGGTAGCAGCATAGAAAGCTAGGCACCTGAAGTTTGTGACCACCATGGAGAGGAGTAGCATAGCCATTTTATTTAGACATTGTATAACATTGTTATTATTATTTAGGCAACTGTATGTCGCTGTTATTTGAGCACCATACTTTTAAAGGCGTTTTCAGGGTTTTAAATATTGGTCCATCAATATCTAATTGGGGGTGCGACTCCCGACACCTACTAGGCCTATGATGAAGGGGTTTTGATGACCATGATTGACGTAAAAAATTAAAATCAGACATCATATAGTGCATGACAATCTCTTTCTAACAAAGCTAGAACCAGCCCTGTACCTCGCATGGATCCAGAGATCTCACCATTCATTGCTCCAATTGCTCTGCTAGATTATCTTCAGCCTGGCAGCTCAGGGGGCGTGCCCTTTCTGCTGCAGCTCAGGGGGGCGTGCCCTTTCTGCTGCAGCTCAGGAGGTGTGTCTTTCTGCTGCAGCTCTCTCCCCGTACCTACCACAGCTTCTAACAGAACATATGGCTAGTGACTGTTGAAGATTTAAACTTAGCACTTTCAACCAGCTCAGTGAGACGGACAACAAATAAGGAAAAGAACAAACAGCAGGTGGCGCTATACAGATACATTTTATTAAATAGCTCACTGGCTATACAATTTTTTTTTTTTATTACATGCAATTACAACAGTATTTAGACCCAGGGGCTCGTTTAAAAAATGTAGACTGTGTTTTGTGACACAACCCCCCTTAAGTCTACTTTCACACTCGCGTTTTGGGGCGGATCCGTCATGGATCTGCAAAAACTGATCGGTTACAATAATACAACCGCATGCATCCGTCATGAACAGATCCGTTTGTATTATCTGTAACATAGCCACAAGACGAATCCGTCATGAACTCCATTAATTACTGTGATCCACCACCGCCGCTCTGTTCCCTCCGCTGGCCTTCAGCTGTTACGTATGCCAACCAGTCAATGTCCTCAGAGATATAGGGCATGGCCGCAGCCCGGAGGAGGGGACCAAGCGGCGCTGGCTCGGAGTGGGCTAGAAACGCCAGTTACATATTTTTTATATCGTTTTAACATATGTCCCCATTTGGTTCATTAAAAATGTTACTTTGAAAACTCCTTTAAAGGGGTATAACAGCTTTAAGATATTGATGACCTATCTTCTGGACAGGTGGTGATCAGTATCAGATCGGTGGGAGGGGGAAAGTCTGACATCCTGCACCCCCAGTTTTCGACATTCACTTCAATGGCAGTACCCTGGCACGGCCACTACACAGGGAAGGAACCTTCTGCTTCCGGCTCCCTCCACCGTCCAGCGGCTGCCAAAAACAGTTGATTGGTGGGTGTCGGACCCCCATCAATTTCTAAAAGCTGGAAAACTCCTTTAACTTCCAGAAAATAATCATTTCATTCTTCAGCAGTTTTCACTCTACTGTACCTAACATTTTTACATGTCATAGTGACATTTTAGAAGTTTTGATCGGTGGGAGTCTGGGTACGGAGCCCCCCACTGATTGCGCTGGTCTGTTCACCTCGAAGAGTGGGCAGATCGGTGTGTGGACTCGGGCAAAGCTAAAGCCCAAGAGACACCCCTGAGCACTTCAGCCCTTCATTTCAGCAGTCGATGGGGGTATTAGTACCCAAAACCATCAACATGTCGAACTTTCCATGGTTGATATACTTAAAACTTCTGTAAGCAGAGCCGCCATTGGAGGTAAAGCAGTTAGCGCTCCTGAGTTATTATTTCCAGAGCTCTGTAACCCCTTCCCGTCCAGAGCAGCCCCATAGTCACTTATATCACATCTGACTTCCAAAGATGGAATCCAGGACCGAAGCGGAAGCCGAATGTAAGCCCATATGTTTTCCATTTCATTACATAAAGCAGAAACCTGATCCTAATCTAAAGGGGCACCCCCCCCCCCCCCCACACCCCACCCCCTGTGTTGTAGAAATTGTGTTTTGTAGTATTTTACACTTTAACCCCTTCAGTACAGGGCCATTAGTCATAGTCTTCAGCCTCACATAGCTGTACAGATGTTTTTAAAGGGCATTTTCAGCATGATCAACCCTATGAAAACAGACCTAAAAGCCTGGCAGGGTTGATCATGCTGATGTAAAAAGATACCTTATTTATATTTGTAGTTTTCAGCGTTCCTAAGATATGAGGATTTTTTTTCCTGTAGCACTACTAGCACCGCAACAGCGTTGCCCAAAATGAGCGCAGAATAGTGATTCATGAAGTGGATTGGCGCTCCGATGCACCATTTACGGCACATCAGCGATGTATGCACCCAAGTGATCGTTAGGACACATACAGTTGCATTATTGTCGGCAGCTAATTTATTGCAGATGCAGTTTGTCGGCTGATCGGTGGGGTGTTTGAGGGGTTGATGATCGGCTGAATGAATGTTCCTGCAAATCTTAGGGTACTTTCACACTTGCGTTGTTTGATTCCGGCAGGCAGTTCCGTTGCCTGAACTGCCTGCCTGATCAGGCAAACTGTATGCAAACGCATGTCATTTTTTCTGACTGATCAGGCATTTTTCTGACTGATCAGGATCCTGATCAGTCTGAAAAATGCCTGATCAGTCAGAAAAATGCATTGCAATACCGGATCAGTTTTTCCAATGTCATCAGGCAAAACGGATCAGGTATTTATTTTTTTCTCATTTTTAGAGGTCTGCGCATGCGCAGACCGGAAGGACGGATCCGGCATTCCGGTATTTTGAATGCCGGATCTGGCACTAATACATTCCTATGGAAAAAAATGACGGATCCGGCATTCAGGCAAGTCTTCAGTTTTTTTCGCTGGAGATAAAACCGTAGCATGCTACGGTTTTCTCTTTTGCCTGATCAGTCAAAATGACTGAACTGAAGACATCCTGATGCATCCTGAACGGATTACTCTCCATTCAGAATGCATGGGGATATGCCTGATCAGTTATTTTACGGTATAGAGCCCCTAGGACGGAACTCTACAGGGAGTGCAGAATTATTAGGCAAGTTGTATTTTTGAGGATAAATTTTATTATTGAACAACAACCATGTTCTCAATGAACCCAAAAAACTCATTAATATCAAAGCTGAATATTTTTGGAAGTAGTTTTTAGTTCGTTTTTAGTTTTAGCTATTTTAGGGGGATATCTGTGTGTGCAGGTGACTATTACTGTGCATAATTATTAGGCAACTTAACAAAAAACAAATATATACCCATTTTTAATTATTTATTTTTACCAGTGAAACCAATATAACATCTCAACATTCACAAATATACATTTCTGACATTCAAAAACAAAACAAAAACAAATCAGTGACCAATATAGCCACCTTTCTTTGCAAGGACACTCAAAAGCCTGCCATCCATGGATTCTGTCAGTGTTTTGATCTGTTCACCATCAACATTGCGTGCAGCAGCAACCACAGCCTCCCAGACACTGTTCAGAGAGGTGTACTGTTTTCCCTCCTTGTAAATCTCACATTTGATGATGGACCACAGGTTCTCAATGGGGTTCAGATCAGGTGAACAAGGAGGCCATGTCATTAGATTTTCTTCTTTTATACCCTTTCTTGCCAGCCACGCTGTGGAGTACTTGGACGCGTGTGATGGAGCATTGTCCTGCATGAAAATCATGTTTTTCTTGAAGGATGCAGACTTCTTCCTGTACCACTGCTTGAAGAAGGTGTCTTCCAGAAACCGGCAGTAGGACTGGGAGTTGAGCTTGACTCCATCCTCAACCCGAAAAGGCCCCACAAGCTCATCTTTGATGATACCAGCCCAAACCAGTACTCCACCTCCACCTTGCTGGCGTCTGAGTCGGACTGGAGCTCTCTGCCCTTTACCAATCCAGCCACGGGCCCATCCATCTGGCCCATCAAGACTCACTCTCATTTCATCAGTCCATAAAACCTTAGAAAAATCAGTCTTGAGATATTTCTTGGCCCAGTCTTGACGTTTCAGCTTGTGTGTCTTGTTCAGTGGTGGTCGTCTTTCAGCCTTTCTTACCTTGGCCATGTCTCTGAGTATTGCACACCTTGTGCTTTTGGGCACTCCAGTGATGTTGCAGCTCTGAAATATGGCCAAACTGGTGGCAAGTGGCATCTTGGCAGCTGCACGCTTGACTTTTCTCAGTTCATGGGCAGTTATTTTGCGCCTTGGTTTTTCCACACGCTTCTTGCGACCCTGTTGACTATTTTGAATGAAACGCTTGATTGTTCGATGATCACGCTTCAGAAGCTTTGCAATTTTAAGAGTGCTGCATCCCTCTGCAAGATATCTCACTATTTTTGACTTTTCTGAGCCTGTCAAGTCCTTCTTTTGACCCATTTTGCCAAAGGAAAGGAAGTTGCCTAATAATTATGCACACCTGATATAGGGTGTTGATGTCATTAGACCACACCCCTTCTCATTACAGAGATGCACATCACCTAATATGCTTAATTGGTAGTAGGCTTTCGAGCCTATACAGCTTGGAGTAAGACAACATGCATAAAGAGGATGATGTGGTCAAAATACTCATTTGCCTAATAATTCTGCACTCCCTGTATGCCTGAAAAGAAAAACGCTAGTGTGAAAGTAGCCTTAGTTCCCGACCAGCAGCCAGTGTCAAAGGCCCCTTCGGCTGTTCCCATTCACTGACCCAAATAGAGATTCTACGGTATCCTTTATTTTTTGAGCGATTAAAAACTCCCTTAGTAATGGACAGGTACACTCTCATCTACGCGTTTCGGATCAGCACATCCAGATCCTTACTCTGGAGGAAAGAAGGTTTGTACACAAACATAGAAGAGGATTCTTTACGGTAAGAGCAGTGAGACTATGGAGCTCTCTGCCTGAGGAGGTGGTGATGGGGAGATCACTAAAAGAGACCAAGAGGGGCCTGGATGTATTTCTGGAGTGTAATAATATTACAGGCTATAGCTACTAGCGAGGGGTCGTGATCCAGGGAGTTATTCTGATGCCTGATTGGAGTCGGGAAGGAATTTTTTATTCCCCTAAAGTGAGGAAAATTGTCTTCTACCTCACAGGTTTTTTTTTTGCCTTCCTCTGAATCAACTTGTAGGATGACAGGCCGAACTGGATAGACAAATGTCTTTTTTCGGCCTTATGTACTATGTTACTATGTTACTCATGATACTAAGAATGAATATAGCACAAACTAAAATACCAGCACTCCTCCAATTAGGCTAGGAGTGTCACATGTTCTAAAGTCAGATACAAAAACTGAAATGGACTTTCCATAATGAAAAAAACACAAAACATAAACATCTGCACATAGTTTTTACAACTATCTAAACACTTTGCAAAAGAAATAGGGGGCATGGCTAAAAGGAGTCGTAAAATGCGCCGGTTTATTAAAATGTTCCGTTTCTGTTTTTTTGATGCAAAATGACAATTATCTAACATATGCCAAGATGCACCCAATCTACCGGACAGTGCGCACCACTGTGATAATTTGGTGCGTATTCTGCCTGACTTGTCTGCTTCTATGCTGTCTACATTTGAAGAGGACTAGAGATGAGCGAACTTCTGGTTATGAAATTCGTTCACACTTCGTTTACAGGTAAAAGGTCGATTGCGTTATGGATTCCGTTACCACGGATCGTAACGCAATTCTATGACGGAATGCATAACGGAATGCCTTTAGAGACATTCCGTTATTCATTCCGTCATAATAGAAGTCTATGGGCTGCAAAACGGATCCGTCCCGTTTCCGTTATGCAGGAGAGGACTCCTCTAAAGGCATTCTGTCAAAGAATTGCGTTATGGTCCGTGGTAACGGAATCCATAACGCAATTCACCTTTTACCAGTAGAGGCGTGGGCGAATTTCAAAATATGAGGACCTTTCCCCTCTCCCCACATTTCTGTTTTTAATAACTGCTTGCATTCTCCGTGTAATAATAATTCTGGAGTATCTATTCTTATGATTCTATGATTGGTCGTTCCTATATTATTCCTGCTAGATGTTATAAATGAGTTACCAGCAGTTTGCCGTGAAGGTCCAGCAGGGAGTTACCAATTGCAGGTGTGTCCCTGCACAATCTGGCGCCGGCAGCACTGATTGGATAGTGTCAGACTGTACAGGGACACACCCCCAACTGGTAACTCCCTGCTAGCAATTCATAACTTCTAGTAGGAATAATATAGGAACAGCAACAACAAACATAAAGTTATAAGAATAGATGCTCCAGACATGTCATTACATGGTGAATGCAAGTAGTTACTCGATAACAGACATGTCAGCAGAGGTCCTCTTCAAGATGCTAGTGATAAATCTGCCCCAGTATGGGTTAGAAGGTGCCCTATCGAGGCATATATACATCTTGTAGAGATTCCCCACTCGATGGGCAGCACATCTGTATATTATAAAGATGCTATTCATTTGAATGGCTTGAAAATAATACTCAATTCCCCCTGTAGTGGGCGCTGCACATGGAAATGTATGGCTAGGTGCCACTTTCAGAACCTGAATCCCCAGTGATCAGCAGATTGCCGGTGTTCTGTCAGAAAACCTTAACTCGTCAGGTTCCCTTACCCCACGTGACTTCCGGGGGTGTGCGCCTCTGCGCAAGCGCAGTACCAGGGCATGGGTGAGGTAAAATTACAGTAAAATCTCCTTACCCTCATTACACAGCGCGCTTCAGATTCATTGCTGGCTCGTGAAGCGCGCTATGTATTGAGGGTAAGGAGATTTTACAATCCGCGCGTGCGCAGTGTGAGGGTAAGGAGATTTAACAAGACAAAAAACTGTCAGATCTACTAACCCCTGAGAGCGCACGGGCGGTGTCCATGAGTCAATGCTCACTGTAATTTTACCTTACCCATGCCCTGGTACTGCGCTTGCGCGAAGGCGCCGTGCCGTGGTACTGCGCTTGTGCGGAGGCGTACACCCCCAGAAGTCACGTGGGGTAAGGGACTCTGATGAGTTAAGGTTTTCTGATTCATTTAAAAAATTGTTGTCAAGAACGTTCCAAAAAAACAGTAGCCTTCCCCTTACATAATGTATGATAATGGCAGATCTTCTCATAAATGTCATTTATGATGTCGACGCGTTTCGGACTGTATGAATATTTTTGTTGCAATTTTTTTTTTTCTTCAGGAGTGCCTGCAGTTTGTACAGATTCTCGATCACACATCAAGCCCCCTTGTGCGTTCTCATGAGGGTCTGTTAAATGATGTACTTAGTAGAGTAAACAATGGCGAGTGCACAGAAATGAATGAACGCAACGCAGAGCTCAATGCCAGACCCAGACATAAACATACAGGAGAGGAGACGCGTCAGGCAGATGACTTGCAGTGCAACCAAAAAAAACAGACCTCAGAAATACATTTGATTTCTCATAAATGGATTAGATGATTATGTAATGGGAATTCTTTTACCTGGAGTAGACGGAATAACGATTGGTAAAGACTAAGGGAGCATTCACATGACCGTGTGAAGCCCGTATTGCGGACCGCAATACACGGGCACCGTTCCGTGTGCATCACGGATGCGGACCCATTCATTTCAATGGGTCCGCAAATCTGGAGATACGGAGCGGAAGCACGGAACGGAACATTACGGAAGCACTACGGAGTGCTTTCTGAGGTTCCGTTCCGTGCTTCCGCACCGCAAAAAGATAGAGCTTGCTCTATCTTTTTGCGGAACGGAGGGATCGCGGACCCGTTCAATTGAATGGGGCCGCGATCCCTATACGGCTGCCACACGGCAGGTGCCCATGCTTAGCGGACCGCAATTTGCGGTCCGCAATACGGGCACGGGCTTCACGCGGTCGCGTGAATGCTCCCTAAAGCAAAGAATCATCAGAAAGTACTTTGAACCAGATATTGGATAGTTAAATGGAATTTGTCACCTCATGCCTTCATATAAATCCATTTCGCGTAGTAGATGTGCGCTTAATAATATGCAAATTATCCCTTTGGTGCAACAAGGGCATAACCATTGCACCCAGCAGCTCTGCTCGCTCTCTTCCAGGCTGTCCCCCCACTGCTTTCACTGATAGGACCAGGCAGTGAAGACGTACTCGCGCCTAGCCCTGAAGTCTCACAGCAGCACAGTCACCTCACGTTTCCGAATTCCATCTGCCCAGCGATCTCCAGCTATGTACTGCGAATGCGCCAGATGCACTGCCGCCAGACTTCATGGCCAGGTGTGAGTATGTCTTCACTGCCTGGCCCCCAAAGTGGTGGGGGTGCAACTTAGAATTGAATGAGCAGAGCCTCTGTGTACAACAAGGTGCAACGGCAACACCCTAGTTGCACCAAGGATCTACAGTAATTTGCATATTATTAAAAGGCTGAATTCTCTGAATTCAGATGGGAGCAAGAGCATTCGAATGTGCTGACACACACGCTGCATACGCTGCAATCGTGTTGCGTTCAGAACGTGGCTGTGTTGCAATCAATGGGGCCTAAGGCTACTTTCACATCTGCAGCGCTGCAATATGGCCGCCAGTTCCAGCAGTGTGCAGCAGTTTGTATCCGGCTGGATCTCCCCCCGGACTCAATTATACTTAATGGGGCCAGTGGGCATTCTGGTTGCATCCAACAGTGCCAGATCCGGAAAATTCCAGCAGGCAGTGCTCTGCCAGGACAGCCTGCCAGAATACATACGGCAGATGTGAAAGTAGCCTAATGAGATTGCACTGTTTAAGCCGGTCTACATTGTTAATGGCTGTGTGGTATTGCAGGGGCCACACGGCCATTAACAATGCAGACCGGCTAAACAGTGCAATCTCATTAGTTCAGTGAGGCAGCGCAGCCGCGGCGTCCCGAACGCCACATGACCACACGGTATCAGCTGTCATATCTTTTTCCTCTGACCTTCTTTGAAATTGTGTGAACCTGCTCATAATTGTTTTTTGCTACTTTATTCTTAACGTGGTACTATCACCTATCCACAGGATAGCTGTTTGATCAGTGGGAGCTCTACTTCTGGGGTCTTCACCGATTATTAGAACTGTAGTTCCAAGAACCCCATTCCTATGCATTTTGCACAGCTCCAGTAAGGAGGAGCGTTAATGGAGTGGTGAATGAGCATGCTCCCGTGCCACTCCATTTAAAGTTTATGGGACTCACAAAGATATCCAGTGCTTCACCCGGCTATCTCCGTCAATCCCATAGGCATGCAGGTTGTGCAGTGAGGATGAACTGGGAGCTTGTGGTCCCCATTCTAGCGATCAGTGGGTCCCCCATTGATATGTTGCATGTGTACATACTGCAGCGGGGACGTGCCAGTATACAGCATCTGACTGCTGCAGCCAATCAATGTCCTTAGTAGCCTAACTGTCACCGCCACTTCTGTGAGAAGGTCTGTCAGACGTCCTTTTCTACCTCTTGCATGATGTTCTTTGTTTTGGTTTCACTTTGTCATTTCATTTCCTTCTCCCAGGTGTCACCTATTTAGACTAATCCTCTTTCCTTTTATATTCCCTCCCATACTGCCTCACTTTGCGGTTTATACTACTTCCTGGATTGAAGTGTTCACTGCTGGAGACTTCAGTGGCTGCTTGTTCAGATAAGTCCTTTCATGTATTGTGTTTCCTTGCTGGCTTGATTCTAGGTGACCCTGACTCCCTCCGTTTTAAGTGCAGGGAGCCGGTGGTCGTGTCCCCTCACTATTATAGGGTTTTCAGGTGTCACACAGTCTAGGTACGAGGGCATGCAATCGTCTACCTCTGAGACCCTTGTATGTTCTTAGCAGTCAGGGTGAGCTCTTAGGGTTTTATAGGGGTCACCTTTATGCTCCTTAGTTTGGGATCAAGCCAGTCAGATGTTTATCCATAACTTCCAGCTATCTGCAACATCATCCGTGACACTAACAATGAGGACAGCAACTGGCTGCAGTGGCAGCAGAACCCAATCGGCGTCGCAGACATTGTAGTTGAGAAAGCCAGTTAGATGAGTATTGAAACGTCTTCAAGAAAAAAAATGGAAGTCCAGTTGCTCTGATGACTTCTACTGATATATACCCATCCTCTATGAAGATAATGACATATTACCTTTGGTATCAATTCAGGAAAAAAAACACCCACACTGGGATCCCTCTTATACCCAAGCTTGTTTTTGGATAGGAGTCTAAATCCAAAAAACTTGGCTAACAACATGAGGATTCTACAGATGTGGACATGACATCTGAAGAATGTGCTCATTTGTAAGTTCATGTAAAACTTTTACATCTTCAGTGACACAATAAGAACATGGGATAATGAGCCACATAAATTGCAATGCATCTCATGTTACTCAATTAGTGTCCTGCTAGATTTGCAATATTTACCGTAATATGTTGGATGCACTACTAACTCTAAAAACACAGTTCAGAAAATACCGTACTCATGTGACATTTCTCGTTGTCACAACACTTTTAAATCGGGTTTTATGTCACTGGCATTAAAAGAGTGTTGAGACCCATTAGGGGTGGAGACTTGAAGCCCAAGATTTTAAATTGGGAATCTTTCTGGAATTTTTAATGTTCACGCTGGACAACCAAATAATAACAACTCCAAAGGGACTCAATATTCATCGTCACAATCTTATATATCAATATTAATGATTCTGGGTCATGTTACCTCTGGTTTTATACAAGGGGTTACAAAGCGGATGTGCTTTCACATTGTCAATTGAACATATTTAACATATTTGGACATTATTTAAGTGCCCCCTCCCTCCTCTGCAGAGTAGCCACCAGCCACAGAGTAGTCTCTGTACAAGTGACTGCTGTCCCATGGGGATCGAGAGACACTAATGCGGAGCACTGAGGGATTGGGCAAAAAATTTAGTCAGGAAAAGGCCAAGGTCAATGTAGGCAGAGTTGTGGATCAAGAGACACTAATGCGAAGCACTGAGAGATTGGGCAAAAATGTAGTCGGGAAAAGGCCAAGGTCAATGCAGGCAGAGTTGGGGATCGAGAGACACTAATGTGCAGCACTGAGGGATTGGGCAAAAATGTAGTCAGGAAAAGGCCAAGGTCAATGTAGGCAGAGTTGGGGATCGAGAGACATTTATGCGCAGCACTGAGGGATTGGGCAAAAATGTAGTCAGGAAAAGGCCAAGGTCAATGTAGGCAGAGTTTCAGCAATCTGGTAAACAGTCCGAAGTCAGGGAGGGCGGCTTAGGGTCGGAACAGAGAACAGGCATAGGTAGGTCAGGCAATCTAGGAAATGGGCAGAAGTCAGTACAATGGCAGACGAACGTAGAAACAGCACACCTTTGCAGGAACCTAGTGAACTAGAACCTATTACTCAAGCACCTTCCTACAGGAGAAGGTGCCTTAAGTACCCCAAGGTGACCAGCCAATGGCTGGGTAAGATTAGGGTACACATGCTGGGCTTTAAGAGCCAGAGGAAGCGCATACACTTACCCTATTGCAGAGCAAGAGGAGAGGAATGCCGGCAAGAAGCAGGCCGTAGGCTGTCAGGAAGAACTGAGCTACTCCAGTGACTGGTCCCAATGGGAAGGAGGAGGGAGACGCCCATGGGTCTGGACCGCCACAGGGGTTATCCCATGATTAATGTAAAATATGAAAATCGGACATAATATAGTACAAGACAACCACTTCTTAACAAAGCTAGAACCAGCCCTGTACCTCACATGAATCCAGAGGTCTCCCCATTCATTGCTCCATTTTCTGTGCTAGATTTATTTCAAGCTAGGAGTTCGGGGGGTGTTATTTCTGCTGCAGCTCGGGGGCAGGTGCTTTCTGCTGCAGGTTTCATCCTATCACAGCTTCTAACTGAGGACACATCTGGTGGCAGATGAAGAATGGAACGAAGTGAACGCAACCACCTCAGTGAGGTGGGCAGGGAAATAATGAACATAACAAACAGCAGGTGGCGCTATACAGATATATGTGCTAAATGTTTAATTACATCCATTAACAAAAGTATTCACTTCCATGTGCTGGTTTGAAAAATGTTGAATATTTTTTGTGGCACAACCCCTTTAAGGATTGGGCTCTCCATTTTTCAATTAAAGTTGTGAGTAAGGGCTGATTCACATGACCGTGGTTGGTCCGGGAAACATGGGCTTCATCTCCTTGACTTCATCACCTGACCCTCTCTGCTCTGCTTTACTGTACTCAAATGTGACACAGTACAATAGACCCGCAATCCGATAGGAGCTGACTATATCATAAATTACTATGACGCAATCAGTTTAGGTCCCGGAGATACGGCCGCACACGGCCCATGTTTCCCAGACCTACACCCGGTCATGTGAATCGGCCCTAGGACGGGGTTGCTGAAACAATATAGGCCGTTATATATTTGCTCTCTGATTTGGATTTTTTTTTTAATCTGCAATGGAAATACCTTGCTGGATCCTCATTTGTATGGATGTTGGCTTCACCAGGAGTTCCTTGCCATGGTTTACTTCCATGGTGGTACATGACCCCTCTACTGTGCCTCTGTATGCCTACAATGCCATATTGCACGATATTCTAATTTTTCGAGTTTCGCCTTTCGGTACAGGCTCCGTGCCCGCCTGCATGAGCCCTCCGGAGAAGAGGCTCCACTTGAAAGGACATCGCTGCCGTTCATCCGAGTAATTGTTAATTGCTTGTCTTTATGTTAATGCACATCTGTGAGCTCTTTGGGAGCCTTTTCTGGTCACTTGAAATGTCTTTGATGTGAGAATACTTTGAGGTGTGAGCCAGAAAGATGTGAAGTGAGCGCTGGAATAATGCTATTCGATATGGAAACTTCCTGCGAGGCACACGCGTCGTGATGACAGATCTACGATGTCCATTTCCTACTATAGCCATCATGTATGTTTGGAGCTACAAACCTATGTCGGAGGCCTTTTTGTGGTGGGATTTCCTGTATTGTTGTTTGGATTATCTAGAAGTCGGTGACCCCGATAATTGTCAGCTTGGTGTAATGTCCTCCTGAAAATGCTGGAACAGTCCAGCTATCCGTGGCCTTTATTTTCCTGGGCCCCAGTGCAAAATCTGTAACAGGGCCCCCCCACTTTCCATGTCCTTTCTATAATACGTGGCTAGAGGGGTCTTTGGGTCCCTTCAAGTTCCTAGGCCAAAAGCTATGTTTAGCTAGGTTCAGTAGTAACATGCACATCCCAGAATACTGCCATACTGATTCAGCTGTGTGCGCGAGGCCAAAGAGGTGGTCGGCGTTCACATTCAGGTTTGAGGTTGAAGTCAGGCGCAGGTTTGGGGGTACTGCTTGTTTGTGCAGTTTCCTACTGGTATATCGGACTTGTGTTGACTTTCCAAACGCAGTGATGATTAAAGGGGTTTTCTCAACATACACAATGTCCAATTGGTGGCGGTCTGACCAATGTGACCCGTGGAACCAGTGGTAAACACCCAGAAAAAGCTGAACAAAGAGTTGATAAAATGGCATGGTGCTGTCTAGCTCCGCTGCCTGGGGTGGACTGGCCATAGACCCCACATGAAAATTTCCTGGTGGGCCAGTGCCCAGGGGGCCACCGAAGCCCTCTTCTCTGCCACTGGCCGGTACATAATGAGCTCTCAGTGGTAATTAACATTGTGAGGTACATCAGGTACTCATTTACCCCCGCCAGCGACCGCACATGCCCTCCTGAATTTGACTGCTGTGGCGCACATCTCAACTCCTAAGCCCTCTGCTCCATATTTTAATCCAAGACATCTGGAGGAGGAGGACAGAAGATGGTAGCTATTGATGGCTTCCACAGAGGGACAGCTTTTGGGGAAGTATATCGTGCTGCACTGTGGTATATGGGTCTGCTGGGACAGTATTTTGCGCTATGGTATTACTGTCCCTGCTTACTCCCTGCTGCCTTCTGTCAATTTGGGCCCACCTACAACATGGGGCAACTTTTAATATATATTTTTTTTTCCAGGGCCACTCTTAAGTTCCCAGTCCGCCCCTCTCCGCTGCCACTACATACTAACCACCATTCTGATATCGATGACCTATCACCATCAATATCCAAGTCTCGGAAAACCCCTTTAAAGGGGTTGTCTCATCATACACATTGGTGGCATATCCTAGCAATATGACTCCAATGTCCGATGGGCAGGGTCCGCACGCTGAAACCCCCTTTCAGCGTGCGGACCCTGCCCATCGGACTTTGGTGGCATATCCTAGCGATATGACTCCAATGTGTATGATGAGACAACCCCTTTAAAGGGGTTTTCCGAGACTTGGATATTGATGGTGATAGGTCATCGATATCAGAATGGTGGGGGTCTGACACCAAGAACTAACACCGATCTGCTGTTTTGGGCTGCTCTGGGCGCCAGAATCTATACAGTGGATGGAGCAGAAGAACAAGTTTCTGTCCAATGTGTAGTAGTCATGCCGGGGTACGGTGAACCGGAGCTGAGCTGCAGTGCATCGGAAAATACACAGTGGATGAAGCCTGCCACTCACTGTATAATTTCTGGCACTGGCTGCCCAAAACAGCTGATCGGTGGTGGTGGTGCTGTATGTCGGACCCCCACCAATATGATATTGATGACTCATCCTGAGAATAGACCATCAATATTTAAGTCTCGGAAAACCCCTATAGGTGGCTTTCTATGAAACGGACCTGAGTATACTCTATCTAGCAACTGTTAGAAAAGAAGAAGTCCGCTGACCAGACCTAAAATGTAGACCCACTCCATGAAACAATACCCCTTCCTCCCCAGTCTCGTCAGGTTTACAAGCTTTCTACAAAAAAACACTCCTCTTGCGGATCAGAAATAGCCTCTAATTGGGTGACACAAGACTGCTAATTTTATACACCAGATGACATATGAGCTCTGATTATATTAAGGACACCCCTAACCCTTAAAAAAAGAATATGCTAAGCTGTCAAATGCTGCTTCGTATCATTAGGAAATACTAACAATCCCTCTATATACCGTACGTCCTGTGTTAAGTCGTTACATAGTTCTATTTAGCAGTTTCTTAATTTTAACACTGACAAATGTAAAGTTATGCACATGGGAAGGAATAATGCAAGTCACCCGTACATACTAAATGGTAAAACACTCGGTAACACTGACATGGAAAAGGATCTAGGAATTTTAATAAACAGCAAACTAAGCAGCAAAAACCAGTGTCAGGCAGCTGCTGCCAAGGCCAATAAGATAATGGGTTGCATCAGAAGGGGCATAGATGCCCGTGATAAGAACATAGTCCTACCACTTTACAAATCACTGGTCAGACCACACATGGAGGACTGTGTACAGTTCTGGGCTCCTGTGAACAAGGCAGACATAGCAGAGCTGGAGAGGGTTCAGAGGAGGGCAACTAAAGTAATAACTGGAATGGGGCAACTACAGGACCCTGAAAGATTATCAACATTAGGGTTATTCACTTTAGAAAAAAGACGACTGAGGGGAGATCTAATTACTATGTATAAATATATCAGGGGTCAGTACAGAGATCTCTCCCATCATCTATTTATCCCCAGGACTGTGACTGTGACGAGGGGACATCCTCTGCGTCTGGAGGAAAGAAGGTTTGTACACAAACATAGAAGAGGATTCTTTACGGTAAGAGCAGTGAGACTATGGAGCTCTCTGCCTGAGGAGGTGGTGATGGGGAGTACAATAAAGGAATTCAAGAGGGGCCTGGATGTGTTTCTGGAGTGTAATAATATTACAGGCTATAGCTACTAGAGAGGGGTCGTGATCCAGGGAGATATTCTGATGCCTTATTGGAGTCTGGAAGGAATTTCTCTTAAGTGGGGAAAATTGGCTTCTACCTCACAGTTTTTTTTTTGCCTTCCTCTGGATCAACTTGTAGGATAACAGGCCGAACTGGATGGACAAATGTCTTTTTTCGGCATTATATAAGTATGTTACTATGTATAACAATGTGGCCGCAATGGTGACCAGCCCCCTTTACATCATGACAATCGGTCACATGACACAAGGACATCCGGTCTCTGCCACGGCCAGTGATTGGTTGCAGCATTGTTTACAGCGACCAGGAAGCAGGTAAGTAAGCTTCGCTTTACAGGTCAAGTGGGTGATTGCCAAACCCCCCTTCATTTTTGCATTAAAGGGATTTTCCAGTACTTGGGTATTGATGACCTTTCCTCAGAATAGGTCATTAGTACCTGATCCTTGGGCTCCCCAATGATCAGCCGTTTCGAGTAGCCACTGGCACTGGAAACTATACAGTGGATGGAGCCGGGAGTGTAATGCTCTCTACACTGTGTAGTGGCCATGCCAGGGTACTGCACCTCAGCTCGGGAGCTGATGTGCAGTACCAAACGCTTTAAAATATAAAAAAAAATTAAAAAATTATATTTTCTTTCTGTATTCATTAAAAGCTTTTCCAGTTTATAAAACCCATTTCCATACACCTGACGAGGAAATTCAGGGTTATTAGAGGGGGTTCTCTGCGCAAGACCCTCATCCCTTTCAAAGACCGTCTCTCACTCTGGAACACCTGTCCCGTATGACACAGAAAACCCTTTAATATGAATGGACACTATGTGTTTTTGGTTCTTCACAAAATCTGAACTCTTAGGCCTTGTCCACATTTCCGTGTCAGTGTGACGTCCGTGAAAAAAAAGCATCCATGTATCATCCGTGAAGGATCCATGATGGGTCCGTGTGTCGGCTTTCTCCCTCCGTGTGTCGTCCCTAATTCACAGACGTTGCTCAGCTGAAAATTAATTTCAAGAGCATTTTCCGTCTGTCTTCCATGCCATCTGTGTCGTGTCCATGATTTTCACATACCCATTAATTTAAATGTGTCTGTTCACTTTCACATGCACTACTTTGATCCGTGATGCGGACCAAACACGCCCAATGAAGTCTATGGGTCCGTGAAAATCACAGACACAACACGGATGTGTCCGTGCTGCATCCGTTTTTCACTGAAGACTGATAGGAGATTCTTTGATAATCAGTTTTCAGCTGAGCAACGTCCATGAATTACAGATTACACACAGATGGTAAAAACGGACACACAGTCCAACCACGGATCCTTCATGGACATCTTCACGTTTGAAACGTACGCTTTTTTTTTCACGGACGTGACACTGACACGGAAATGTGGACGAGGCCTTAAGGTGGAAGTACAAAGAAGATTAAAGTTGGCCGGAATGGCAGATTTCCGCTATTCCGGCTGACTGTTGTTTGAAAAACTCGCCGCGGTCGCCAACAGCGGACTCATCTGATGAAAATGTATTCCACCATGCTGGAAAACGTTCGGCCGTTCATCAGCCGAAACTGCATGTTGATGGCATGATCAGCTGAATTCAGACGATCACTTGCCAATGTGTTCAACCACCAGGGAGTTTTTTTATGAAAAAACGCACTCCCTGGTCAGGCGGTTTAGTCTGTGGGATCGTTCGTACGGACGACTGATCGGCTGCAATGTGGCCGATCATTATCTGAAATGTATGGCCAGCTTTACTGCCGGTTTTCCACACAGATTACAGCTGGACCCTGCAGGAGGACACTTTGTGATCGGCTTAGTGTCAAGGGACTCTTCTAACAAGTAGGGATCGTCCGAAGCAGAGAACCCCCTTTAGTGAAAATACAATAAATGTTATTCTTTTGATAAATAAGGAAAACCTCCCATATTTTCCTAGGATTATCTTGATACAGTACATGTGATATAGACTCGCATGAATTATTGTTGGGTATGTGTAGAAACAATAACGGTACTACATAGACAAATGGCTTGTGAGATAACGTCTTTATTGGCCTTTTCACATCAATTTAACCCGATCTCTATATTTCATCTTCCGTGGTTATTAATAAGGTAACGGCCCTTCCGGCTGAAGCCGCTGAGGAGTTGAAACTGGATCTCATAGCTGGGAATTTGCTCATTATAAGTAAAACCATCTAAGCCTTGCATACTTTATCATTTTCAATCAGCTTCCTGACTGCTCCTTGGCAGCTACACAGATTTCCTGTGTGTAGAACATAAATATGGATAAGCGGCTGTGAAAACCAGTTCACTGGATGCTGGATGGTGGAACGGGGAAGTAATGCATTTATTCAGGATAAGTAATGTATGTACACAGAGAATAGTGAGTGCAGCTCTGGAGTATAATACAGGATGCAACTCAGGATCAGTACAGGATAAGTAATGTATGCACACAGAGAATAGTGAGTGCAGCTCTGGAGTATAATACAGGATGTAACTCAGGATCAGTACAGGATAAGTAATGTATGTACACAGAGAATAGTGAGTGCAGCTCTGGAGTATAATACAGGATGCAACTCAGGATCAGTACAGGATAAGTAATGTATGCACACAGAGAATAGTGAGTGCAGCTCTGGAGTATAATACAGGATATAACTCAGGATCAGTACAGGATAAGTAATGTAATGTATGTACACAGTGAGTGCAGCTCTGGAGTATAATACAGGATGTAACTCAGGATCAGTACAGGATAAATAATGTATGTACACAGTGACTCCACCAGCAGAATAGTGAGTGCAGCTCTGGAGTATAATACAGGATGTAACTCAGGATCAGTACAGGATAAGTAATGTATCTACACAGTGACTCCACCAGCAGAATAGTGAGTGCAGCTCTGGAGTATAATACAGGATGTAACTCAGGATCAGTACAGGATTAGTAATGTAATGTATGTACACAGTGACTCCACCAGCAGAATAGTGAGTGCAGCTCTGGAGTATAATACAGGATGTAACTCAGGATCAGTACAGGATAAGTAATGTATCTACACAGTGACTCCACCAGCAGAATAGTGAGTGCAGCTCTGGAGTATAATACAGGATGTAACTCAGGATCAGTACAGGATAAGTAATGTAATGTATGTACACAGTGACTCCACCAGCAGAATAGTGAGTGCAGCTCTGGAGTATAATACAGGATGTAACTCAGGATCAGTACAGGATAAGTAATGTAATGTATGTACACAGTGACTCCACCAGCAGAATAGTGAGTGCAGCTCTGGAGTATAATACAGGATGTAACTCAGGATCAGTACAGGATAAGTTATATAATGTATGTACACAGTGACTCCACCAGCAGAATACTGAGTTCAGCTCTGGAGTATAATACAGGATGTAACTCAGGATCAGTACAGGATAAGTAATGTATGTACACAGTGACTACACCAGCAGAATAGTGAGTGCAGCTCTGGAGTATAATACAGGATGTAACTCAGGATCAGTATGGGATAAGAAATTTAATATATGTACACAGTGACTCCACCAGCAGAATACTGAGTTCAGCTCTGTAGTATAATACAGGGTTCAGGATCAGTACAGGATAAGGCCTCATGCACACGACCGTAGTTCTGGTCCGCATCCGAGCCGCAGTTTTTGCGGCTCGGATCCGGACCCATTCACTTCAATGGGGCCGCAAAAGATGCATACAGCACTCCATGTGCTGTCCGCATCCGTTGCTCCGTTCCGTAGCCCCGCCCAAAAAATATAACATGTCCTATTCTTGTCCATTTTGCGGACAAGGATAGGCATTATTACAATGGATCCGCAAAAAAAAAAAAACAGATCCGCAAAAAAAACATGCCATACGGAACGTCATCCGTTTTTTTTGCGGCATCACAATTTGCGAACCGCAATACACATACGGTCGTGTGCATGAGGCCTAAATAATGCATTTGCAATGTCATAACATTTTTTTGTGGATTCATTTCAGCTGTAAAATGGTGTTTGCAGGTGGACTTGCTGTTTAAGCTGGCCTAACACATAAGATAGCTATCAGCCTTAGGCTACATGCACATGACCGTATGTGTTTTGCAGTCCGCAAAAAAATAAATAAACGGATGACATCCGTATGCCATCCGTTTTTTTCACGGAATCCATTGTAACAATGCCTAAAACAGACAAGAATAGGACATGTTCTATTTTTTTTGCGGGGCTACGGAACGGACATACTGATGCGGACAGCACACGGTGTGCTGTCTGCATTTTTTGCAGACCCATTGAAATGAATGGGTCCGCATCCTATCCGCAAAAAAAATCACGGAACGGAAACAAGCAACGTTCGTGTGCATGTAGCCTTACAAGCATTCAGCCTACAGCTGTCTTCCTGAATCCCCCTATAAACATGCATAATCTGAGTGGCTGAGAATCACATCCTTTGAGAGTCAGGGTGCGCCTATACCCTGTGGCCAGCAGTAGATTTTGTTGAGCCTAGAAAAGATGCTCCACTGGAGCAATCATAATGCAGCCGTGCAAGAAAAAAAACTTCTGATGTCTGCATCCGAAACAACCATCCATCAATATCTCCCCATGTTACATTCTTCTGTAGTTGAAACATTGGCTTTTATTTTAAGATAAATTGTGGATTTCATAGGGTCCTGTTAGACATAATTACACACAACTTTGAACCTAGTCTTGAACCTCGCTGTTTTTGTAAATTGTACCCATCTTTCATCCCCTCGTGTTGACAGTCCCCCCTCATGTAGCCTGGCAGGTATCAGCAGGCATTCTCTGAAATCAGGCAAACTGTTGACATCTTACTGCGTGATGTGGTTTATTCTTGATCTCGACTTACAGAGATGCATTTTTATGGAAAATCATGTGTGACTTCTGAGACCTCACTATGGTGCCAGTCCATGTACGTTGTTAAATGGTTGATAATTTTTGTCTTCATTTCTTTTTTCTATGATGTGAAATTAAATTTCCATTTTAAGTAGTCAGCTGAATATAAAACTAGTGGCTATAAAAGCTTGTCTGACTTTAATTTTGGCTCTCGGAGATGTATTTCATATTTTATGCAAATATAATTTTCAAAAAGATCTCAAAAAAGTTATTTTTGTTGGACTGGTAAAACCTTTATGCAGAGAATTATTAGGGGCCATTTTTTGTAAGAGAGTGTTCGTATATATTGTTTTTGGCTATGTCAGTAGCAACTTTATGCTACAGATGTCACACATTTACTGGGCCTGTGTGGCCCCAGCCTAAATATGTGCTGATTCTATAAAAATACCTGGTCCACAGCTCCAGGCATAGATGCATTCAAGCATGTACACTGCTCAAAAAAATAAAGGGAACACAAAAATAACACATCCTAGATCTGAGTTAATTAAATATTCTTCTGAAATACTTTGTTCTTTACATAGTTGAATGTGCTGACAAAAAAATCACACAAAAATTAAAAAATGGAAATCAAATTTTTCAACCCATGGAGGTCTGGATTTGGAGTCACACTCAACATTAAAGTGGAAAAACACACTACAGGCTGATCCAACTTTAATGTAATGTCCTTAAAACAAGTCAAAATGAGGCTCAGTAGTGTGTGTGGCCTCCACGTGCCTGTATGACCTCCCTACAACGCCTGTGCATGCTCCTGATGAGGTGGCGGACGGTCTCCTGAGGGATCTCCTCCCAGACCTGGACTAAAGCATCTGCCAACTCCTGGACAGTCTGTGGTGCAACGTGACGTTGGTGGATAGAGCGAGACATGATGTCCCAGATGTGCTCAATTGGATTCAGGTCTGGGGAACGGGCGGGTCAGTCCATAGCATCAATGCCTTCGTCTTGCAGGAACTGCTGACACACTCCAGCCACATGAGGTCTAGCATTGTCTTGCATTAGGAGGAACCCAGGGCCAACCGCACCAGCATATGGTCTCACAAGGGGTCTGAGGATCTCATCTCGGTACCTAATGGCAGTCAGGCTACCTCTGGCGAGCACATGGAGGGCTGTGCGGCCCTCCAAAGAAATGCCACCCCTCACCATTACTGACCCAATGCCAAATCGGTCATGCTGGAGGATGTTGCAGGCAGCAGAACGTTCTCCACGGCATCTCCAGACCGTCACGTCTGTCACATGTGCTCAGTGTGAACCTGCTTTCATCTGTGAAGAGCACAGGGCGCCAGTGGCCAATTTGCCAATCTTGGTGTTCTCTGGTAAATGCCAAACGTCCTGCACGGTGTTGGGCTGTAAGATGTGGATGTCGGGCCCTCATATCACCCATATGGAGTCTGTTTCTGACCGTTTGAGCAGACACATGCACATTTGTGGCCTGCTGGAGGTCATTTTGCAGGGCTCTGGCAGTGCTCCTCCTGTTCCTCCTTGCACAAAGGCAGAGGTAGGGGTCCTGCTGCTGGGTTGTTGCCCTCCTACGGCCTCCTCCACGTCTCCTGATGTACTGGCCTGTCTCCTGGTAGCGCCTCCATGCTCTGGACACTACGCTGACAGATACAGCAAACCTTCTTGCCACAGCTCGCATTGATGTGCCATCCTGGATAAGCTGCACTACCTGAGCCACTTGTGTGGGTTGTAGACTCCGTCTCATGCTACCACTAGAGTGAAAGCACCGCCAGCATTCAGAAGTGACCAAAACATCATCCAGGAAGCATAGGAACTGAGAAGTAGTCTGTTGTCACCACCTGCAGAACCACTCCTTTATTGGGGGTGTCTTGCTAATTGCCTATAATTTCCACCTGTTGTCTATCCCATTTGCACAACAGCATGTGAAATTGATTGTCACTCAGTGTTGCTTCCTAAGTGGACAGTTTGATTTCACAGAAGTGTGATTGACTTGGAGTTACATTGTGTTGTTTAAGTGTTCCCTTTATTTTTTTGAGCAGTGTATTTATATATGGGAGGGAAAAGGTTATCTCATTGTAACTGGTTGCCAGGAAGACCTGATAGAGAGGGGAGGAGCAGAAGCCAAGAGTTACTACGTATGTATGTCAAGGAATTGCTGATACAGGGAGAGTCCCTACGTATATATGCCAGGAACAGCTGCCAGAGGGTGGAGGAGCAGAATCCAAGAATAAGTATGTGTATATGCCAGGAAGAGCTCATAGAGGGTGGAGGAGCAGAAGCCAATAGTCAGTACGTATATATGCCAGGAAGAGCTCATAGAGGGTGGAGGAGCAGAAGCCAATAGTCACTACGTATAAATGCCAGGAACAGCTGCCAGAGGGTGAAGGAGCAGAATCCAAGAGCAACTATGTATATATGCCAGGAAGAGCTGATAGAAGGGTTGAGGAGCAGAAGCCAAGAGTTACTACGTATGTATGTCAAGGAATTGCTGATACAGGGAGATTCACTACGTATATATGCCAGGAACAGCTGCCAGAGGGTGGAGGAGCAGAATCCAAGAATAACTATGTGTATATGCCAGGAAGAGCTCATAGAGGGTGGAGGAGCAGAAGCCAATAGTCAGTACGTATATATGCCAGGAAGAGCTTATTGAGGGTGGAGGAGCAGAAGCCAATAGTCACTACGTATATATGCCAGGAAGAGCTGCCAGAGGGTGAAGGAGCAGAATCCAAGAGCAACTATGTATATATGCCAGGAAGAGCTGATAGAAGGGTTGAGGAGCAGAAGCCAAGAGTTACTACGTATGTATGTCAAGGAATTGCTGATACAGGGAGAGTCACTACGTATATATGCCAGGAACAGCTGCCAGAGGGTGGAGGAGCAGAATCCAAGAATAAGTATGTGTATATGCCAGGAAGAGCTCATAGAGGGTGGAGGAGCAGAAGCCAATAGTCAGTACGTATATATGCCAGGAAGAGCTCATAGAGGGTGGAGGAGCAGAAGCCAATAGTCACTACGTATAAATGCCAGGAACAGCTGCCAGAGGGTGAAGGAGCAGAATCCAAGAGCAACTATGTATATATGCCAGGAAGAGCTGATAGAAGGGTTGAGGAGCAGAAGCCAAGAGTTACTACGTATGTATGTCAAGGAATTGCTGATACAGGGAGATTCACTACGTATATATGCCAGGAACAGCTGCCAGAGGGTGGAGGAGCAGAATCCAAGAATAACTATGTGTATATGCCAGGAAGAGCTCACAGAGGGTGGAGGAGCAGAAGCCAATAGTCAGTACGTATATATGCCAGGAAGAGCTTATTGAGGGTGGAGGAGCAGAAGCCAATAGTCACTACGTATATATGCCAGGAAGAGCTGCCAGAGGGTGAAGGAGCAGAATCCAAGAGCAACTATGTATATATGCCAGGAAGAGCTGATAGGGGAGGATCAGAATTCAAGAGCAAGTATATATAGATGTCAGGAAGAGCTGCCAGAAGGACGAAGAGCAGAAACCAAAAGTAGCGATATACAGACACAGGCTTGAATGGACCAGACCAATAACAAATTATTTGAAAAATGCTCTAGGAATCATGTTCTCCTCACCGATACCCCACCACCCCAGTTTGGAAGCTTCCCCTCCCCCCACCAGTCTTTACTTCCTGATGCATTTGGACACACAGGAAATGACCACTTCACGCCAGTCAGACCAGTGATTGAGCGGTTATTTTCTGTATGTCAAGAGGCACCAGGATGTGAGGCCTGGCGGGGAGTATGAGGAGCATCGGATTAGGAGAGCTAGGGGATTGGTGATTTTAAATATATATTTTTTTACAGCGTTCTGAGCTTTTTCTAAATACATTTTATTTTCCGGACAACCCTTTTATTAGGTTTTGTACTTGACCAGCAGACAAAGATAATAACCTCACAAGAGCCAATATGGCTGACAGGAAGTAGCCTCTTATAATAACCTCAAGAAAGCTAATATGGCTGACAGGAAGTAGCCTGTTATAATAACCTCACAAGAGCTAATATGGCTGACAGGAAGTAGCCTGTTATAATAACCTCACAAGAGCTAATATGGCTGACAGGAATTAGCCTTTTATAATAACACCTTGAGAGCTAATATGGCTGACAGGAAGTAGCCTCTTATAATAACACCATGAGAACTAATATAGCTGACAGGAAGTAGCCTTTTATAATAACACCAGGAGAACTAATATGGCTGACAGGAAGTAGCCTCTTATAATAACACCATAAGAGCTAATATGGCTGACAGGAAGTAGCCTTTTATAATAACACCTTGAGAGCTAATATGGCTGACAGGAAGTAGCCTCTTATAATAACACCAGGAGAACTAATATGGCTGACAGGAAGTAGCCTCTTATAATAACACCATGAGAGCTAATATGGCTGACAGGAAGTAGCCTTTTATAATAACAACATGAGAGCTAATATGGCAGACAGGAAGTAGCCTTTTATAATAACACCATGAGAACTAATATGGCCGACAGGAAGTAGCCTATTATAATAACCCCATGAGAGCTAATATGGCTGACAGGAAATGGCTTTTTCTTGTGTATGTGTAGTGATACAAGTCCTCGGGCTTTCCTTCACCTGCTTGTTTTTCTGTCTCGCTGTGTACAGGACCAGAGGCTGACTTTAATTTTACAGAGCACCTATAGTGCTGTTATTACCAAAAACTATAAAACATCTTTACTCATACTTAAAGGGGTTGTTCCATAAAAAATATGATGGTTTTCAAACCAGCACCTTGATCTGAATACTTTTGTAATTGGATGTAATTCAAAATTTTGTATAGTCACTGAGTTTTTCAACACAATGTATCTGTAGAGCGCCACCTGCGGTTTGTTTATACTTATTTCTCTGTCCACCTGGCTGAGATGGTCACACATGCTCAGTTCCATCTTTCAACTGCCACCAGCTGTATCTACTGTTAGAAACTGTGACCGTTGCAGGGAGAAAGGACATGCGTTCTGAGAAAGGACACATGCGCTGAGATGTGACAGGGAGAGGGCTGCCGCAGAAAGGACACACCCATGAGCTTCTAGCCTAAAATAAATCTAGCACACTAATCGGAGCAATGAACGAGGATATCTCTGGATCCATGTGAGGTACAGGGCCGGTTCTAGCTTTGTGAGAAGAGATTGTCATGTACTATATGATGTCTGATTTTTATTTTTTAGATTAATGACGGGGCAGCTCCTTTAAAGAAACATATTATGATCTCCAGAGGGTTAATAATGCCTCTCGCCCTCGAGCCTTCTCTGTAATCCCGACTAGAACTTGGAATGTTTGGGAAACAAATGAAAGGAAATAAGTGGAAATGAAGGCTACTTGAGGAAATGTGTCCTTTGATTATGGCATAATTACTAACAATGGAAGCGGGGAGCGTGTAGCCCCTTCATGAATCATTGGATGTGACCGCACATGGGCTGAGGAAAAAGCTCCTTGAAAGCATTTCCCCTAAAATGAAAACCGTCGCCACTATGTATATGTTATTATATTATATTATATTATATTATAGTTGTCCTCTTTCCAGCTGCTGAAAGTCTATTCAGATCTTCCTACATTGTATCTAAGTGACCACCAGTGTGGATGCTGTAGTTGCTTTAAAGGGAATCTGTCACTAGCATATTAGCAATTTTTTTTTTAAATGAATCCATGTGTAATAAAGTACCTTATTTCCACATGTCTTGTTCTTTTTATTCTGTCTTGTCATTTCTTCAAAAAAACTCTTTTTATGATATTCAAATGAAGCTGTAAGGAGCCCAGAGGGGCGTTATTCTTTGTCCACGGTGCCCAGGAACGCCCCTCTGAAGTGCCGTGCCCGCCTAAATTTGAAAACTAAGAACTCCTCCAAGATCGCCTAAATCGCCTCCCAGAGGCGAGGCTAAGTGCCCCCCCCCCCAGCGCCGCGCTCTGCGGCAAACACCCCCGATCCGACTCTCGCCCGCATCCGAAATCCCGCGCAGGCGCATTGCCGGCGATTGCCTGCGCGATGATAAGACGACTGAGGGCAACAGCTTCAACAGCGTCACTGGGCATGCGCCGATCCCAGCTGGCTGAGGAAACAGCGAACACGTCACTGGGATCGGCGCATGCCCAGTGACGCTGTTGAAGCTGTTGCCCTCAGTCGTCTTATCATCGCGCAGGCAATCTTATCATCGCGCAGGCAATCGGGGGGGAGCACTTAGCCTCGCCTCTGGGAGGCGATTTAGGCGATCTTGGAGGAGTTCTTAGTTTTCAAATTTAGGCGGGCACGGCACTTCAGAGCCCCTCTGGGCTCCTTACAGCTTCATTTGAATATCATAAAAAGCGTTTTTTTGAAGAAATGACAAGACACAGAATAAAAAGAACAAGACATGGAAATAAGGTACTTTTATTACACATGGATTCATAAAAAAAATTTTTGCTAATATGCTAGTGACAGATTCCCTTTAAGGGTTGTCACAGACTCCTGAAGGCATATTAATCTTGCTGTATCCGAACCCAATTTCTTTAAAAACTTTCTTAATAGGGCAGCACGGTGGCTCAGGGGCTAAAACTGATGTCTTGCAGCACTGGGGTCCGAGATTTGAATCTGACCAAGCACAACATCTGCACGGACTTCGTATGTTCTCCCCGGGTTTGCAGGGGTTTCCTCTGGGTTCTCCGGTTTCCTCCCACACTCCAAAGACCTACTGAAAGGGAACTTAGATTGTGAGCCCCATTGGGGACAGTTAGATTCTAATGTCTGTAAAGCGCTGCGGAATATAGTAGCGCTATATAAGTGCATAAAATAATTAAAAAAATAACAATAATATGGGCTCCGTCCTACTGTAAAATGTATGCCCTCTGTGGAGGTCTTTCCAAAGTTTTTGCAAATATCGCGAAACTTACTTTGTTTCCATCACGTCAGTTTGTTTATTCGCATAAATTACTGTACCAAAATACTAAGCCGATTTAATGAGGCACAAAGTTGAGTTTGGCAAAGTGACACGATAGAAGCGAGACGAAGTAAGTCTCGCGATAGTTGCAGAAACTTCGGGAAGACCTCCACGCAGGACATACATTTTACAGTAGGACAGAGCCCATATTATTAACGTCGTTTTTAAAAGAATCAGGTTTGGATACAACAATCTGAACCCGATTCACTCAACCCTAATTATAATAATCTTTCAGAGGGGACATGTGCAAAGGAAATCAGACACTACAGAGAAGGGCTGCATTTACGCGCAGCATTCACCTCCGCTGTATCGGGATAGCGATCGATATAGCCATAGAAAATCATTGTTCCTGTGCAGCAGATCGTTGTTCAGACAGCACAATCTGCTGAACAGGAACAATGATTATTTTTTTTTTCGTGCCGGAAGAACGACAGGATCACCCGATGAATGAGCGTTTGCACCTTTCGCACTGGCAAATTATCGGAAAACGAGCGTTTATACAAAAACTCATTCCTAATAATCTGCCTGATCAGCGGACCCTAACAGATTAGCTCAAAGAAGAAGAGAGAGGGCCCTGCTCACAGTCTATGCGGAAATATGGGTGTAACAAAAGGTAAAAGTGGTTATTTTGTGCAATTTATACAGAATAGGTACAGTACAGACCAAAAGTTTGGACACACCTTCTCATTCAAAGAGTTTTCTTTATTAAATTGTAGATTCACACTGAAGGCATCAAAACTATGAATTAACACATGTGGAATTATATACATAACAAACAACTGTGAAACAACTGAAAATATGTCATATTCTAGGTTCTTCAAAGTAGCCACCTTTTGCTTTGATTACTGCTTTGCACACTCTTGGCATTCTTTTGATGAGCTTCAA
This sequence comes from Bufo bufo, assembly GCF_905171765.1. NCBI lineage: Eukaryota > Metazoa > Chordata > Amphibia > Anura > Bufonidae > Bufo > Bufo bufo. The sequence goes on from NC_053390.1 coordinate 44,342,272, forward strand.
GAGGTAGTCCCCTGAAATGGTTTGCCCTGTCAGGTTTAATAAGTTGGATTTCTTGCCTTATAAATGGGGTTGGGACCATCAGTTGCGTTGAGGAGAAGTCAGGTGGATACACAGCTGATAGTCCTACTGAATAGACTGTTAGAATTTGTATTATGGCAAGAAAAAAGCAGCTAAGTAAAGAAAAACGAGTGGCCATCATTACTTTAGGAAATGAAGGTCAGTCAGTCAGCCGAAAAATTGGGAAAACTTTGAAAGTAAGGGCTATTTGACCATGAAGGAGAGTGATGGGGTGCTGCGCCAGATGACCTGGCCTCCACAGTCACCGGACCTGAACCCAATCGAGATGGTTTGGGGTGAGCTGGACCGCAGAGTGAAGGCAAAAGGGCCAACAAGTGCTAAGCATCTCCGGGAACTCCTTCAAGACTGTTGGAAGACCATTTCAGGGGACTACCTCTTGAAGCTCATCAAGAGAATGCCAAGAGTGTGCAAAGCAGTAATCAAAGCAAAAGGTGGCTACTTTGAAGAACCTAGAATATGACATATTTTCAGTTGTTTCACACTTGTTTGTTATGTATATAATTCCACATGTGTTAATTCATAGTTTTGATGCCATCATAGTCATGAAAATAAAGAAAACTCTTTGAATGAGAAGGTGTGTCCAAACTTTTGGTCTGTACTGTAAGTGCGCATAAATCTGCATGAGACATCACGCAGACAGTGTAACACTACAGTAAATCGATTTGGCCAGCTGCTCCGTCTATTTCACTGGGGCTCCATGGGGTATAGGGCCCATTTTCTGCTGCTTGGTGGGGATCCCAGCAGTAGGACCCCCACCAATATAATAGTTGTCCCCTACCCTGTAACTTTCTGTAACCCAATACTGGAGTTGGCTGGGAGTTATGGCAAGAAGACGCACAGAAATAGAGATACTACTGCAGGGATATGAGAGCCTGGGATGAACCGGAAAAGCAGCTTGATAGAGGAAGTTTTTGAAATTAATCCATGTAATTAGAATATCCATATTTATTCTAAATCATTATAGACTTCTTAGATAAAAATGAAAGGCGTTTCAAGTGAGATGATTGGTTGTGATGAGCCCTTTGAGTTTTTCCGGCTCCAGCCAAAGTCTGGGCTTTGTGATAAGGAGGGAAGCGCCAGTGCTCTGACGGCTTGCAGGCCGGAGCCTGGTGTCTGAAGCCTCTTTGAAGTGTCATCACTTGTGAGTGGCCACTAATTGTTAAATATCTATCACGTTTCACAGAGTATTGAAGCGTCCCAGCAGCTGCGCTCACACAGTGCCAGATAATAAATAGCAAGCCCTCACGTTGGGCTCTGGTGCTATTTTGGCAGCTGAGTCATTATTGTGTTTTAACTCTTTTTGTTTTTTTATTGAGAAACTTTTTATAGTTTGTTGTTTTGTGTTTATCAGAAATTGCTTTGAAAAAATTTTGAATAATTTTTGGGTCAATTTGAGTACAACGCCCGTAAATGTTTTATTCCTTACTTCTAAAAAATTACCAGTAAAATTAATCACTGTACTTTCACGCAATTAATTTTCTTTTAATAGAAAAATGGTGTAAATAGCAGATTTCTAAATCATTCATTTAAAAAAAATCTACCTGCAGCCACCTGAAAAAAAAAAGCTGTAAGGTCATGGCCACCAGTGGTCTCATTTTCACTTAATAGTTGCAGTCCACTGCATGTTGTCCCTGGTAACAGAGACTCTGAAGACGGCTGAGAGGAAGTGGGGGCGCGTCAGAGCTAGCTCAGATCCTGAGCCTGATAAAAGAACTTCTTGTGCACAACTTCTAAGCATAGCAGGAACCTCCTGATTTCCTGTAAGTGTGATTCATCCCTCCTTCTCAGCTTTCTGAGCTCACTAGAAGCAAACAAAATGGGAAGTAAGGGAATTGAGGTCACTGCATACAGTATTGACAGAAGGGAGACGCCCGTGCTTCTGAGAGAAATGCGTCTAGCTGTGCAGCTGAAACAGGGAATAATATAGCTGAAAGAGACTAGGGAAGCCCAGACATAACTGTTCCTTCACAGTCAGAGGTCGCGCTCCATTTTTTCTGGAAGAGTAAAAATACTCCTCTTACCATTTTTGAGGAGTATTTTCCGCCGATGAGGAGTACGAAAGTTACAGTAATTCAAATAGTTAATACGAAGGCCTACATAACATTAAGGGGTTGCTATTTATGCATGAAAACCATTACTAGTATCTAGAACTGTCTTCCATGCATAAATGGCAAATTTAGACAATTTTACATTTAGCGGAGGTCAGCACCACTGAGGTCACTTGCTCTGAGGGGGTCGGCACCACTGAGGTCACTGTTGCTCTGAGGGGGTCGGCACCACTGAGGTCACTGTTGCGCTGAGGGGGGTCGGCACCGCTGAGGTCCCTGTTGCTCTGAGGGGGTCGGCACCACTGAGGTCACTGTTGCGCTGAGGGGGGTCGGCACCACTGAGGTCACTGTTGCGCTGAAGGGGGCGGCACCACTGAGGTCACTGTTGCGCTGAGGGGGTCGGCACCGCTGAGGTCACTGTTGCGCTGAGGGGGTCGGCACCACTGAGGTCACTGTTGCGCTGAGGGGGTCGGCACCGCTGAGGTCCCTGTTGCTCTGAGGGGGTCGGCACCGCTGAGGTCCCTGTTGCTCTGAGGGGGTCGGCACCGCTGAGGTCCCTGTTGCTCTGAGGAGGGTCGGCACCGCTGAGGTCACTGTTGCTCTGAGGGGGTCGGCACCACTGAGGTCACTGTTGCTCTGAGGGGGATCGGCACCACTGAGGTCACTGTTGCTCTGAGGGGGTCGGCACCACTGAGGTCACTGTTGCTCTGAGGGGGTCGGCACCACTGAGGTCACTGTTGCTCTGAGGGGGTCGGCACCACTGAGGTCACTGTTGCTCTGAGGGGGGTCGGCACCACTGAGGTCACTGTTGCGCTGAGGGGGGTCGGCACCACTGAGGTCACTGTTGCGCTGAGGGGGTCGGCACCACTGAGGTCACTGTTGCGCTGAGGGGGTCGGCACCGCTGAGGTCCCTGTTGCTCTGAGGGGGTCGGCACCGCTGAGGTCCCTGTTGCTCTGAGGGGGTCGGCACCGCTGAGGTCCCTGTTGCTCTGAGGGGGTCGGCACCGCTGAGGTCCCTGTTGCTCTGAGGGGGTCGGCACCGCTGAGGTCCCTGTTGCTCTGAGGAGGGTCGGCACCGCTGAGGTCACTGTTGCTCTGAGGGGGATCGGCACCACTGAGGTCACTGTTGCTCTGAGGGGGTCGGCACCACTGAGGTCACTGTTGCTCTGAGGGGGTCGGCACCACTGAGGTCACTGTTGCTCTGAGGGGGTCGGCACCACTGAGGTCACTGTTGCTCTGAGGGGGGTCGGCACCACTGAGGTCACTGTTGCTCTGAGGGGGTCGGCACCGCTGAGGTCCCTGTTGCTCTGAGGGGGTCGGCACCGCTGAGGTCACTGTTGCTCTGAGGGGGTCGGCACCACTGAGGTCACTGTTGCTCTGAGGGGGGTCGGCACCGCTGAGGTCACTGTTGCTCTGAGGGGGTCGGCACCACTGAGGTCACTGTTGCTCTGAGGGGGTCGGCACCACTGAGGTCACTGTTGCTCTGAGGGGGTCGGCACCACTGAGGTCACTGTTGCTCTGAGGGGGGTCGGCACCGCTGAGGTCACTGTTGCTCTGAGGGGGTCGGCACCACTGAGGTCACTGTTGCTCTGAGGGGGTCGGCACCACTGAGGTCACTGTTGCTCTGAGGGGGTCGGCACCACTGAGGTCACTGTTGCTCTGAGGGGGGTCGGCACCACTGAGGTCACTGTTGCGCTGAGGGGGGTCGGCACCACTGAGGTCACTGTTGCAGTGATTTTATGAGGTTTAAAGGGTTTTTCCTAAGATGGATATTTATCACCTGTCGTTAAAAAAGGACCCCTCACCTCTCCTGATTTGTCTGTTTTGGTAACTACTTGCACCCCCACATGTAATAACAATCCTGGAGGATCTATTCTTATGACTTTATGTTGCACCATTGCTCTGTTTAGGGATCGACCGATATTGATTTTTTAGGGCCGATACCGATACCGATAATTTGTGAACTTTCAGGCCGATAGCCGATAATTTATACCGATATTCTGGGAATTTTCATTTTTGAGAAAAAAAAAAATTCCTACACAAATCTGCTGAAAATTAATATGTTTATTGTTAATGTGTATTTTTTTTGTTTATTGTTAATGTGTATTTTTTTTTTATAAATCTTTTTCATTTATACTTAATATTTTTGTGTTTTTGTTTTTTTACTAACTTTTAACCCCCTTAGGGACTAGAACCTTTGTCCTATTCACCCTGATAGATCTCTATCAGGGTGAATAGGATCTCACACTGTCCCTGCTGCTCTGTGCATAGTGCACACAGCAGCATGGAGCTGAACATGGCAGCCAGGGCTTCAATAGCGTCCTGGCTGCCATGGTAACCGATCGGAGCCCCAGGCTTACACAGCTGGGGCTCCGATCGGAGGAGCAGGGGAGAGGGGATCCTGTGGCCACTGCCACCAATGATTAATACTGGGTGGGGGGGGGGGGGGGGGCGCACTGCGCCACCAATGTTTTTACTATTGGCCGGGATTGGGATGGGGGTGGGGGGCGCACTGCGCCACCAATGATTAATACTGGGGGGCTTGGGGGGGCGCACTGCGCCACCAATGAAGATAAGTCTCTCGATCATTCATATACAGGAGGCGGGAGCTGGCTGCAGAATCACATAGCCGGCTCCCGACCTCTATCAGCGGTAGCTGCGATCCACGGCACCTGAGGAGTTAACTACCGCGGACCGCAGCTATCGCTCATAGAGGTCGGGAGCCGGCTATGTGATTCTGCAGCCAGCTCCCGCCTCCTGTATATGAATGAATGAGAGGCTTATCTTCATTGGTGGCACAGCGGCCACAGCCCCTCCCCTCCTCTTATGTTCTATCCCCTCATTGGCGGCAGTGGCAGCACAGGGGGAGGAGACACTGCTTCCTTCTCCCCTGTGCTGCGGAGGGAACACAGAGAGCGCTGTCAGCAGCGCGTTCTGTGTTCCCCATACGTTATCGGTATATCGGCAAAATAGATGCCGATACCGATAACGTTCAAAATCCTCAATATCGGCCGATAATATCGGCCAAACCGATAATCGGTCGATCCCTAGCTCTGTTATTCCTGTTATTAGTTATGAATGACTTGCTGGTAGTTTGCAGTGAAGGTCCAGATGGGGGTGTCCCTGCACAGCCTGATATTATTCAGTCAGTGCTGTCAACTGGTAACATCCAGCTGGACCTTTATTGCAGACTACTAGCAATTAGTTCATAAGTTCTAGTAGGAATAATAGAGTAATGGTACAATATAGAGTCACAAGAATTGACTCCCCAGATTTGTTATTGCATGGGAAATGCAAGTCGTTACTAAAACAGACATGTCCCCTTCAAGTACATGATCGCTGGGGGTCCCACCTTGGTTACCATGTTCTAGTGTTCTCTGGGTCAAGTATGGAGAGGTAAATAGTGTTGATCTTGGGACAATCCCTTTAATTTTTGCTGCTGTTTCTGTGCTGCTAGTCACTGGGGTTTGCCATCCATCACGTGGCTATTGCTGCCCAGTGCCCACCAAAGTTACGTTCTTGTAGATGAGCTCTCAGGTGGGTATGTCGGTGCCACCGGGGCTGTTTGTAGACTCTGAAGAGACCTGAGGCACTGGCAGAGCAGGACACAGGCACAATGGATGGTGGTGCATGCTGGTGCCAAGGGCACAAGCGAAAGACCCGGGCACATACCTTGCACCGTCACATGTTATGGATCTGGATGATGACATCACGCAGTGATAACCACTGATCTAGGGAGCAGCAACCTTTGGCACTCCAGCACTGCTGTGAAACTACAACTCCCAGCATGCACACTTGCTCAGCTGTTCTTGTAACTCCCAAAGTGAAAGGGGGATACTGGGAGTTGTAGTTTCAGCACAGCTGGAGTGCCGGAGGTTGCTTTTCCCTGATCTAGAGGCTGTCATTTTGTGTTATGCTTGATCTTGCTATAAAGGGGAGTTTGTCTTCCATGACCCATTGCCCTATCTCATTCCACAAAAAAGCCACCACCGCTGTGGTTATTGGATTATACAGTTTTACAGTGAAGTACTTCATGCACTTGGCAGAGGGACTGTGTCCTGGAGGCTGTAAATGGCCACATGCGGCACCGCATTACAGAAGAAATCCTTATAAGCGTCTGATGGAACATGCTGCAATGAGTCTGATGGATTCATAAGAAAGCTGACAGGTGACAGAGGTCTACGGGTGACAGGTCTGTCGTTATGGAGGTCTCCTGTTGGCGTGTCCAGCGCTGGGACCCCCGCTGACTTCTATAAGCAGGAGTCTGAAGCGCTCAGCCACTTTTCCTCACTGCTGACTGCGGTAGTGAAGACGGTCCCCTAGACCTTCTATTGAGGCCGTCTTCACTACCGCGCTCAGCAGGGAGGAGCGCTCGGCTGAGCGCTTCAGACTCATCACTATAGGGTAAAAACAAGGCGCTCAGACCACCACTTACCCCGCCAGTAAGGATCGCGCGCCTCCTTCCTCCCTCTACAGAGCGGTGTGTCCTAAGCTCCGGCAGCCCGCTCAAACTGACCAATGACAAAGCTCCTTACTGTAAGGAGCCTTGTTATTGGTTGTCTCAGGCAGCAGCAGCATCGCTGCACTGCCTGCGCCGTTCACAGCATTCACTACACTTATGAATAGCAGGGAAAAGTCTAAGGCGTATCGGTACGCCTTAGACTTTTTCCAGGGAGTAAAATGGCCTGAACAGGCGTCTATGACGCTTGTACAGGCGTTATTGCGACCTCTGTTCACAGTTATGATTTATAAAGCAGCATAGACATTATGCAAACTTTTTTTTTTTTTTTTAACTCAGGTCTTTAAATGGGTTGTGCAGGGGTTTTATATTGATGGTTAGTGTGGAGCGAACCCGAACTGCAAAAGTTCGGGTTTAAGCAAAAGTTTTGGGTTCGAGTTCGGTGTTCGGGAATTTAATAATGCTTGTTGAAAGGCTGCACTGCAGCCAATCAACAAGCTTTTAAGCTGTGGGCACTTAGAAGCCATCACAGCCATGCCTAGTAATGGCATAGCTGTGATTGGCCGGTGCATCATGTGACCCTGCCTCTGGATCACGTGTAGCTGGATCACGTGTAGCACCGCCCATCAGCTCTGAGTAGTGCAGGGACAGGAAGCAGGCAGCTGAAGTGAGGGAGAGTGTTAGGAATATCATCTGGCTATTCTGTGGGTGACCTATAGTGATTGTTCTGTGGGTGCAATACACCAGCTTTGCACCCCTGACACAGAAATTTAATAATTAATCTGGCTGTTAATTCTGTTGGTGACCTATAGCAATTTTTTTTTGTGGGTGCAATGCACCATCTTTGTACCTCTGACACAAAAATATAATAGTTAATCCGTCTGTTAGTTCGCTGGGTGACATATACCCATTTTATGTGTGAGGTATACCTGCACTGCATCCATGACAGGGAAATTAATATAGTTAATCCAACTGTTAGTTCAGTGGGTGACCTCCAATGAGGAGAGCATCAAATAAGAGACGTGGCCCTGGTTGTGGTGCTGCTGGTGTTGGTGGAGCTCCTGTTGCAGAGAGAGGACATGGTCGATCTGTGCCAGCTACTCCCCCAAATAAAACACCTTCCTCAGGGGCACGTAGGCGACAGAACGTTAATAGTTATTTTGTAGGCCCGAATACCGGTGTACAAATGGTGAGGCCATAACAAGTAGAGGCGGTAGTAAATTGGGTGGCTGACAGTGCCTCCAGTTCCTTCACATTGTCTCCTGCTGAAAGCGCAGAGTTGGCACCTGCAGCCCATGGGCATCTGCCTTTCACCTCACCCCCTTGCAAATCAGCCAAGCAGTCTGAGCCCCAAGTCATGCAGCGGTCTCTTCTGCTTTTTGATGACTCTGCTAGCAGTGTTTCCGTGGGCCATCCACCTAGCCCTGCCCCAGAAGTGGAAGAGATTGAGTGCACCGATGCCCAACCACTTATGTTTCAGGATGTGGACACGGGAGGACCACCGCAGCACATCTCTGATGATGACAAAGCACAGGTGCCAACTGCTGCGGCTTTCTGCAGTGTGCAGACTGGCAAGGAGGGCAGGGGTAAAGAGAGGGTGGAAGATGATGTGGAGGATGATGAGGTCCTCGACCCCACATGTAATCAAGGTCATGCGAGTAACGTGTGCAGTTTGGAGGAAGAGGTGGTGGTCACACAGCACCAGCCACACAGCAAAAGAGGGAGCAGGGTGCAAAAGCAGAGTGGCTGTCCCCTAGACAGTACGTTTTCTGCCCACCGCACCCAGGGACTGAGCACACCAACGCCAGCTCCAAGTAGTTCCCTGGCGTGGCAGTTCTTCAGACAATGTGCTGACGACGAGTGGTTTGCACGCTGTGCAATCAGAGCCTGAAGCGAGGCATAAATGTTCTAAACCTGAGCACAACCTGCGTGACCAGGCATCTAAATGCAAAGCACGAGCTGCAGTGGAGTAGACACCTGAAAAACCAAGAAAGGTCTCTGGCTCCTCCTGCTTCCTCTTCTGCTGCAGTCTCGGCCTCTTCCTCCCCCTCTGGAGTGACAGTGGCACCTGCCACCCCGCAAACAGAGAATGTGGCAGCAACAACACCACAGTCACCAAGCATCTACACACTGTCGCATGGAAGCGTTCAGCTGTCCATCCCCCAAACACTGGAGCGGAAGAGGAAGTACCCTCCTACCCACCCGCGATCCCTGGCCCTGAATGCCAGCATTTCAAAATTCCTGCCCTTTGAAATGCTGTTATTCCGTCTGGTGGAGACGGAGATTTTTAAAAACCTAATGGCGGTGGCTGTCCCACAGTACGTGGTTCCCAGCTGCCACTACTTTTCCAGGGGAGCCATTCCTGCCGTGCACAACCAAGTGGCGGACAAAATCAGGTGTGCACTGTGCAACGTCATCTGTGGCAAGGTCCACATAACCACCGATACGTGGACAAGTAAGCACGGGTGCACACTGGGTAAATGCAGTGGCTGCTGGGCCTTAGGCAGATAGCATTTTGGCGCATGTCCTTCCGCCACAGAGGATTGCAGGATGTTTCTCATTGCCTCCTCCTCCGCTTTCTCCTCTACCGCCTCCTCTTCCGGTCAGCGTAACACCTGTGCCACCAACTTCAGCACAGCCAAGGGGAAACGACCGCAGGCTGTTTTTAAAACTTATCTGTTTGTGGGAAAACCCCCACACCGCTCAGGAGCTGTGGACCGGCATAGAATAACCGATGAGTGGTTGGTGCCACTGAGCCTCAAGTCCGGCCTGGTGGTATGCGATAACGGGAGAAATTTTGTAGCAGCTCTGGGCCTAGCCGGTTTGACGCACATCCCTTGCCTGGCGCATGTGCTGAATTTGGTGGTGCAGAGGTTCCTGAAAATTACCCCGATATGTCAGAGCTGCTCTAGAAAGTGCGGGCCGTTTGTGCGTGCTTCCGGCGTTCTCACCCTGCCGCTGCTCGCCTGTCTGCGCTGCAGCGTAACTTCGGCCTTCCCGCTCACTGCCTCATATGCGACGTACCCACAAGGTGGAACTCCACCTTGCACATGCTTGAGAGACTGTGCGAGCAGCAGCAGGCCATAGTGGAGTTTCAGCTGCAGCACGCACGGGTGAGTCACTCGGCGGAACATCACCACTTCACCACCAACGAGTGGGCCTCCATGGGGGACGTGTGTGCCATGTTGCGCTGTTTCGAGTACTCCATTAACATGGCCAGTGCCGATGACGCCATCCTCAGCATTACTATCCCACTTCTATGGCTCCTTGAAAAAACACTTTGATGATGGAAGAGGAGGAGGAACAGGGATCATTTCCACGGTTATCAGGCCAGTTAATCACAAGTGGCTCGGAGGGTGGGTTCCTGCACCAACAGAGGCCAGGTACACAACTGTCCAGCCGGTGTTCACAGCAGGGTGGTACCCAAAGCAGGTCATGGGCGTCACTGGAGCGTGGCTGGGGGGATACAGAGGACACAGACAATACACCTCCCACAGAGGGCAATTTGTCGTTGCGGCCCCATTGAAATGAATGGGTCCGCATCCAAGCCGCCAAAACTGCGGCCGTATGCATGAGGCCTAAATGGAAGAGAAAGCACAGCTCCATTCAAAGTGTAGGGGCCATGCCAGGTTACTGCAGATCATCTCCCACTAAAATAAATGGGAGCTAAATTGCAGTAATCCAGCACAGCCACCTCGCTTTGAATGGAGTTGTAGCTAGTTCTAGCATCGAAACAGGGAACAGCTGATTGTTGGGGGTGCAGAGTGTCAGGCCCCCACTGATTAAAATTAGTAACATATCCTTACGATACATAATCAATATGAGGAGCCTGGAAAACCCCTTTTACTCTCTAGATGCTGTGGTCAATAGGAACAGTGGCAGTAAGGCCTCATGCACACGGACGTTTTTTTTCACGGTCCGCAAAAACTGGGTCCGTAGGTCCGTGATCCGCGTCCGTTCTTTCGTCCGTGGGTCTTCCTTGATTTTTGGAGGATCCACGGACATGAAAAAAAAGTCGTTTTGGTGTCCGCCTGGCCGTGCGGAGCCAAACGGATCCGTCCTGAATTACAATGCAAGTCAATGGGGACGGATCCGTTTGACGTTGACACAATATGGTGCCATTTCAAACGGATCCGTCCCCATTGACTTTCAATGTAAAGTCTGGAGTCCCTTTTATACCATCGGATCGGAGTTTTCTCCAATCCGATGGTATATTTTAACTTGAAGCGTCCCCATCACCATGGGAACGCCTCTATGTTAGAATATACTGTCGGATATGAGTTAGATCGTGAAACCTCATTTCCGACAGTATATTCTAACACAGAGGCGTTCCCATGGTGATGGGGACGCTTCTAGTTAGAATATACTACAAACTGTGTACATGACTGCCCCCTGCTGCCTAGCAGCATCCGATCTCTTACAGGGGGCCGTGATCAGCACAATTAACCCCTCAGGTGCCGCACCTGAAGGGGTTAATTGTACTATCATATCCCCCTGTAAGAGATCAGGGCTGCCAGACAGCAGGGGGCAGACCCCCCCCTCCCCAGTTTGAATATCATTGGTGGCCAGTGCGGCCCCCCCCTTCCTCCCTCTATTGTAATAATTTGTTGGTGGCACAGTGTGCGCCCCCCGCCCCCCCCTTCCTCCCTCTGTTGTAATAATTTGTTGGTGGCACAGTGTGCGCCCCCCCCCCCCCTTCCTCCCTCTATTGTAATAAATCGTTGGTGGCACAGTGTGCGCCCCCTCCTTCCTCCCTCTATTGTAATTAAATCGTTGGTGGCACAGTGTGCGCCCCCCATCGGCGCCCCCTCCCTCTATAGCATTAACAACATTGGTGGCCCCCCGATCATTGGTGGCAGCGGGTTACTAGCAATAGTACAATAGTAAAAGATTCATACTTACCTGAGAGCTGCGATGTCTGTGTCTGGCCGGGAGCTCCTCCTACTGGTAAGTGACAGTTCATTTAGCAATGCGCCGCACAGACCTGTCACTTACCAGTAGGTGGAGCTCCCGGCCGGACACGAACATCGCAGCAGCCAGCAGCAGGTAAGTATGAATCTTATACTATTGTACTATTGCTAAGTAACCATGGCAACCAGGACTGTAGTAGCGTCCTGGTTGCCATGGTTACCGATCGGAGCCCCAGCGATTAAACTGGGACTCCGATCGGAACTCCGCTGCCACCAATGATGGGGGGGAGATGGGAGGCCGCACACTGGCCACCAATGTTGTTAATGCTATAGAGGGAGGGGGGGCCGATGGGGGGCGCACACTGTGCCACCAACAAATTATTACAATAGAGGGAGGGAGGGGGGGGGGGGGCGCACACTGTGCCACCAGCGAATTATTACAATAGAGGGAGGGGGGGGGCCGCACTGGCCACCAACCTATTATTACAATAGAGGGGGGGGGGCCGCACTGGCCACCAATGATATTCAAACTGGGGAGGGGGGGGGTCTGCCCCCTGCTGCCTGGCAGCCCTGATCTCTTACAGGGGGATATGATAGTACAATTAACCCCTTCAGGTGCCGCACCTGAAGGGGTTAATTGTGCTGATCACGGCCCCCTGTAAGAGATCGGGTGCTGCCAGGCAGCAGGGGGCAGTCTTGTACACAGTTTGTAGTGTATTCTAACTAGAAGCGTCCCCATCACCATGGGAACGCTTCTGTGTTAGAATATACTGTTGGATCTGAGTTTTTACGAAGTGAAAACTTAGATCTGAAAAAGCTTTTATGCAGACGGATCTTTGGATCCGTCTGTATGAAAGTAACCTACGGCCACGGATCACGGATGCCAATCTTGTGTGCATCCGTGTTCTTTCACGGACCCATTGACTTGAATGGGTCCGTGAACCGTTGTCCGTCAAATAAATATGACAGGACATATTTTTTTGACGGACAGGATACACGGATCACGGTCTCGGCTGCAAAACGGTGCCTTTTCCGATTTTTCCACGGACCCATTGAAAGTCAATGGGTCCGCGAAAAAAAACGGAAAACGGCACAACGGCCACGGATGCACAAAACGGTCGTGTGCATGAGGCCTAACACAGAGGCTCCCTGTTACCAGTGCTGATGCTGCTGTGATCACAGGACTTTATTAGCAGGTAGTAGGGCTGAAATGATTACTCGATTGAATTGAGTAATTCGACACAAAAAAATTTGTTTGCTTGCTTTTACTCATCGCTCCGCGGTCACCCGCCGGCAAAACGGATCCGTCCCGTTTCTGTTATGCAGGAGAGGACTCCCCTGCATAACGGAAATGGAACGGATCCGTTTGGCAACCCACAGACTTTTATTATGACGGAATAAATAACGGAATGCCTCTAAAGGCATTCAGTCATAGAATTGTGTTATGGTCCGTGGTAACGGAATCCATAACACAATTCTCCTTTTGGTCACAGGTGCATATCCATCAAGCAAGCATATAGAGAACTAATAAAAGCATGGCTGCATAACATTTCACATGCAAACAATAGAACTGAGAATTGGGGTCATATTTTATTTGTGTTAGTGTTAGGAAGCCATCTGCAGAAGCCAGCTTGACGCCTGGTAGATGGGCCCGACACGTTTGATGAAAAATGCGCGCAAAGAGCTTCTATTTTTTCATTTCTAGTAGGTATAATTCCACATTAATTTTGAATGACCCCCATTTCTCAGTTCTATTGTTTGCATGTGAAATGTTGTGCAGCCATGCTTTTATTAGTTTGCAATTGACCTTTTACCAGTAAACTAAAATATGAAATTCGCTCTCTAGTCAGGACGACAGTGCAGCACGGGGAGAAGAAGATGAAGAAGCTGTGGAGCGGCGCCCCTACAGGAGAGGCAAGTATTTTATTTCACTGGCGCTGGGGACATGGCTAGGAGGGGGAGATGGTGGCACTATGGGGAAAGCTGGTGGCACGAGGGGGCAGCTGATGGCACTGAGTAGGCAGCTGATGGCACTGGTGGGGGCATCTGATGGCACTGGTGGGGCAGCTGATGGCACTGGTGGGCAGCTGATGGCACTGAGGGGGCAGCTGATGAGTTTTTATATAGAAAAACGTTCTTTTAATTAGTTTTTTGTTTTTAGAATACTCGATTAATCGTTGGATTAATCGATAGAATACTCGATTACAAAAATAGTCGATAGTTGCAGCCCTAGCAGGCAGGTACCTCCTAGAGACACATACTCCGCTTGTATTTCCTTATTTAAACCCTCAGTACTCCATACATATACTCTGGCTCTATGCTGTGCAGTCACTGCTCCCGCTGTAATGGCCAGGATCAGAGAAACCTCTGATTCTGGCCATCCTTTAAAGAGGTATTCTCATTTTAGACATTCATGTCATATCAACAGAATTCACATCTGGGACCCACGCTTACCTCCGAAATGATGGTCCCACAACGCTGTCCTATGCCGCTGCAAAAGGAGAGTTTGCTGTGCGTGCCTGGTTCTCTTCTTTTACCTCTAAGGCAGTTCCACATACATCCAAGAGTGAAGACAAACCTGAATGTCTAAGATGAGGATATCCCTTTAAGTGGTTACAAAATTCATCTTACTTTAGCTTTCTAACAAGGAAGTGACGCTCACTTGAATAAGCAATGAGCTGCAGTATACATCAAGCACGTCCACTGTTTAGTTTCTGGCTGGGTATCGATCTTTTATTAATGACCTATCCTGAGGATAGCTCTCCAATATCTGTAGCCCGACATTTTAATTTTTAGTTGTCCTCTTCTGTCCTTTTTTTCTTTGACATGGTGTCACACTTTACCATTTGTTCCTGGTAATGCAATATTGACCTGACCTGCAATACCAGATTCAGCCAGTGGACAAGAGGAGCGCTGTTTCAGAGAAAAACAAAACTGACCTATTTTTTTTATTCCCTTTTATTCAGCGATACCTCCCCTGCGCCCATGTTGTTGTTGCACAGCTTGGCAGATTTGCCCGTTTTCCCTGATATCACTTCTGCAAGCAATTAAACTAATTGCCCATTTAATCTCTACTTGGCCAAACCCTGCAACCTTTATTCACTTTGTTGGAAAAGTGTTTCCGGATGGAGTAATTACATCTACAAGCGGGCGAGCAAAGAATGAGCTCATGAAAAATCCGCTACATGTCATCATGCAGCCATATCCAAGGCAAATGTTTTTACAGGTCTATATGATTCACTGGTAAGACATGCAGCATGTGCCCGGGGGCAGAGCCAGGGTGGTGGGTACCAGGTATGGAGCAGCCCCGTGCCTCTGATCTATAAGTACTTGTATAATGCTGAGCATTAGGACTGAGGATAAGGATATTACCAGTAATTACATCTCTATAGCATCCAAAAAATGAGATTTTAGTTTTTTGCACGTGTTAATATTTTTCCCCCGCACAGTTAGTGAAACAGCAGAAAAGCCACACATGAAAAATACTCAAGAACAGTAATGGCTAACCTCCGGCACTCCAGCTGTAGTGAAACTACAACTCCCAGCATGCTCCATTCATTTCTATGGAGTTCTGAGAACAGCCAAGCAAGTGGTACATCTTGGGAGTCGTAGTTTTAACACAGCCGGGGTGCCGGAGGTTAACCATCACAGTCCGAACTGCAGCAATAAAAACTGAATGGAAACTTTGCCTCCTGTGAATACGGTCTTAAAGGCTTTGTCCACATTCACAACCAATTTGTCATTCAGAGGTGTAACTTTTGGGCTCCAGCGCATAATCTGTAACATTTATAATACTGGTGTCTTCTTAGGCTACTTTCACACTAGCGTTGTTTTAATCCGGCGTTCAATTCCGACACCGGAACTGCCCACCGGATCCGGAAAAACGTGTGAAAACGGATTACATTTGAATCCTGATCAGGATTTTGATCACAATGAAAAAATGCATTGGAAAAAACGGATCCATCATTTATGGACTTTAACTTTTTTTTCACATTTTTCGGGTTTAACATGCAAAAGCCGGATCCGGTTTGACTGAACACACGGCGCCGGATCCGGCGTTAATGCAAGTCAATGGGAAAAAGACCGGATCCGGCGTTCAGTCAAAGTGTTCAGGATTTTTGGCCGGAGGTAAAAATACAACATGCTACGTTTTTCTGAAATGCCTGATCAGTCAAAAAGACTGAACTGAAGACATCCTGATGCATCCTGAAGGACTGACTCTCCATTCAGAATGCATTAGGATAAAACTGATCAGTTCTTTTCCGGATTTGAGCCCCTAGGACGGAACTCAGCGCCGGAAAAGAAAAACGCTAGTGTGAAAGTACCCTTATGTGACAGAGGGGTTTTTAGGCCCCCTGCGGCTCCAGGGACTGGGTGTGACCTCTAAACCCCTAAAACTACACTCCTGTTGATATTGAATGAATCAACTTTGCAGATAGACTGAAAAGATCACTGACCTGTCAAAGAGCCTTGTACAGGCAACTATAAGTAAGAAACTTTGTAATATATCTTATTGGAGAAAAATGCCTCTTTTTCCACTCTTTTCCTCCCCCTCTCCTAAATTAACACAAATACACTGTATGTGAACAAGTAGCAATTATTAATCGAGCTGCATACAATTACTACACCTCCATTATACTCCGCTTCTCCTCTCCATCTGGGAAAGCTTTTATTGAAATGACTATATTCTTTAGGAAACTTGGTTAGAGCTGAGCTTTTCCAGTTCTGCTCATAATTTCCTCTCTTTTGATGTAGTCAGTGGTCCTAATAATTGTGGTCACCCACATGATGTCCTGTGGTAGATCTTTGTTGTCTGGCTATGTCTGTTATTTTAACCATTTGTTCCCCTTTACCAAATTGTTACCTTAAGGCCTCATGCACACGGGCGTTGTTTTGGTCCGCATCCGAGCCGCCGTTTCGGCGGCTCGGATGCGGACCCATTCACTTCAATGGGGCTGCAAAAGATGCGGACAGCCCTCCGTGTGCTGTCCGCATCCGTTGCTCCGTTCCGTGGCCCCGCTAAAAAAATATAACATGTCCTATTCTTGTCCGCGCTTTGCGGACAAGAATAGGCATCCGTGTTTTTCAGATCCAAGATTTGCGGACCGCAAAACACACCACGGTCGTGTGCATGAGGCCTAAAGGGGTTGTTCCCCCCTGCGGACCTTTTCTGCAAACCCAGGCTCGCAGTGGGAGTCATATTTACCAGATCCCCCGGTACTGTATTCTGGCTCCATTGCTCCCCCCTCTGACACCGCAGGTCTTGGGTCTCCCCCGCATCACTGCAAATCTGGTTTGACATGTGTCATGTGGCCACTGCAGCTAGTGACGTGTCACTCATGTGTCGGGTCAGTAAGATTCCCATTGCAGGTCCGGACGCACTGGTGTAGAGGAAAGGGGGGGATTGTTGCAGCAAAAGTCCCCACAGTTATATTTCAGGGGATTGTCCCACAAAAACATTTTTCAAACCATCACCTGGAATTGAATACTTTTATAACTGCATTAATTAAAAATGTACCATAGCCATTGAGTTATTTAATAAAATATATAAGAAAAAGAACTGCATCGCACATCCTCAATACTATGCTTTCATCTAATAACTTCTCAGCATAATTTACATCGCTTCTCAGCGCAGTTTATCATATACCTACCCCTATGCTGCATGCTGTACATGAGGCATTAGTATACAATTTGATCAAAAAGCATAGACCCACTCACCACGACAAGGTTGCCTCTTTGAATGGGACCCTATTCTAAATTTGGCGCAGTGCTGCACGGCGACCATCGACGCCGCAGCACCGCACCAGCAGGCAGCGGGACCCAGCAGTCAAACAGCGCCCCCGCTGTCTGGCAAAGCCACCCTGGCACTGGGTCCCATTCAAAGAGGTAACCTTGTCGTGGTGAGCGGGCCTATGCTTTTTGATCAAATTGTATACTAATGCCTCATATAGAGCATGCAGCATAGGGGTAGGTTTACGTTCAATTGCGCTGAGAAGCGATGTTAATTATGCTGAAAAGCAGTTATTAGATAAAAGCATAGTATTGAGAATGTGCGATCCAGTTCTTTTTCTTATATTTTACATTCAATAAAATATATCTGTAAAGCACCACCTGCTGTTGGTTTTCCTTATTTTTCTGTCCACCTCGGTAACATTGCTGGTGGCCGCACATGCTGAACTACCACCAGTCATATCTGCTGTTAGAAGCTGCAACAGTTAGTGGGAAATAATAGCATCAGAAAGGGTACACCCCCTGAGCTGTGATAGGGAGAGAGCTGCAACAGAAAGGACACCCTCCTGAGAAAGGAAGGGCCCCATGAGCTGTGATAGGGAGAAAGCTGCAACGGAAAGAACACCCTCCTGAGAAAGGACAGGCCCCATGAGCTGTGATAGGGAGAGCTGCAACAGAAAGGACACCCTACTGAGAAAGGACAGGCCCCATGAGCTGTGATAGGGAGAAAGCTGCAACGGAAAGAACGCCCTCCTGAGAAAAGACAGGCCCCATAAGCTGTGATAGGGAGAGAGCTGCAACGGAAAGAACACCCTCCTGAGAAAAGACAGGCCCCATGAGCTGTGATAGGGAGAAAGCTGCAACGGAAAGAACACCCTCCTGAGAAAAGACAAGCCCCATGAGCTGTGATAGGGAGAAAGCTGCAACGGAAAGAACACGCCCCCTGAGCTGCCAGCTTGACATACTGTAAATCCAGCGGGCTGGTTCTAGCTTTGTTAGATTGTCATGTACTATATGATGTCTGACTTAAATTTTTTACATTTATCATGGAATAACCTCTTTAGAAGGGACAGGCAATCAGAAAACGACTTGCCGTTTAAAGTGGTTAACTGGGATTTTAAGAAACTTGACTAAAAGTAGTAGTCTTGTTAAAAGGAATCTACTTTTAGTGTATGAAACCGATGGCAATGGACCGCACATGTTCAGCACTATAATAGAAATGCCTTTTCTTGTCTGTGGCTGCGAACTATTTTTTTGCGGGGCCGCGGAACAAAAGTGCGGATGCGGTCAGCACACTGTGTGCTGTCCGCATCTTTTCCGGCCCCATTGAAAATTAATGGGTCCGCACCCATTCTGCAAAATTGCGGAACAGATGCAGACCCATTTTGCGGATGTGTGAATGGACCTTAACATGATTAAAACTATACCTTTTGTCTGGGTTGGTGATCTTTTAACATGCCAGAAAATGACTACTATATAGACACAGCTCTACATAGCATTGCCATCTGTTTTATACAGTAAAAGTAGGTGACAGGTTCCCTTTAAATCACCCGCCAGTCCTGCAGTGGTGACACTATTTCCTGTGACTGCTGCAGAGGTCACATGGAGTCAGAGGTCACAGTAGCTTCAAACGCCTATACAAGCAGTTTTACACCTTGCAAAGTGTCTCATGCGTCTATCTACACCAGGCTTTCCCTGCACTGAGGAGCGCTCCAGGCCGCACAGTGATACTGCTGGTGCCCACACAACAATAAAACTCCTCACTTGCTGCCAGTAGTAGGCGGCGCTGGCGGGAAGGAGCTTGTTGTTACCAACCACTTAACGCAAAACGACATGCTTGTAAGGGAAGTATGGAGACATGTGGCCACAATGATCGTGATTGGAGATAACTCTGATCCTGGTCATTTAAATCCTCGGCATATGAGAGGTTAGATAGATGGAGAGGGCTTCTTGTGTAGGCTCCAAGGGCTGCCATAGCAAGCTGCGTGTTAAAGGGGTTGTACGGGATTGGGGACATTGGTGTAATAGTACAAGAGTGACATACATATTACATACATGTATTTCCTACCTTTGGCACATATTTATGAAGCCCCATTTTTATATAGGAAATTGTTAGCCGGAAGTGATTGTTTTCTTATACTCGGTGACGTACCGGTTCCCTTGCAGGCAAGTAAAGCCTCTCCTTCCGGCTGCTCGGGGAGCCCGGTGACGTCACCGGCACTGAAGGGCGGGCTGTAGCTGAGGATCATTGGGAGGTATGTCCACTGTGTAGCGGACGGACCAGGTTACTACAGCACTGATCCTACTGGAATGAATGGTAGCAACACTGGAGTAACCAGCTCCATCCACTGCACCATGTAGTTCCGGGACCGGAGCCGCTCCTGAACAGCAAAAATATTACAGAAAGAAAAAAAATGATATAATTGAAAATTCTTAGTGCCATATTATGGCCTATCGCAGATAGCACCATATTGAGATATAACTTTTAATAAAATTAGTTAAAATATTGCCAGATATAACCAAAAGAAAAAGCAATTAAAAACCAATAACGGGTAAATAATAAAAAAATCACCATAAAAATTGTTATATAGGTTAACAGACCGGGTGGTAGGATCAGGCAACAAAACAGGGTAATACAATGTATGCAGGGGAACCCAACTGACCCTGTGTTGTTCTTAGAAGCCTAAGGGCTCATGCACACGAACATATTTTCTTTCCGTGTCCATTCCGTTTTTCTTGTGGACAAACACATATGTCTCAATCTGCCACACTCTGATACTACATCAGCGCCAACACTGCACGAAAAACCCATGTGGGTGACAAACCCTTGTGGACATGACAGAGGACGTTCTATCTGCCATGCAGTGCACTGCCACCCTGTGCCGCACTGGCTAGAACGGATGATTGATGGCGGGGCATCGTCTTTGTATTCAGTGAAGGTGCAGAAAAATCCTTCTTAATTAGACAGTGTTTGTTTAGGTCCTTTTTGATATCCCTAGTTAAAATGACGTCCGTGAGCGTGTGTTTTAGGTTTTCTATCCTTGATATTGTTACTGCGATACCCTTTCATCGACTTAAATAAAAATCATCAAGATTTTCATTAATCTGATCCGGCAGCTGGCCTTGCAGTGGTGAAATCTCTGATCCTTTGTGGCCTTCACTGCTAAATTACATAATAACCTTTGAAGGCTTTACTTGGTTTAATCCACTGACCTAAATAACTAATGTGATTTTATTTTTTATTTTTTTTCAATTGGGATAATTAAAAAATTCTTCTGTGTTTAGATATTACTGTTACACGCTTGTTTTGGCGCCCTCTGCTCTTACATACTTGTTATGGTGCCCCCTGATCTTACATACTTGTTATGGTGCCCCCTGATCTTACATACTTGTTATGGTGCCCCCTGATCTTACATACTTGTTATGGTGCCCCCTGATCTTACATACTTGTTATGGTGCCCCCTGATCTTACATGCTTGTTATGGTGCCCCCTGATCTTACATGCTTGTTATGGAGCCCCCCTGTTCGTACATACTTGTTATGGTGCCCCCCTGATCTTACATACTTGTTATGGTGCCCCCTGCTCTTACATACTTGTTATGGTGCCCCTCTGATCTTACATACTTGTTATGGTGCCCCCTGATCTTACATACTTGTTATGGTGCCCCCCCTGCTCTTACATACTTGTTATGGTGCCCCCCCTGCTCTTACATACTTGTTATGGTGCCCCCTGCTCTTACATACTTGTTATGGTGCCCCCTGCTCTTACATACTTGTTATAGTGCCCCCTGCTCTTACATACTTGTTATGGTGCCCCCTGATCTTACATACTTGTTATGGTGCCCCCCTGATCTTACATACTTGTTATAGTGCCCCCTGCTCTTACATACTTGTTATGGTGCCCCCTGCTCTTACATACTTGTTATGGTGCCCCCTGATCTTACATACTTGTTATGGTGCCCCCTGATCTTACATACTTGTTATGGTGCCCCTCTGATCTTACATACTTGTTATGGTGCCCCCTGATCTTACATGCTTGTTATGGTGCCCCCTGATCTTACATGCTTGTTATGGAGCCCCCCTGTTCGTACATACTTGTTATGGTGCCCCCCTGATCCTACATACTTGTTATGGTGCCCCCTGCTCTTACATACTTGTTATGGTGCCCCCCCTGCTCTTACATACTTGTTATGGTGCCCCCTGCTCTTACATACTTGTTATGGTGCCCCCTGCTCTTACATACTTGTTATAGTGCCCCCTGCTCTTACATACTTGTTATGGTGCCCCCTGATCTTACATACTTGTTATGGTGCCCCCTGATCTTACATACTTGTTATGGTGCCCCCCTGATCTTACATACTTGTTATGGTGCCCCCCTGATCTTACATACTTGTTATAGTGCCCCCTGCTCTTACATACTTGTTATGGTGCCCCCTGATCTTACATACTTGTTATGGTGCCCCCTGATCTTACATACTTGTTATGGTGCCCCCTGATCTTACATACTTGTTATGGTGCCCCCTGATCTTACATACTTGTTATGGTGCCCCCTGATCTTACATACTTGTTATGGTGCCCCCTGATCTTACATACTTGTTATGGTGCCCCCTGATCTTACATACTTGTTATGGTGCCCCCTGATCTTACATACTTGTTATGGTGCCCCCTGATCTTACATGCTTGTTATGGTGCCCCCTGCTCTTACATGCTTGTTATGGAGCCCCCCTGTTCGTACATACTTGTTATGGTGCCCCCCTGATCTTACATACTTGTTATGGTGCCCCTGATCTTACATACTTGTTATGGTGCCCCCTGATCTTACATACTTGTTATGGTGCCCCCTGATCTTACATACTTGTTATGGTGCCCCCCTGATCTTACATACTTGTTATGGTGCTCCCTACTCTTACATACTTGTTATGGTGCTCCCTGCTCTTACATACTTGTTATGGTGCCCCCTGATCTTACATACTTGTTATGGTGCCCCCTGATCTTACATACTTGTTATGGTGCTCCCTACTCTTACATACTTGTTATGGTGCCCAGTGCTGTTGCCGTTTTGGACCACTTGTGAGAGCCCTGAACGGTTCTGACAAACGGAAAGCCAAAACGCGAGTGTGAAAGTAGACTTAGTTGTCCATAGCAACCAATCAGATTCCACCTTTCATTTTTCACAGCTCCAGTTTGATAACCCCCCCCCCCCCCCATAGTTGTGGTTCTGCTGATTAAAACTACTGCAAGTGATGGTGCCTTCTCAAACAGATGATCGGCAGCGGCAGCCAGGAAATAAAAATGTCAACCTTATTGGCAGTTCAATAATCATTACCATTTTACTCAAACTTTGGGAACAATGCAAGTGTAGGAAAGTCATCCCCCCCCCCAATGCTGATTGTACCCATGTGCACAGTGGGGTAGATTTATCATGAGGGACATTTTTAAAGTCACTTTTGCAAGAGTCTGTGTTGCTGTAATTTGCACCAATTTGCAACATTTGAAAAAGTTGCAGTTGATATATTTGGCTTAACCCTTTGGGATTTTGAAGAAAGCAGTCAGCTCCTGTTTTACACAACAGACACCCAGAGACACAGTCTGTGACCGGCCATAATGTGATCGTACTGACCCGGAGAATCAAAATAACATCATTTTTACTGCATAGGGAATGCTGTAAAAAAGAAACCAGTAAAACTATGGCAGAATTGCTTTTTTTTTCCAATTCCACCCCATCAACAACACCCCATCGTATGCAGTAGTAAATGGTGCCATTAGGAAGTACGACTTGTCCCACATAAACAAGCCCTCGTACGGCTATGTGAACGGAAAAATAAAAGGCAGGGAGTAGAAAACAGAAAAAAAATGAAAATCACTGCTCAGTAGGCTAACTGTGCCCACACCCTTTTCAAAACTATTTGTGCAACCGAGCCCAAAAAGTTGCAAAGTCCTTAAAAGAATTGGAGGACAGGACATGATCAGTTCCCCTCAGTATGATCTATGAGGAGTTGCAGGCTGTTTTTAGAAAGAAGCCTGCACCTTGTCATTTCTGGTGTTTTTATGATTTTTGTTTTACCACATTATGTTCAGCGGGCGCTCAACTGCGTCTCTGAAGCTCGGCCTTGTAACCCAACCACATGGTAGACAGTAGACATTTTTCCCATCAGGAGATCAGTCTGTGGGCGAGTAATTACTGCCTGGTTACGGAACAGCAATTTCTCCAAATGAAATGTCTATAAAATAACAAGGTATATTTTTTGGTTGTAGATTCGGTTACACAACGATTTATTTTTGAAGGTAGCACATAGCCATAAATTTACGTGAAACTGACTCTCCATGTATCGTGATGAAATGTAACAAAAATAATCACAGATCGATTTTACGAAGGGTTTGTTCCACAAAATCAACTTATCCCCCGCAGATAAGCCTCTTACCTGAGACAGCGCTTTCCTCCGCTATCTCCGTCAGCCTCATGGAGAATGAATAAAGCCAGAGGGGACGTGCTTGATCTGCCGCTTCTTTTATATGGTAACGGGATCGTTCTTCTTGTGACTGCTGGGACCCCCACCCATTGACTGCTTATCCCCTGTCTTGCTAATGGGGGATGTTAATTTTGTGGGCTGAGCATCAGACCCCGAGGATAGGCCATTAGTATCTTGACCCCCTAAAACGTCTTTAATTGCACCACTTACATTCAACGTAAAGGGGGTTATCCCATGATTGATGTAAAAAAATGAAAATCAGACATCGTATAGTACATGGTAATCTCTTTCTAACAACGCTAGATCCAGCCCTGTACCTCACATGGATCCAGAGATCTCCCCAATCATTCATTCAATTGCTCTGCTAGGTTTATATCAAGCTGGCAGCTCAGGGGGAGTGTCCTTTCTGCTGCAGCTCAGAGGGCGTGTCCTTTCTGCTACAGCTCTCTCCCTCTCGCAGCTCAGGAGGCAGTTGAAAGATGAAACTGGGCATGTGCGTCCACCTCAGTGAGGTGGACAGAAAAATAAGATAAAGAACAAACATCCGGTGGCGCTACACAGATACATTTTATTGAATAAGTGTCTGTACTAAATATTTAATTACATGCAATTACAAAAGTATTCGGATCCAAGTACTTGTTTGAAAACTGTAAAATATTTTTGGGCGGGACAACCACTTTAAAAGGATATTCCCATTTGGAGATTTATGGTATATCAATAGGGTATACCATAAATGTCCAATAGGTATAGTTCTCACCTCTGGATCCTTCTCCTCCTATCTGAAAAATGAGCCCTTGATGTAAACAGAGACCACGCTGCGCATGCGCAGCATCCTCTCCATTCATTGCTATTGGACTATAACCTTAGATGTCCAATAGGGAATCCTGAAGCCCAGTTCGGTTCCAAGTTTTAAAGTGGTTTTCTACTTTAAAAATTAACTACCGAAGTTATTTAACGAAGTCACGCGCGACTACGCGAATAACTTACTTCAGCTCATCGGAGACCATACATTTTAATACTGTACAGAGATGGCTCTCCGTACAGTATTAGGGCTCATTCACACGACTGTATGAATGGGTCTGCATCTGTTCCGCACACTGTATGCTGTCCGTGGCCCTGGAAAAAAAGATTTGGGGACAAGAATAGGCATTTTCTATCATAGTGCTGGCCATGTGAGGTCCGCCAATTTGCGGAACGCAAACGGGCCGGTATGCGTGTTTCGCGGACCGCAAAACACTGCGGTCGTCTGAATGAGCCCTTAACGCGAAGTTTTGAACGAAGCGACTTTGGATGTAGCATCGCCCATCACTAGATGGGACCCTGGAGTAAGCTACACATTTGCAGCATCCTCTCCATTCACTACTATTTCATATATATCTTTTCTGAGGTACAATAGCTGTGAACGGAGAGGAGCCCGCGCATGTGCGCCTTGCTCTAGGGTCCCACGCCTTTTGGACATCTGTGGCATATCCTATTGATATGCCATAAATGTCCAGATGGGAATATCCCTTTAAACAGCCTCCTCACTTTCCCAGACTTTTGCAGCAGTGCAGTGAGGGCAGTGTAGACTCCTCTGGGTGGTAGTGTTGCATATTCTGGACTATGCTGGACATGCCACGAGGTCGTCAGCCAGCGGTATACGCTATATCTCCTTACTGGATGGGATTTTTTTTTTCTTTTTCACTTCTCGCCAGCACTTAACCCAATGGGGTTTCTTAGGGCTTCTCCTGGGATAAAGTTATGGAAGAGAAGATGCTGGCGGCATCGCCCTGTGTGGGACGGCTGTAAGCACGCGCAACGTGTATAATCCTAATTTACCATAAGTAGTTCTTATAAGCCATTAGGAAACCCCTTTGGCCTATTAATGGCGATGTTCGGGGTGCACTTTGCTGATGATTGTAAATGCAACGCCTGGATTATTCATAATGAGGCTTTTAGTCAGGACTGGAGCGAGTTGCGGCTTTCTTTATATGTTGGTTAACCCTCTACAGCCAGGCTCACTGCACGCTGTCACATTGGTGATATCAAGGCATTTGGCAGCATTTTCGGGCAGCCTGCTGGCTCAGTGGTTAGCATTCATGCTTTGCAGGACTGGGCTTGAATCTGACCATGGAGAACCTCTGCACGAAATATGCAGGTACTCCATATAATAGGCTCTGTTCACACTAGTGTCATGGCTTCTGCGTGCAGCGGTGCCACGTATGATGGGACATATCTGTTGTCAAAGGGCTTTGGGGGAGACTTATCAAAACGGGGGGGGAACTGGCTTAGTTGCCCATAGCAACCAATCAGATTTCATTTTTCAGAGCTCCTTAGGAAAATGAACGGATCAGTTTGGTTCCTTTACACCAGTTTTGATAAATCTCCCCCTTTGACTTAAAGGGGGTCTGTTGAAGTTCCGATCTTTTTTTTTTTGGACAGCAAAAAGAGTGCAGTCTGCTTCGCTTTTCTTGCTTATGAAAGCAAATATGAACAATTCCTTAAAGGAGTTATCCAAGACTATAAAATGCCCCTCCCCCCATATGCCAGGCCCCACACAATGAATATACTTACCTGGCTCCCCGCGCCGCTCCCGCTCCTTCTCCCAGTGCGCAGATGAAAACATCCGATGCTAGGGAGGCTCGTCCCCGTCCCTGTCTGCCATTGGCTTCTCCCCCCGACACCGGATGTTTTCATCCACGCACAGAGACAGGAGTGGCGCGGGGAGCCAGGTAAATGTACTCATTGTAAGGGGCTCGGCATATGGGGGGCAGTTTATAGTCTTGGATAACCACTTTAAAGACTGTGTACACCTTTTTGGGGGCATTTTTTAATTATTGCATTGTACTTATTTTGAGCTGAAAAAATATTTTTTTTTCAATTAGTCTTTATTAAAAAATTTGGCATCCTTTTTTTCTGTACAGAGCTGAGATTCTCTAGTAGCACCTTTTGGATTTTCCATCATTGGATTTTCTGTCTTTTCCATCAGACCAGGAGCTGACGGGCTCCTTATCTCTGCTCTCTGCCCTTATAAACACTCATTATAGCTCAGTTCTCACGTTACTGATAAGAATGTGGCTTAATTTCATGACCTCTTAGTAGTTTAGAGATAAGATTTATTAGATGACCGGCACAAAGTGAAAGTACCAGTCACACAGCTAGAAAAACAGTTAACCTTTTGTGACAGAATGGCTCAATATTTTTAATAAAGGCCAATTGAAAATATGATTTTTAGCCAAATATGAGTAAAATGCAATCATAAACAAAATTTGCCTCCAAAGGTGTACATAGCCTTTAACGTGGGTTTGCTGCTACACTACAAAAACGCACTAAGTTAAAGGGATTTTCCGGGATTGATGGACTATCCTCAGGATAGATCAATATCAGATCGGTGGGGGTCCGACTCCCAGCACCCCAGCAGTCAGCTGTTTACAAGGAACCAAGTGCTATGACATTCTCACAGCACACAAACCACAGCGTCGTATAGTGTCTAGTGGTTGTGCTTGGTATTGCAGCCAAGGCCTATTCACTTGAATGGGACTGAGCTGCTCCTAGGCCTTGTGACCGATGAATGTAAAGAGGCTGAAGCCATCACCGGAACGCAGCAATCCTCCTCACACAGTTCATCAGCGGGCGTGCCCTTAGTTGGACCCCCACTGATCTAATATTTATGACCTATCCTGAGGATAGGTCATCAGTATTGTAGTCCTAGAAAGCCCCTTTAATTTGCCTTCAATTGAAATCGTCCTTAGTTTGGGACAGGGAGTGGTGTACGTGATGACAGTCAGTACTGCGGAATATGTTGCCGATATATATGCAATAGGAAACACCCCAATACGTCTCTCTTTGCCCAATAGTTTGTAAGGGTATTGTTCACATGACAGAAATTCGTCTTGGATTGTGCTGCATATTCCCATCTAAAATCTGTGTGAAATCCACGTCCCATTGTTCCCAGTAGAAATCCATTTTGCTGTTCATACGGTCATGGATGATTTTCACGTGGATTAGCCCCTTTGAGCCACCTTGGATTTCTGCTGTTGGTTCCCTTGCAAATTTTTCTGATGAAAATATATATTGTGGACGTACCCAGGTGCTTTACCCCTTCATGGACAATGAGCTTTAGATCTGACACCTAAAAATAAAATAAATTCAGGACTTTTTAGGGTACTTTCACACTTGCGTCGCTGGATTCTGGCAGGCAGTTCCATCGCCGGAACTGCCTGCCGGATCCGGCAATCTCTATGCAAACTGATACCATTTGTAGACGGATCCGGATGCGGATCCGTCTCACAAATGTATTTCAATACCGGATCCATCTCTCCGGTTGTCATCTGGAAAAACGGATCTGGTATTTATCTTTTTCACATTTTTAAAGGTCTGCGCATGCGCAGACCGCAAAACCGGATCCGTTTCCGGAACACTTGGGGCATTAATACATTTCAATGTAAAATAATGCCGGATCCAGCATTCCGGCAAGTGTTCCGGAATTTTGGATGGAGAAAATACCGCAGCATGCTGTGGTATTTTCTTCGTCCAAAAACCGTACAGTGACTGAACTGAAGACATCCTGAACGGACTGCTCTCCATTCAGAATACATTAGGATAAAACTGATCAGTTTATTTCCAGTATTGAGCCCCTAGGACGGAACTCAATGCCGGAAAAGAAAAAACGCTAGTATGAAAGTACCCTTATATCTCCTAGTAAATACTTGTACTCCCCTTGACATAACAATTCTGGGGCATGTTTTCTTGTAACTCTGTGATGTGCTGTTCTTCTGTTATTCCTCCTAGAAATTCATAAGTAAATTAACAACTGTCCATTACCAGTCTCCCTATCAAAAGGAGCGTGTCCCTGCTAAGTTTAGCACTTTCAGCGCCAATTGCTCAATGTGATCGTGTGTAGGGACACTCCACCAGCTGGTAACATTTAGTTGTAAATTAATTTAATCTTAGATTTCTAGCAGGAATAACAGAGGAACCGCAGAGAAAAATAGTCCCGACTGTTTATTTGCACTGTGAACACAGTAATATACTAAAGCAGAGATGTCAGGGGAGGTGACCAAACTTGTGTTTCTCCACACGTGGCAGCTCATACGGCCATAATTTGCCCCCTGACTTCCATCTCTTGTGGTTTCAGACCAAGTGTATCCCAGCAACTCTGTACTAAACATCAAATACGGAAATGAGACATTTTGGTTAACCGTAGTTTTGGTCTGTAAAATATGTGTGTAAACGTATGATGACATTTATAACTCTGTGTATTATAGGTGGAAGATTGTGTAGAACCTTGGATTGTGACAGTGGAAACTTCAGAGGATTTTTGGATATTTTCCTCCTTTTTGTCCCTTCTACCTATGACGTGAATGCTGCTCTGGAGATGCTTAATTTTCATTGGGTTTGTTGAATTTTACCAAGTGTCAGAATGTGATGTTACCTAAGACAGTTCCCATCGGTTCCTCTCTTATTCTGGGCTTCATCGATGAAGAAACGACCGGTGCCTATGCTGCTCTTACGTTTCCCACGATGCTAGGATTATTGGCGTCTCACCATGCCGATCACTCAGGAGAATGCCGCGTTTCATCTGACTCTTCTACGCCAATGGCTCCTGGACAATCTCCAGACACAAGACGGAGGACCCGAGAAAGGTCTGTACATGGCCGCCGTCCAGAAACTCAAGGAATACATCCAGCTCAACTTCAACTTGGATGAGGAACCCTCTGGCAGGTACCAGAGCACCTTAGACATGGAAATCTGCACTGCTTACCTCACCAGGGATGGAGAAGACGACATGGTCCTCGGTCTGAATTTTGGAAACATTCCGATATTTGGACACTGCGGTGAAAGGAGGAGAGGAAGTAAAAAGAGAAAAGTGCAGAACGGCCCAGTGCTTGATGTTGGATGTATATGGATTACGCATTTGAAAAAGCAAAGTCCGGCTGCGAAGAGCGAGAAGATAAAGCTCCGAGACGAGGTCCTGTCCTTGAATGGTCAACTAATGGTTGGTGTCGACGTCAGTGGTGCCAGGTAAAGTGGTCGCTGTGCATTTGGTGAATTATCTGTGTGCTAGTTTTGTTATAATATATCCATACTGTCTCTATTAAATCTCTGGGTATTTAATGTCCGCCAGACAGGTACAGTTAGCGCCAGCCCTGGGCTCATTTATGGCAACTTTTTGTCCAGGAAGTTTGATTGTCCTTCATCACGTTGGTTCTACAGGTGTCCAACTTTTGCAATCTTGATGTAAAATCGATCTGTTAGGTTTTCTTTTAGTTCAAGACTTTAATACTGATGACTAGAGATGAGCGAATTTCATATTTTGAAATTCGTTCACGCTTGGTTTGGTGGTGAAAGGTGAATTGCGTTATGGATTCCATTACCACGGACCTTTACGCAATTCTATGACTGAATGCATAACGGAATGCCTTTAGAGGCAGAAGAGGACTCCCCTGCATAACGGAAATGGGACGGATCCGTTTTGCAGCCCATAGACTTTTACTATGACGGAATGAATAAAGGAATGCCTCTAAAGGCATTCCGTTATGCATTGTGTTATGGTCAGTGGTAACGGAATCCATAACGCAATTCTGCTTTTACCACCAAACGAAGCGTGAACGAATTTCAAAATAATAAATTCGCTCATCTCTACTGATGACCTATCCTCTGGAACTTCAGCAAAAAGGACACTGCTCCTGAGCTGTGATAGGGAGAAAGCTGCAGCAGAAAGGACACACCCCTTGAGCTGTGATAGGGAGAGAGCTGCAGCAGAAAGGATGCACCTCCTTGAGCTGTGATGGGGAGAGAGCTGCAGAAGAAGGGGCTCGGCCCCCTGAGCTGTGATATGGACACAGGTACAGCAGAAAGGACACACCCCTTGAGCTGTGATAGGGAGAGAGCTGCAGCAGAAAGGATGCACCTCCTTGAGCTGTGATGGGGAGAGAGCTGCAGCAGAAAAAAAATGCCCTGAGCTGTGATAGGGAAACCGCTGCAGCAGAAAGGATGCACCTCCTTGAGCTGTGATAGGAAGAAAGCTGCAGCAAAAATGGCTTGGCCCCCTGAGCTGTGATAGGGACACAGATACAGCTGAACGGACACACCCCTTGAGCTGTGATAGGGAGAGAGCTGCAGCAGAAAGGATGCACCTCCTTGAGCTGTGATAGGGAGAGAGCTGCAGCAGAAAAGACATGTCCC
Organism: Bufo bufo; assembly: GCF_905171765.1. Classification (NCBI taxonomy): domain Eukaryota; kingdom Metazoa; phylum Chordata; class Amphibia; order Anura; family Bufonidae; genus Bufo; species Bufo bufo. Next base: position 44,373,134 of record NC_053390.1, read on the forward strand.
CTGAGCTGTGATAGGGAAACCGCTGCAGCAGAAAGGATGCACCTCCGTGAGCTGTGATAGGGAGAAAGCTGCAGCAGAAATGGCACGGCCCCCTGAGCTGTGATAGGGACACAGATACAGCTGAAAGGACACGCCCCTTGAGCTGTGATAGGGCGAGAGCTGCAGCAGAAAGGATGCACCTCCGTGAGCTGTGATAGGGAGAGAGCTGCAGCAGACAGGTCACAACCCCTGAGCTACAGCAGAAGGGACACACCTCCTGAGATGCCTTCCTGAAGAAATTCTAGCAGAGTAATTGGAGCAATGAATGGAAAGCTCTTGTAATATAAGGTGCCTGATTCCATTTTTTTCCATTCATCATGGGATAACCCCTTTAGGATACATTACAACTTAGGTGTACGTCTTTTATGTTTATTATGCCAACACTGGTTGGGGTCCGACCTCTAGGACCCCTATGCGTCCTGAGCACGAAGATAATACAACACAGACTTTCCCCTGTGTAGCACATTCTCTCCTGTCTTTGCTACAGTGTGTCAGTAGAGATAAAGGATTCTGCCTAGAGTCTAGTCTGTGAATGTCTTAACTGATGCTATTGTAGCAAACTCTCAGCTGTGAGAAGTATTAGCTATTCCGTACCTGCTGCAAAAGATGCCAGTATGTTGGGTGCTTAATGCTGAGTATTAAGCACCCAAAATTCTATTCGTGGGGTCCCTCTTCTGTCTGTGTCAGCATCCGGTATTTGGTCTGTACAGTTTTTAGATATAAATAAGAGTTCCTATTCACTGACAGCAAACGCATATCTTGAAAATGGTGAAGAACTGAAACAAAGTCTATTAGAAAGTTGTAGAGCTTCCATTACACTGTGATTGCACTTGACATACTTGAATCTGAGGTCTGTCTCTTTAAATTCTCTCTCCTTTGGATCACAGTAAGATTTTTTCCTTGTTAAAGAATTCATTTCCATGTGTTTGTTTAAAGCATAAAGTAAGTTAATGGTGGGGCCGTTAGCTTTTTGGCATTGTTCCGGACGCCAGAGGCCCATGGACCACCCTGGGACGCAGCGTTACCTGCCTGCGCTGGAAAGCACCAAGCTTTTATTCCATTAGATTATTGGGCACTTGCCATAAAATTCTGGTTTGGGCTTTTTAGGGATTTAACCACTGGACTTACTGTATAATAACCTGCAGACAAAGAAGGTCTATTCCTCCACGTATCGCCGCCATAAAAAGGCTTTCCTGGGAAATAAATTAATTACTGGCACTTATGGGAGCATTATGTCATGGTCGTAAAAACAGAACGGGGCGCCATTTATGAAAATGCCTCTGTGGGTAGATGTGTGTAAAGTGGTGCCACCACCGGGCACGTTCTGGATGAAAAAAAATCTGCCTCACATTGCTCTATAATGAAAGATGTATTTCCATCCTGGTATTATAGGGCACACTGCTCGGATTATGTCATAATATAATTATCATGGGGGTCTGAAATATGCGACCGCTGCCAATCCAGAAAACAAAAGGACCTTTGTCTTTTTCTCTTTGCTCCTGGCTGCCCACTGTGCTGGGAGTTGCAGTTGAGCTCCTCGGAGCGTCCCTGTGAAGGGAATGACTGAGAAAAAGTGCAACGCTTAAAGGGTTTTATGGGACTCCTGCAAATCCACCTAAATGCCACCGCTGTAAGAGAAAGTTTGTAATATATGTACCGTACTGAATTTGCATGGGTTGGCCTTCTGGGAACCCAGGCACTTGATGCTTCTCTTCTGAAAATCCAACATTTACCGATGGTCGCGTCCTTTCCCAGGTTTCTGGCCTCGTTGACTGGTTGATAGATGGGGACGTCACTTCCGCTGGGGATGGGACCAGAACTGTTCCTCTCCCAGGAGCATGTGCAGATGAGGTGGATTTAGACACCAGGGAGGGGAATATTTCTGGCCCCATCCACAACAGATGTGACGTCCCCATATATCAACCAGTCAAGAAATTGCTTAAAGGACGTGACATGAAGGGAAGCTGGATTTTCAGAAGAGGAGCGGTTGGTTTCTCGAGAGGTCGATACACACACCTCCAAGTAATAAAGATGGGATTGTGGGACCTGCTGGGTCCCAGAAAACCCCTTTAATTACAGCTGCTGCCGCTTCTTTCAAGGGACCGTGGGCTTAAAGGGGTTTTCCCATCTCAGCATTTGTGGCATATCGCTAGGATAGGACACAAATGTCAGATGGGTGAGGGTCCCACCTCTGGGACTCCCTCCTATTTCCAGAATGGGTGAAGTGAAGAAAGAGTAGCTGGCTCATGTCCATCCATGAAAATAGCCACGTGCATAAATCCGGCAGTCTGTTAGTGGTGAAGGGAGAGGTGGCCACACATGCGCAGTGTCTTCTCCATGGCACTCTCTTGGCTATTTTTGGAAATCTCATAGCAGTGAATGGAGAGAGTGCTATGCACGCTCAATGTGCTTTCCTTTACTTCGTGGGCCCCATTCTGGAGATAGAAGCGGGTCCTAAAGGCAGGATCCACACCTGCCCGACCTTTGTGGCATACCCTAGCAACATGACACAAATGTTGAGATGGGAAAAACCCCTTTAACTTGACGCTCCTGAGCCACGATACAAAATCTGTAATGGCCCCCGCCTATCCTGTACCTTTTATAACACTGGAGTCTTTCTGTTTGGCAGAGGATCCTTTGGGACTCTTAATACACCAGACCATGGCTCTGACTACTACCCCCACAGTCTCTGTTCATGGGGACCCCCAGTGATCAGTAAGAGACTTCATATCTTCATGATGTGCCAGTAAGTGACCCTCACAATCACTAGAACTGTGGCTGTAGACAATTTCTTGTTGATTTTCAGCAGGATCGCAATGTAAGCATTGCAGATAACGAGCATGGGAATGGCGGCGCCTCTCAACACTATTTTGTCTTGTGTGTTCCTGAGAAATTTTCTGAGTTGCGTGTTTTCTAAACCGTTATCTCAGTCCATACCACAATACCTGACACATGAAATCTAGAATTGTTAACAACATCCTTGCGTATATACACTACTTACAAAAAGTTAGGGATATTTGGCTTGTGGGTGAAATTTCAGGATGAACATAAAATGCTCTCTAACCTTTACAGGTGACCTTCTCTTAACTTTTTGGATGCACTTGTCCAACTGTTCAATGTTTCAGTACTTTTTGCACAACTTGCTGTTTCTAACAAGGAGCTTAACGGCAAAATTCACAACAGGTTTTTAATCCATGAATCGCCCAATACATTTCCTGGTTCAATTACGATTGGTATTTAAACAGTCCTCCTCATCATGCTGTTCACATTTTGACATCATGAGACCCAGACGACACCTAACAATTGATCAACAGTACCTCGGCACTGCCAGGCTTCAAGCAGGATGGTCTCAGATGAAAGTGGCCACTGAGCTTGGAGTGTCAGAGTATCATCAGCGGGTTGTACAGTCCTGATCAAAAGTTTAAGACCACTTGAAAAATGGCAAAAAATCTTATTTTACATTGTTGGATCTTAACAAGGTTCCAAGTAGAGCTTCAACATGCAACAAGAAGAAATGAGAGTGAGACAAAACATTTTTTGAGCATTCAATTTAATGAAAACAACGAATAAACTGAAACAGGCTGTTTTTCAGCTGATCCAAATTTTAGGACCACATGCCTTTAAAAGGCCAAATCTGTGCAAAGATGTGGATCCATTGTCATTTTCTGTCAGGTAGTCACACGTTGTGATGGCAAAGGCAAAAAAACTCTCCCTTTTTGAACGTGGTCGGGTTGTTGAACTGCATAAGCAGTAAGACAGTCATTTGGA